>NC_087548.1:42423873-42768873 GCF_963921805.1 Phalacrocorax carbo
TTTCTGAAAATCCACATATTTGTTGGATTTGCAGAAAACCACATCAAGTGAAACTAATTACTAATTTTCCCAAAATATTTGTAACAGAATCTGGGAGATTTCTTCTTTGCAAACCACACTGGCATCCCTGCACTAACAAGCTGATTCACACCAAGAAAAAAAAAGGGGAAAAAATGCAATGTTGATAAAACTACAGTTAAGCATTGTCTTTATGTGACACTGTGCTGATTAGAACCAGTAAATGTTTGGCACAAATGGGGATTATTTTAACCTTGCCCATAGATCACTATATAAGAGAACATTTTGCCTATGAATATTCACTTAATTTAACTGACTTCTTTTGCTTAAGCCAAACAATTCCTGCCTCTAAAACACAGTATGGTCATACATGCAGCACAAATAGCTGAGGTAAAAGATGTTGCTCATGAACATAAAAAATGAGTGTGTAAAACTAAGAAGTTATAAACCAGACCCCAAGTCCATGGAAGATAAGCCTAGAAAACAATAAAATAAATCAGATAATTAAATTGTCTGATACAATCAAAATAATTTGTTGTAATTCAGATTTAGTTTCTTCAGAAGGCTTTTTCACTTTTTACAGATCAAAGGTGAAAGTGTATCATTATATCATGGCATATTTTTGTATAGTACATAATTTTAGTTCACCTGTCCACAAGTTTTAGATTCACTTAAACTTTTGATATCTTACAAATGTATTACCACTATCCTTTCAAAACAGAAATAGCAGCCAATAAGCATCTTGATCCTATTTTTGTTCTTCTTTGTTGATCCACTTATGGAAAATTAATTCATCTAGGCTAAGTAAGATTTTAACTCCAGATTTTTTTATTTCTCTTTTCTTCATTAAGTAAAATTGGGCTGTATCCACTTCTTCCACATTCCTTGGTGGAATTCAACTAAAATGACATTTTGTGTCATTAATATACGCTTGAAACACGTTGGGTGGGGCAGGGGTTGTGGTATGTTTGTGTGTGTGTACATAGGTGTGTATTTGTGTGTTTATATGTCATGGGTACATTGAAAACAGTTACTGACTTAAGTAGTGTTAGGATCTTTTCTATATAGATAAACAAACATGCATACAGGTATTTGTGTGTATATGCATAAATACATAATAGTACACACACATACACACAGAAATTCTTATAATCCAGTTGAAATTATTCACTTAAACTTTATAAATGACTACATATGATTCATTCATATTTCTGAGGCTGGTTTTTAACTTTTCCATTGTAGCATACTCACACACAAATATGTTCATACTCTGTTTAGTATCTACTGACTGCAGTTACCAGTATAAGGAACAAAAGAATTTTTAGTGGTATAGTTTCCAGACTGCATGACAGTACAGTCATATTCTTTAAGTTAGGGTTTATCTTTAATTACAAATAGGGATGCTCTGGTTTGATTAAAAATTGAGAAACTTGTAGAGGTTTTCTCAATTGCAAAGACTATTATCAATCATCCCTTGTTCCTATCCCACCTCTCATCCCATAGAAAAACATTTTTTTTTGTCATTTGGCTTACTTTTACTCTTAAGCTCACTTGCCACATCATCTGTCCCCACTGCTTCATACTAGTGGCTGGAAGGAAGTGTGCAGGGTAAGTTGCCATTGTCACTGCATATGTAGGTCTTCATATTTTGAAGGTGGTAAGAAGTGTGTCCCAGCAGTTAGTTAGCACACAGAGATTCTTGTTGGGTTACTAAATTAGTGTATTGAATGATCACCCCTCTGTATCATTACCAGCTTAGTATTTCAGTTATGAAAAACACACCACCCCCCCTCACCTGCCTCTGCAATACAGTAGGGGCTTATAGGAAGGTTATCTTTGGTTTTTCATTTCTTCAGTTTCTTAGCTTCTCCTTGTTGTCATTCCAGATTGTTTTTCTTACAGCAGATCCGATACCATGGTTAGACACAGGCAAGTAGCCACTACTTCTTGTGAATGTCATTCTTCACTTACCATGCCCCCTATCATGGTCTGCTCGTATTAAAATGTTCTGCAGATAAGATTGTGTCTTTAAGTACATTGCACTGCAGCCTTCCAGGTCTGTCCTCCCCAGCTTGTATGTCCATGGATTGTTTGTTTTATCAGGAGAAATATTTGTTCAGTGAAATTCATAACTGTGCATCTCAGACATTTTGGGACTTCTCCTGCCTCCAAGATCCAGATTTCTTGCTGTCATGACAGGAGGACTTTCTCTAGTTTGATGACTATAATTGATCATATTTTTTAGCTGCCACATACTCTTGAGACCATTTCTTGTACAGATTAAGGTTGAAGGAAAAGGGAAAAAAATAAAGAAATATTGCTAGTAATATTCATATACCCATGAATTACTTTGTAAGGACAGTGTTTATTTTGTCCAGCTGTTCCAAATTAGGGTCAGATCCTCTGAGACTGTATTTTTTTTATTTACAGTTTTTGAGAAAGTATCTATGTGATCTGCAGCATTAAGGAGTGCTCAAACCCCTCATAGGTTTCTGGAAACTGAGCTGCAGAAAAGCTTTTAAGATCCTGATGAAGCCTGACACAGTCATGGAGACAGCACAGCTGCCACTCTGCCCATCTGCCCCTCCTCTGAGAATCCATAGAAATCCTGGCCTTGATTTAAATCAACAGGAGTTTTGTCACTCACTTCAACGGAGCCAGAATTTCACCCTGCAATTTGAAATACTCTCTGCAGATGACAGGCAAGTAAAATGATTACCTCACTGTTCCCACTGCCTCTGTGTCATAAACTGTGCAAAGATTATCATCAGTGAAGTGCCATACAGATGTTCCCTCCTTCATTCCTTCTCAGTCATCTTTCATCCTCCTCTGTCCTCTCTTTTCCCCTACAGTTCTGTTTTTCACTCTTCATTGCGTTTCTCTGGCATTCAGTACCAGGAAAAGAAGCCCCTACATGGACAATCCATCAATCTTTGGCACTGGTTGAGACTACCATTATTGCTTACAAGAATAAGACAGCTTTATAAATCAAGGGACAGTTTAAAATGGGGGAGGTGTATAAATACAATAAAATGTCTAATAATTATTCAGGAGGTTTGAAATGTATCCACTCTCAGTGGGGGTTCTCTCATTAGCCACTCCACATGACTACACCACTCATGAGTGAAAAGGTCACCTCCTATATCATGAATATAAATTGCAGGTTCTTTAATGTAGTTTTGATACGTTTCATATATAGAGTGAGAATGTGAAGGATGGGAACATGTCTCCTAAAAGCTGTAATGACCAGGCATAAAGAATATTGGAAATGCCTGACCTGATTTGTGCCTGTGTTAGGAAGAAGAGTGTGCACTTTTAATAATAATACTTTCATTTGAAAATTGTTTATCCTTCAACAGGCTAGAGAAGAATCTTTAAATGAACTAAAAAAGTGAATGTGTCCAGATATTTATGTATGGCTAAGAGCTGCTTTTGTGCAGCTGAAGAGATAGAGAAACATTTTTATCCAGCCAGAGACCAGGATTCAATTCTGTCTGCTGGTGTGATATCATGTTCTTGACATTAGCCTGAGACTTTTCAGCTGGTTTCAGTAGTCTCATGTACACAATGCTATGTTAAAAGGAAGAAACTCCATATATCTAAGTAGTTCTATGCAGCCTATAGCTGAACAACACTGACAGGGTCTGAGGCCTTTATGCTACTCTACCTTCATACATCAGCTATTTGGAGAAAGAAAATCTAAGACTACCTATATAGTTTTCAGGTGTTCAGCATGGAGAAAATGTTCTTTCAGTCTGATGCATTTTCTTCCCAGCACAGGTGTGTACACAGGAGCACTCCATCCACACTCTAATACATTTTTCTTCCCAACACACATATTGTGCATACTGTACAGGCTATGAACACCTAACTTTCAGTGGTGAGTTGACCCTGGCTGGGTATGTAGGTGTGTGTATGTGAAATATCTGTTTAGCAAATATACAGAAGGTCTGATGCTTCTGGAAGGACAGACTTTAGGTCATGCACTGTATAGTGTGTATCCATATATTTTTGTTTCAGAAACTGTGGAAAAAACCTGTCTCATCACTATTCCTTCT
Source organism: Phalacrocorax carbo (assembly GCF_963921805.1). Classification (NCBI taxonomy): domain Eukaryota; kingdom Metazoa; phylum Chordata; class Aves; order Suliformes; family Phalacrocoracidae; genus Phalacrocorax; species Phalacrocorax carbo. Next base: position 42,427,950 of record NC_087548.1, read on the forward strand.
AGAAATTTCAAAATATTCTATTACTCAATACCTTTTCAAAAGCAGTATTTTGCCCATGTCAGTAGGTACCCATTACATTAATTGTTTGTCATTTTCTGAATTGTTGATAGTGGCTTTGATAGTGGTTATGGAGTAGTTATGGAGAATATTGTCTAGAAAAAAAGTATATTTAAAGAAAGCAAACAAATAAAAAAGTTAAGCAGGATTTTTTTTCCTCTGAATAACTCTTTTAAATATGAAATTATTTGTTTATCTTGAACTGAATAATGGTAAGAGCTAAAAATTTTATCTGGGTGAAAAAAAGGTATCATCCACAGCATGTCTTAATGTAGAGGAGGGAGGAAAGGTTTGAGTGATTGTGTGAGACATTAGTAGCCATTGCCTTTTTACGCAACAAAATAGCCAGCATTACCAATGGCTCATAATACTATCACCTTTACAGAAAAGCAATAAGTGAAGAAGTGTAAGACTTTTCTTATAAGATGTATGGAGGAGGTGAATACCTTTTCTTGCTCCTTGGACCACTTGTGCCCCAAACCGGTAACGTATTCCAGTTTCTTTGATTGTTCCAAAGTAAAATTTCCAAAATGGAAAATTATGTTGAGACCTTAATCTCACATGTGCTGTAGCATAAAACATATTGAGGCTTCACTTATATAACTTCAGAAGCCATTTGACTAGTGAAGCTATATTCAGTGTCTAGCATATGTAAGTCAATGAAAAAACATTATCATATTAGTAGGACCATTACACACTGATTTGTTTTTCCTTTAAATTTTCAGAAAATAGTATCATATTGTTGTCATTTTAAATTAGAAGACAAGATAATATAAACATGTTTTCAGCCAAAGTCAAGGCCCAAAGTTATTGTGGAAAAGAGTGAAATTGGAGGTCTTTCAAATGAAAATAGTGTCTTGATAAAGCAGGTGAAAAAAGGAAAAAAAAATTAGTGTGTGCATAAACCCCCTATGTTTTAATCATAGAGCTGATTATCCATGGACTTGTCCCTTTCAGAAAATGTCTGATATTGAATCTGTTTTACAGTAATGAAATGTAAAATGAAATGCTTCCTTGGAAGGCAGTGAACTTCCACAGACCGAGGGCCAACAAGTAAGAAAAGCTCTAAGAAATATACCTCCTAAGCACTTTAGAAAACAAGGAACCACACCTAAAAATAAAATTAAGCTAGACCAAAAGCCTATGACAAGATCCTTCTGTGTTGTAAAAGAAGTGGATATACAGTGGTATTTCCTGTATTTCTCTCAGCACTCTTTCCTGGCATTAGTGAACCTTTCACTTCATGTTGCCAACAAAATGTTAGCTGTTCTTCTGCATGGAAAGGATGATCTTCCTCTTTCCAGCATCTTGACAGGATTTATTTTGGCAACTACACACAGAGTCAGAAACCATTCTCACAGCAAGAAATATGCTCTTAGGTAAAATGCCCACTCAACACACTTTACAGAACGGCTCAAATTCAGTTTGAAGAGCTATCCAGACACCAGTTCAACCATCTTGTCAATATTTTTGGAACTCAGCTACAGCATGCCAAGTACCATCAGTGTCAAAACCAGGACTAATGTATCCTGACAAATTCTCCAGAATCCCTATGACTATTTCAAATCATTTTTCAAGCAACTAGGCATACCTTACAAAAATTTTGCACTCAACAGCCCAATTAGGTGTTATTGGTATTTTTTTCCAGAACGAAGTCTCATTGTTCCATACCAATTGGCTACAATTATTTAGAAATATCTAGTATTCAGGATAGGATGAAGATAAATGTTTTGAGCAAATACTAGCTAAGTATTTCTGACATAAGAGTAAATGGAAGGGGGATGGCCTGTCATGATATCTCCATACAATATCACTTTTGGATGACACTTTAGGTGAGGAACAAAAGTAATGATACCGCTTACTCAGTTTTGGTCCACAGAATCATAAGATGGAAGAGGTTGGAAGGGGCTTCTGAAAGTCATCTTGTCCAACCCTCTAGAAAAGATCACACAGAAACACAACCAGACAGCTTTTGAAGATCTCCAAGGACAAACTGGGCACTGGGTTCTCACCCTGGTAACTTTCCATTGATGGCAAGCAAAAGAACAACCTCCATACTCTTGATGGTGGCTCTATACAAGCAATGTATACAAGAAAACATGCTGTGCAGCACAAATCCCTGGGCAACACACAGCTCCACAGTGACAAAGATTCTCTACAGATAGCTTTGGAAAAAAAACAGCCCCTGGAAAGCATCTGGATGTTTATTGGATATAACAGTAGGCAAAAAGCTGAGGTTGCAGCACTGCTCTGCCGATGCGCCCGTGGCCATGGCTGCAGGGCCAGGTGGGCGTTCTCCTGCACTCAGCGGCATTCGCTCCTGAGAAGGGCTGGGTGAGGGAGCCTGCTGGGAGGAGGAATTTGAAGGCCCTGGAGCTGCTCCATGCCTCTGCACTTGGTGGTTCTCCACAGGGCCCCTTCTGCCAGCCGAGGGGATGTCATTGGTGGCCAAGATGTGGGGGTCATCATGCTGCAGTGGGGATCTGCTCCGGGCCCTCTCTCTGACTGCATCCCTCTGGCTGCAGTTGGACGAGAGGACTACGTACACCCTGTAGTGGTTGTCCACTTGCACTGTGTGCAGGAGCTGCCTGAAAGGCTGCCTGCAAAGCAGGCACCTAGCTGTCCTGGCACATTCCTTGATACAGGCAAAGCAGAACTGGTGGAGGCAGAAGGCCACATAGGCTGCGTTCTTGATGTCTCCCAGGCAGATTGGGCACCAGGAGCATTCTGCTGCCTCTTCTAGCCCTGCCGATGGCAGCTGGCTTTTGTTGCTGTCCCTTGCAGCAGAGCTGCTCTCCTCCCAGCCTTCATCAGTGCCCGATGCCATGTCCTGCCAAAGAGAGACATGCAAAGTGGCAGAGCTTTTCTGGTGCTGGGAGTGGAAAGAAAGGAAAGGCTCAGAAAGCTGTGGAAGAGGGGAGATAAGGGTCTCCTGAAAGGGTCTCCTTGCAGGCTGGAAAGCAGCAGCAGCAGCAGCAGCAGCTGTCCTCTGGGCCAGCCAGCCCCAGGGGCTGCCCTGCAGGCCCACCTTCCCCAGGCAGGCTGCCCGCACTGGATGGGGAGGTGCTGGGGACGCCTCCTGCCCAGGTGCCAGAGCAAGATAGGCTTGGCTAAGGGGCCTTGGGTAGGGGGAGTGTGTGTGGCTGTGGGTGGGAGAGGGTCCAGCTGAGTCTTGGCAGGAGCTGGGACAGGGCAGAGAAGATGTGAGTCCAGGCCACAATGCACCTGTCTCTGCACCCCCCCTTGGAGGTGGGCTGCAGGGAGAGAGGGATGGACAGCAGGAGAGTAAGCCTGCCCGGATCTCCTGGCACATCCCCAGTGCTCAGGCTGTTTGGGGTGAGCCACCTGGGGCAGACTCTGGCAAGCTGCTGGGGGCACTGGGGGAAGAGCTGAAGGATCCAAGCCCCCAAAGACCCGTGCTCTCCCCCAGCACCACCTGGGTCAGCACAGGGTACCTGTGGGGCACAGTCAGGGAAGGCAGAGGAACCCTTGGGAATCTTCATTGCTGCCAACGTCCTTCACACTCTTGTCATGCCCACGGTCCCGGGACAGGCACTGAAAGGCCCTGCAGCTCCATGCAGCTGGGCAGAGGAAAGGGGAGCACTGGGAGGGGCTGCCTGTGCTCAGCACCCACATCTACTGCTCACCCCCATGCCAAAGCTCGAAGAGGAAGTCAAAGGTCCTGCTGGAGCCTGGACACCTTACATGTGCACCTGCAGGAGCTCTGGGCAAAATGCACAGAGACAGAGCCCGTGGCTGCTGGAAAGCAGCGAGGTCACAGGCAGTCACAGTTGCCTCCCTGCAACATCACAGGGGTGTCAGGTGCTGTCCCCCAACGGCCACCCAGCTAGGAAGGCTGACACCATTTCAAAAGGAAAAAGCCTGCTCCGAAGGGTGCTCGCTGCTTTCTCGTGGCCTTGCGAGTGGCTTTGAACATCAGGCTTGTTGGGTCCTGTGATGAGAGGCTGGTGCTCCGAGCACAAAGAGCCAGCCATGGGCAGCCCAGCAATGCAGAGGGGGAGCCATGGTGAGCTCCTCAGTGCCAGTGGAGCGCCTCAACTTAGCTCCTCTGAGAGGCCCTCTCAGAAGAAAAGGATTTGCCCCTTGCCACTGGAGGGAAAGCCCCCAAGATGATAGAATGGCTGAAGCTGGAAGGGACCTCAACATCTTAGTCAGGCCCTTGGCTAGACATTCTCCAGTAGACCCATTCTTATGTTGTTGTGTTTAGTACAGTAGGGGGCATGGTATGCCAGCGGTGGCCTCACCAGTGCTGAGGAGTGGAGAAGATCCCCTCCCTCAACCTCCAGGCAACAGTCTTCTTTCCTAAGTCAGCTCAAGACACCGTTGGCACGTTTGCTAGAAGAGCACTGTGTTGGCCTTTGTTTAGCTCGGTCTCCTCCAGGCCTTCTGGCTCCTTTTCTGCAATGCTGCTTCTTTTCTGTTGAGCTCCTCATGTACCTGTGCATCGGGTTGTGCCTCCCCAGGGCAGCACTGTGCACTTCCCTTTGCTTAACTTAATGAGGTTCTTGTTTGCCCATTTCTCCAACCTGCTGTGGTGCCTTAGCTTTTTCTCAGTGAAAGGTGGGTGGCAAAAGCATTTTGCTTCATGATTTAAGAGCATAGAGTAATTGATTTGTTTCTCTAGGTGATAACACCCACTACAGGCTTGAACAGAGGTATGAGAGCATAACCTTGAAACACTATCCTACTGAGTCTGATGGAGATAAAGGACTCGGTCCTCAGTCATCCACATCCAAACTTAATGCCTTTTATTTCTCTGAGTTGGTTTCTCCTAGTATCTACTTAGCATGAGTTCTCTAAAATTGTTTGGTATGCACTAAAAGAGATCTTACTACATGCTTATAATTAAGGGAAGTCGTATGTGCAGCAGTAATGTTTTTCTTTTAAAACCAAACACCACCTATTCTTGGGGACCTGCAGTTGCTGTTTAATTGCTGACCCAGGTCTGGTCTCTCTTCTGGATCAAAAATTCCAGCATTGAGGAAACTCTTCTGGACCAGAGCACTACAGACACTGATATGCTCCCATGGATAAATGCAGATTTCTAAGAATCTCTGTTTCTCTCTCAGAAAATCATTTAATTGGAAAATTCCTGAGTAGCTGTACTTTCTCTTGTGTTTAATGAGACTCTGACATTGATGATTATTCTAATGCTCTTTGAAATAGGCACATAAGTATTTTATGAGAAGAACACGTTATTTCAGCGGTCTGAAGTAGCTTTGAAAAGTCACGTGTGTACTTAGAGTATTTGTCAAATATTATGTTCAGTAGTTTACATAATGTGTATGGAAACACACATGTTACAATGATGTGAAATTTGTTGAAAAACAACATATGTTCATTATTGAATACAATAGAAAATTACGTACTAAGGTTTTTTTAAGATTTAAAATTATGTAAGGTATTTATGTCTACTACAAACCATTTTTCCCATTTTCTCTGAGAAAATGGTTTGTACATATGATAGAAAACTTCTTTCCCTCCCCAGCCCTTTCCTTCCATGCTTTGATTTTTCTTCTTCTCCTTTATTTTTATCTTTCTTCTACATCTCTTTTTGCCTTTTTGTTGTCTTCTGGCTGCTGCTGTCACATTGTTTTGAGGCACAAGATAGAGTTCTTCCCATAGAGTGATCAGAAGTGTTATTCTTTAGCCATTTGGAAAGCCTAGGGACACACAGGTGTTGGTGCAGTGAACTGAACTTACTTAACAGAATTGCAGCTAACCCATTGCCTTTCACAACATTAAGCCATATGCTGTTAGGATATGTGACTTTCGAGCTCATCTTTAAATAGTCTTGTCATGTTAAAGTCCTACAACCTTATTCCTCCCTGGCATTTGCTTTTTAAAAAAATTTTTTCTTGCCCAAGAGAAGCATTTTGAGTTAAAAAAAAGCAAACTATAACCTAGGATGTAACATCTGGCAAGCATTTGTGAGCTTGCAGTTTTGGTTATGTTTTTTCCCCACTGTTTCATGTGCTGACTTGTTGTGTTTCCTACCTCTGACAAATATCACAGTGAATTTTCTGGTCTTTAGGTAAGTTACAGAAGTGACTGCTCACAGAGACAAATCCTAGTAGCTTTGCCCTCTGTTGTGGATACTGTAGGGTCATGAGTGTCAGAGGGAATATGACCTCTAGCTTAAAGCTGCCCGTGGAGCATACAAATATTTTACCATTCCAGTATGCCCTCATTCATGAGTTTGGCCAGTTCCAGGCATGAAAAAGGATGTGGTCTCATTGTCTTAGACAGACCAGGAAAAGCAAGTCCTTGGTGAGAAAGAAGACTGTTCCTTACCTGCACCATTGCAAGAAACTGACCAAAAATGACAAAGGATTTGGGTAAAAAAACACTGTAGTAGTATTAATTAATGAAAATGTAAAGAAAAATATATCATGGTATAAGAAAGCCCTTTCCTACTGTTAGTAATAAAAATACTAAAAATATTTATTTCAGAGTGTCTGTTTTTCAATATATTGATGAAACATTAATGGAAGAGGAAAAGAAGCCATCTGGTAGCCATCTAGACTATAAACTTTACTGGTAGCTATACTTCAGTATGTTGAAAGAGGATTCTGTTTATTGCATGTGTGACTAGCCAGCTCTAATTTGAGAGTTTGTTGAGCAAATCTGAACTGAGCAGTGAGTTTAATTAGGAGGTGCTCTCTTCCTTTCACAGCACTGAGCTAACTTCTGCTTTTGGTTACTAAAATTATAACACAAGTGGACTTCTGGCTTCTGCAGTTTTTTTAAGGCCTTTGTAATGATCTTGTCCCTCTTCTGTAAATCCTTAACTAGTAGCTGACAAGAAACTCAAGGATAAATAGATAATTATACTCCTATCTAAGTAATTTTTAGTCTAAAGGCTGATCGAGACACTTAGCTGATCTAGCTTCTTCAAGACTGAAGGGAAGATTTATAAAAAGGAGGCGGGGGGAAAACCTCTTCAATATCTTCAGTAAAGCATCCAATCATCAGGTGTCATCTCTGGCACTAACATTTAGTAACTGATAATTGCTGTAACTACAACCATTGAGCCTTGCAAATATTATCCAGTAAATTTTAATTAGTACCCTGGGGACTGAAGAATTTCAGAACAAGCTCATGGGAGACTCTCCCCCAGCCAGTGGCAAAGTGTGTTGAGTAATTTTAGATCAGCCTGCCTGTCAAAGTGGATCAGTGTCATCTTGCCACTTATGCTGAAGAAAATGCACCTGCTTCTACATGGAGATAAGGTGCATTATCTGCCAATTTGTGCTGCTTATTTTCACTGCTGCCTGAGTTTGACAAGTGGAAAATATGAATGCTTGGATTATTTATTCATAAACCAACGGAATAGGAAAAGGTGAAAGAGGTCTTTGGGCAAAACAGAGTAATGTACTTTGTATTACAGGACCCACCAGAAGCCTTCTAAATAAACACGTCATGGTCTTCTGGTAAAAGTCTAGGGAGGCAAATACTCTTGCCTTGTATTTTTAACGTCAAACAAAAAACAAGCTATCAAGAAAGATAGGTAGCAGAAAGTGACACTGCTAATAATGGAACAGATGGTATTTTAATAGCCATAAATTTTTCTTAAAGCTCCATAAGAAAGGGACAGACATTCAATATTAATATTCTGAGTCCAATATTCTGAGTCCAATATTCTGAATATTCAAACTACACTAAATAACAATTTGCTAGATATACTCAATACATATGATAACATCCAGCTCTGACTCTGCTTTCACTACTACAAAGTAATACAATAGAAACCAGTGAAATCAGAGTGTCTGGATACAAATTAATCTCAAGAGAACAAACATTATTTGAGTGAAATCATTAACGGCAGTTAATATCCATGGGTCTGTGAAGGATAAAATCCATAAAAGTTTTCATACACCTTTGATATTTCTCAAACATCTCACATAGGAAAAAGGTAAAATCTTTCAACTGTTGAGGACCTAGCTAATGCTGTTTCCCAAATAGAAGTTTAAAAGTAATATTTAATTAATTAAGTCATATTTAGGACCTTAACATTTTGTGCTTTTCTCAAACTCATTTTTTCAAAAATTCTAAGTCTAGGAAAGGAATGTAATTGAAACTTAGTTTTCCTGTTGTTCAGGCAAAGCCCTTTCTGATGGCTGTGTCCAGAACCAGAACCTTATATACAGGGTGACAAATTTTTCCTTACAAGTTAGAGAGGCTACATGCAGGTTTCACAACTATTCATTCCCAATCTCAGGCACAGAGCAGTCATTTCCCAGATCCCATGCAGCTGTCTGCTGTAATCTATCTTGAAGGCTACTGTCTGTCAAGTACCCTGAGATATTTAAAATAGAAATATCTGCAAATAAATGGTATCCAAAGGGACTTCTGCAACAGTAGAAAAGCCTCCAAACTATTTCCTGTTCACGGGCTCATTTCACAAACTTTCTACCTAGAAAAGTTGTTTACAGAGGCAAAAAAAGAAAACAAAACAAGTTTTGCATTATATTTTGGGATGCTAGCAGTCATCATAATTCAGATAACTGATGTAGATTATACAGAGCATGGTTCCTGAAAAGAATTTGAGAATGTTAAGACCTTAAAATCATTTAGACCTCAGGACTAGATAGCAGTCTTAAAAAAGCACTAAAAGAAGTGAGGAAAGAAATTGGAAAAGCTTTATCACATGTTGTTCCAATTCACTTAGTTCAGGAGAAATCCCTGAAGGCTGAAGAGTGGCCAGCATAATCCAATTATTGAGGAAAGAACCTAGAGCTATATGAGGAAATTACAAACCAGTTAGCTTAGCATGAATTGCAGTGACTGTCTTTAGAAAATGTTTTAAGTTCTCCAGAGAAATTGCAAAAGCATATTTTAGTTAAGGTGAGGGAATTTTCAGGAAAGGTATAACAAGCTGAGGAATGCTGTCGTTGCAGAGTTTGCAGTTTGTGTTGTGTTTCCTGTTGTTATACTTTTATTCCAGTTTATTTACAGACTTTTTTTGTATTGCTTGTCACCATGGTACATGGCCTGATGTCTTGTTCTATTGAGCTTTCCCTGCAATCAGTTAAGCAGTTTACCTTTTTCTAAAAATTATTAGAAAAATGTGTAAATATTGTCATGGTAGTAGGCGTGGTTCTTAAATTTATCTGCTTTAGTTACTTCAGTTATTTCTGCTTGTAAAGCAGATCATTTGGTGTAGAGCTGCTAGGCCATCTTTCCTAGCTGACCTTATTGTCTCTCCTCCAATAATGAAATTATTCTGTGCTTTCCAATGGTACATGATATTTACTTCTGATGTGGCTGATACAGGTTCAAGCAGTTTTGGTGTGAAGGCAGTGTTACTAGGAAAAATAAAAACGGGGGGATCTGGAGGAAGTAGCAGAAGAGAAGCCAGGAAAAGAACTCTAAGTTAAAGATGAAAGGGCACAGAGAAAGGATCATCCCACATCTGCTGGACTACAGGTGTATGTCCAGGTAGAGCCTGCATTTGAACGTGTCACTTGTCAATTGTTTTGGGACAAGATCATCCCCTGTAACTCTTAAAAGACTCTAACTATACTACAGACACTAACATATATATTTTGTTTTAAAGAATTTAAGGGCCTTTGGCACTACTGATACTGATAGCCAATTTAACGAACCTGCTGAGTGTGCTGAAGGTCACCTCTAAGACAAGGATTCTGGATTTTAGAAGAGCAAACTTCAGTGCACTCAGGGCTCAGTTGGGAGGGATTCGACGGGAAGCTTCCATGGATGACAAAGGAGCTAGTGAGAGCCGGGAATACTTCAAGAACTCTCTATTGGAAGCACAAAGCCAATTCATCCCCTACAAAAGAAAGGGAAGTAAGAGGATCAAGAGGCCCCCATGGCTCAAACATGACCTCCTGGGTCTACTCAAATCCAAAAAGGAAACATACCAGAGATGGAGAAGTGGAGGATTATCCACCAAGAACTACAAGGGCATTGCCAGAGCGTGCAGAGATGCAGTTAGAAAAGCAAAAGCCCAATTTGAATTGAAACTGGCTGTAGACATATAAAATAACAAGAAAGGGTTCTTCAGACATGTCAACCATAAGGAGAAAAAGAAGGAAAACATAGGCCCACTATTAAACAGAAAAGGAGAATCAATCACCAATGCAGAAAAGGCAGAGGTCCTCAACACCTTCTTCACCTCTGTGTTTACCAGCACTGTAGGGTCCCAGGCTTTGGGAACAAAACTGCCGATTGAACCAAACACCAACCCACCATCGGTGAAGGAAGAGTTAGTACATGAATTACTACAGGAGCTTGACCCCTACAAACTAATGGGCCCTGATGCCATCCACCCGAGGGTGTTGAGAGAGCTGGCTGACATCATCGCAAGGCCACTCTCCCTAATCTTCGAGAAGTCATGGAGAATGGGGGATGTCCCAGAGGACTGGAGGAAGGCAGATGTTACCCCTATCTACAAGAAGGGCTTGAGGGAAGATCCAGGTAACTACAGGCCCATCAGCCTTACTTCAATCCCTGGGAAAGTTATGGAACAAATCCTCCTGGGGGCCATCACAAGTCAATTGAAGCACATGACTGCGAAAAGCCAACATGGCTTCACTATGGGCAGATCATGCTTGACAGCCTTCTATGACAAAGTGACTTGCCTGGTTGACATGGGCCGGGCAGTGGACACTGTCTACCTGGACTTCTCCAAGGCCTTTGATACAGTCCCCCACAGTTTCCTTCTGGAGAAATTGATGTGTCATGGCCTAGAGAAGTGGTCTGTGCAGTGGGTGGGGAACTGGCTGACAGGCCCCACTCAAAGGGTGGTGGTAAATAGCTCTTTCTCAAACTGGCAACCTGTCACTAGTGGAGCCCCCCAGGGATCGATACTGGGCCCAATCTTATTCAACATCTTTATAAGTGATCTGGATACCGGCATCAAGTGTAGCCTGATGAATTTTGCTGATGACATCAAGTTGAGTGAAGAAGCAGACACTCCAGAAGGCAGAACTTCTCTGCAGGGAGATCTGGATAGGCTGGAAGAGTGGGCCAGCAAGAACCTTATGAAGTTCAACAAGGACAAGTGTTAGGTCTTGCACCTGGGAAAACATAATCTGGGAGTGCAGCACAGACTGGGTGCTGGTGGACAGAAAGCTCAACATGAGCGAACAGTGCACTGCTGCGGCCAAGAAGGCCAACAGGGTGCTGGGTTGCATCAAAAAGGGCATCGCCAGCAGAGATAAAGAAGTCATTATCCCACTCTGTTCAGCACTTGTCAGGCCACACCTGGAGTACTGTGTACAGTTCTGGTCCCCGCTATACAGAAGAGATGTGGACAGGCTGGAAGGGGTCCAGAGAAGGGCCACCAGGATGATCACAGGACTGGGCAGCCTGCCATATGAGGACAGGCTAAGCGAACTGGGTTTGTTCAGTCTTGAGAAAAGGAGGCTCAGAGGGGATCTCATCACCATGTAGCAGTACTTAAGGGGTAGCTACAAAGAAGGTGGAGACTCCCTTTTTACAAGGAGTCCCATGAAGAGGACAAGGGGGAATGGACACAAATTGCTCTTGGGGATATTCTGATTGGACACGAGAGGGAAATTTTTCACATTGAGGACAGTCAACCATTGGAATAATCTCCCCTTGGAAGTGGTTGACTTGGCCACATTGGACACCTTCAAGAGTCGTCTGGACAGGGTGCTGGGCCATCTTGTCTAGACTGGCTCTTCCTAGAAAGGTTGGACTAGATGACCCCTGAGGTCCCTTCCAACCTGTGATTCTCTGATTCTGTGATTTTTCTTCTAAGAAACAAACAAAAAAATTAATTAATAATATTGTTAAACTTCTGTAGAAGTAGCGAAAATATAGATGACTCCATGACATAAATATACTTTTTTCAGAACTCATAATGGCAAATTTCATATTAAAACACATTTTCAATCTTTCTGTTGCTACTTAGGAGAGTGAAATAACTTGCATAGTTCATTTTTTAGTTTTCTGTGGGGAGGGTAGTAGGGAATGAGAAGAGCTGAATTCCATGCTGGGATCTGCACAGATTCTTCTTTTGACAGAATAAACCCCTCCTCCTTGCAAATAATTACTTTTTGTCAGCAGTACTTAGGAGCCTTAATCTTTGTGAAATAATTTCATAGTCTCTCATTCTCAGTCAAAAGTTATAAAGAATAAACCTGAACAGTGTCTTGTGACAGATGCAGGTTTGTTATTATCAGTCTGATATTAGGATATTGCACTATCTGTAGGGGAACTGAGCAAAAGTGTAGGGTAACTGGCAGGGCCAAACACTGGCAGAAAAGAGGAGGAGCAATTAAGGAGTTGTCCCTTAGTCTGGTTCACCCAGTGTTTCTCCATGTAGTAACATATCTTGTGTGATCACTTTCTAATCATGAGAAGCCTGTTGTGTTGCTGCATGGAACAGAAAACTTTCTGTCTAGTACTGTATAACATTTGACCTCAGATTATTCTTGTGTTTTTTAAAAGAGGCTTGCTTTACAAATGAACTGTTGTATCAGAATCATAGAATCATAGAATTGTTAAGGTTGGAAAAGACCTTTATGGTCATTAAGTCCAACCGCTAAATTATCAATGCCAGGCCCACCACTAAACCGTATCCTCAAGCACCATGTATACCCTTCTTTTAAATACCTCCAGGGATGGAGACTCCACCACCTCCCTGGGCAGCCTGTTCCAATGTTTGACAACCCTTTCGGGTGAAGAGTTTTTCCTAATATCCAACCTAAACTTCCCTGGCACAACTTGAGGCCATTTCCTCTCATCCTATTGCTTGTTACTAGGGAGAAGAGTCCAGCCCCCACCTCACTGCAACCTCCTTTCAAGCAGTTGCAGAGAGCACTAAGGTCTCCCCTCAGCCTCCTCTTCTCCAGGCTAAACAATCCCAGCTCCCTCAGCCGCTTCTCATAAGACTTGTTCTCTAGACCCTTCACCAACTTTGTTGCCCTTCTCTGGACACGCTCCAGCACCTCAGTGTCCTTCTTGTAGTGAGGGGCCTAAAACAGAACACAGTACTCGAGGTGCAGCCTCACCAGTGCTGAGTAGAGGGGCACTATCACCTCCCTGCTCCTGCTGGCCACTCTATTCCTGATACAAGCCAGGATGTCTTTGGCCTTCTTGGCCACCTGAGCACACTGCCAGTTCATGTTCAGGCAGCTGTCAACCAACACCCACAAGTCCTTTTCCTCCAGGCAGCTTTCTAGCCACTCTTCCCCAGGCCTGTAGCGTTGCATGGGGTTGTTGTGACCCAAGTGCAGGACCCGGCCCTTAGCCTTGTTGAATCTCATACTGTTGGTCCTAGCCCAACAATCCAGCCTGTCCAGGTCCCTCTGTAGGGCCTTCCTGTCCTCCAGCAGATCCACAGTTCCACTCAGCTTGGTGTCATCTGCAAATTTACTGAGGGTGCACTCAATCCCCTCATCCAGATCATCAGTGAAGATATTGAACAGGACCGGCCCCAACACTGAGCCCTGGGGAACACCACTCGTGACTGGCCACCAACTGGATTTGACTCTATTCACCACCACTCTCTGGGCTTGGCCGTCCAGCTAGTTTTTAACCCAGCGCAGAGTGTTCTTGTCCAGGCCATGAGCAGCCAGCTTCTCCAGGAGAATGCTGTGGGAGACAGTGTCAAAGGCTTTACGAAAGTCTAAGTAGACAATGTCTACAGCCTTCCCCTCATCCACTAAGCGGGTCATCTTATCATAGAAAGAGACCAGGTTGGTGAGGCAGACTTCCCTTTCATAAACCCATGCTGGCTGAGCCCAATACCCTGGGTGTCCCGCATGTGCCGTGTAATGGTATTCAAGATGATCTGCTCCATGACCTTTCCTGGCACCGAGGTCAGGCTGACAGGCCTGTAGTTCCCCAGATCCTCCTTCTGACCCTTCTTGTAGAGAAGAATCACATTCGCTAGTTTCCAGTCATCTGGGACCTCCCTGGTTGACCAGGACTGCTGATAAGTGATGGAGAGTGGCTTGGCTAGCTTCTCTGCCAGCTCCCTCAGTACTCTCGGGTGGATCCCATCTGGCCCCATGGACTTGTGAACATCCAGGTGAAGGAGCAGGTCGGTGACTGCCACCTCTTCAACAGCTGGGACTTCATTCTGCATACTGTCTCCATCTCCCAGCACAGGGGCCTGACAACCCCAAGGATGACCAGTCTGACTATTAAAGACTGAGGCAAAGAAAGCATTAAGTACCTCAGCCTTCTCCTCATCTCTCGTGGCAAAGTTACCTTCTGCAACCAACAAAGGAGGCAGATTCTCCCTGGCCCTCCTTTTGTCACTGATACGTTTATAAAAACATTTTTTGTTGTCTTTAACAGTGGTGGCCAGTTTAATTTCCAGCTGGGCCTTCGCCTTTCTAATCTTTTCTCTGCATAACCTCACAATCCTTGCAGTCCTCCTGAGTCACCTGCCCCTTCTTCCAAAGACGGTAAGATCTCCTTTTTTTCTTGAGTTCCAGCCAAAGTTCACTATTCAGCCAAGCCAGTCTTCTCCCCCACCTGCTCGACTTACGGCACATGAGGACGGCCTGCTCCTGTGTCTTTGAGACTTCCTTCTTTAATAACATCCAGCCTTCCTGGACTCCTTTGCCCTTCAGGACTGCCTCCCAAGGGACTCTGTTAACCAGTTTCCTTAACAATCCAAAGTCTGCCCTTCAGAAGTTCAGGCTAGTGGTTTTGCTGACCCCTTACTTACTTCTCCAAGAATTGAAAACTCTATCATGTAATGGTTGCTGTGCCCAAGACAGCCTCTGACCACCACATCACCCACCAGGCCTTCTCTGTTCATAAACAGCAGGGCATCTCCCCTAGTTTGTTCACTTACAAGCTGTGTCAGGAAGTTATCTTCTACATATTCCAAGAACCTCTGAGACTGCTTTCTCTCTTCTGTGTCATATTTCCAGCAGATATCTGGTAAGTTTAAGTCTCCCACGAGAACAAGGGCTAGAGATGTGAGACTTCAGCCGGATATGTGTAGAGTGCTTCATCTGTCTTCTCATCCTGGTTGGGCGGTCTATAACAGATCCCACCAGGATATCTGCCTTACTGCCCTTCCCCCTGATCCTTACCCATAAGCACTAAACCTTATCATTTCTGTCGTTGAGTTCTAGACAGTCAGAACACTCTCTAACATACAAGGCTACCCCTCCACCTGTCCTTCCTTGCCTGTCCCTTCTAAAGAGCTTGTAGCCATCCATTGCAGCGCTCCAGTTGTGTGAGTCATCCCACCATGTTTCCGTGATGGTGACCACATCATTGTTTCCCTGGCGCACAATGGCTTCCAGATCCTCCTCTTTATTGCCCTTGCTGCATGCATTGGTGTAAATGCACTTCGGTTGATCTATTGATCTCTTCTCCAACACAGGCTTGCCACCCCTAGGCTCATCCCTAGCAAGCCTGGTTTTATCCCCTTCCCCCTTTGTATCTAGTTTAAAGCTCTCTCAATGAGGCCTGCTAAATCCTGAGGCAGAATCCTTTTCCCGCTTTGTGACAGGCGAACCCCATCTGTCTCCAGCAGGCCTGGTGCCATGTAAACTGCCCCATAATAAAAAAACCCCAAATTCCACCACTGGCATTAGCCTCTGAGCCACGTGTTAATGAGATGGGCCTTCCTGTTCCTTTCCATATGTCTTCCAGCTACTGATGGGATGGAGGAAAACACTACCTGCACTCCTGATCCTTCAAGTAATCGCCCCAGTTCTCTAAAGTCCCTTTTGATTGTCTTTGCACTTCTCTCAGCTACCTCATCACTGCTGATCTGAACAACCACTAGCAGATAATAATTGGATGTTTTTACTAGCCTAGGGAGCTTCCTGGTAATGTCTCTTATCCATGCCCCAGGGAGGCAGCAGGCTTCCCTATGGGATGGGTCTGGCTGACATATCAGGGCCTCTGTTCCCCAAGACTTCTTGAAGTAAACTGAAATGAGCTACTCTTCCTAGAATTATCTTACCATGTTCTGAAGTAACTCTCAAAACAGAGAAAATCCGTTGAACATTTTTATTGCCATTCATTATTTTGAAAATTTATATAGGTTTTACTGAACCTGTATCTTTTCATCTCCAGATGAAGTTCTGTAAAAACTCTGTAGGGGAGAAAGATAAGCCAAATACACAGCTTCAGAATGTTATGAGTTGATGACAGTAGTTTTCAAACATATTAACAATAAATGGCTGATTTAATGTCATTCTTTTAATTTGTATTCTCATTAATGTTTCAGCTAATTTTTAATTCATTGTCCCCAAAACTGACTCATTCCCTGTCTTTCTTATCACCTCTTGGTGTAGCTTCTCACTGCTAAAGCCAGACCATCATAGTCACATAGCTGACATGAATGACTAGTCTTGCATAAGGCTCCAGAGACATTTGCTGCCAAGAAGGAGCCTAAAAACAGGGGTGGTAAGCTGTCTTCTGAGTTTCAGTTTCTTCCCTTTCCTGGTGAAGCTCAATGACTCTTCTCAGACTCATGATAGCTTTGGCTTTTGGCTCAGTTCTTTCTTAGGTGAATAATCTGAAGTATTGCTGTCTGTTCAGAGCATCTTCAGCTCTCCTGTTGGGAGTCTGTGGCTCAGAACATGCAGGAATAGGATAAATTCTGGTATTTGAGAAAAAAATTACTTCATCATTCAACTACGCTGAGTTAAACAAACTCTCTAATGGTTGTGATTAGGCTTGCTACTACTGACATTGCCAGAGATAAATGCGAGTTGCAAACTAAGAAAAACCCAAACAACTTACAATATATTGCTTTCAGAGGGCACATGACTTTAGCCATGGAAAACAAGTCAGAAGAGAAATAACAGTGTAAGCCCATGTTTCATTAATCCTCTACTAGCTACAAGGCAAGGCACACGTGTGAAATTTGTTCCACAAGGGAAACTCTTACAAAATCTGGAAGCCTGCCTGGAGAATCAGGTATTGTAGCAGGAGGAAGGTACAACATTTTTTGCACTGTTGGGAATGTTTGTTAAGTCTGTGTGCACATGGTATAGTGTCAGAAAAATGTACTTCCAAGACACTCCTTTTATTTTGTGTATCACACGTTTTGTTTAGTCATGTTTTCTAATTTTAACAATAATGCAACAATCCTTATTTGAAATAACTTACTGCTGATGATGTAAAGAGGCTCTAATGTTAACCAGACTCTTAAACATTTGGGCCGTGTCTACACTGGCCTCTAAATGGTTCTTTATGATGTGTTAATTATTGAACATTGATTACTGTATATATTAAATGCATTTATTTCTTGTCAGCTGGGTCTTGAAACAAGATGGATAGCGGCAAAACCAGTGTAACAAATCATAAAGTTACATTACGTACAAATATCCATGCTACAGATTATTAGAAGGCTTCTTTCTTTAGTGCTCTTAACCTACAACCTTTCATAATGAACACTATGGTCACAATGTAGAAAAAGCTGCCCACGTAAAAGTATTTTGAAGGGTCATTTATTTAAATGTAAGCATCTTTTGAAGCTACTTTACAACACAAAGGTATTAAAAAACTCCATGAATTATATGCATGAAAAAGGTGTAGAACAACACATTGTTAAAATTTTTCACTAACTTCTACCACAACATGAACATTTAATACATTTTAAATTTCATGCACCTCTTTTAAAATACTTTTTCTAATGATTTGGAGGTACCTGTAAAGAGGCAATGAGTTGACATCAATATTCTCTAGGAACTAATCATAATTCCAGAATTATAATGGTCTCCCTGCAAATGTACTAGGAAAAAAAAAAAAAGCACTGAGTATAAAATTAAAGATAGCAGATTTTTATTTTTTTTTGTAAAGTTCTAGCATAAATGCACAGTAATTCTCCATTCTGCATGATTTTGACAAAGATTTTATAGCAGAATGTCCTGGTTTCAGCTGGGATAGAGTTAAATTTCTTCGTATTCTTCGTAGCAGCTAGTATGGGGCTATGTTTTGGATTTGTGCTAGAAACAGTGGTGATAATTTGGAGATATTTTAGTTGTTGCTAAGTAGCGCTTACATTGGTCAAGGACTTTTTCAGCTCTCCATGCCCTGCCAGGTGCACAAGAAACTGGGAGGGGACACATCCAGGACAGCTGACCCAAACTGACCAGGGGGATACCCCAGACCATATGACGTCATGCTCAGTATATAAAGCTGGGGGAAGATGAAAGAAGGGAGGGATGTTTGGAGTGATGGCGTTTGTCTTCCCAAGTAACTTTTACTTGTGATGGAGCCCTGCTTTCCTGGAGACGGCTGAACTCCTGCCTGCCCATGGGAAGTAGTGAAGGAATTCCTTGTTTTGCTTTACTTCTGCACGCAGCTTTTGCTTTTCCTATTAAACTGTCTTTATCTCAACCCATGAGCTGCATCAATTTTACCCTTCTGATTCTCTCCCCTGTCCCACCAGGGGGGCAGTGAGCGAGCGGCTGCGTGGTGCTTGGCTGCTGACTGGGGCTAAACCACGACAGTGCTTTTCGGCGCCCAATGTGAGGATTCTTTAACACATGTCACCTCCTCCTCTGGTGGTATTCCAAAGACTTTCCCTTCTTGCCAGCCCATAATCACTTCCAAGACTTCTGGGTGACTGGGGTTTCCTAATCAAGCCCACTGGGTGATCAGTGCATCCCATTTACTCCATGTAGCATCAGTTGCATGGTGTGTAGAGGGGATGTTTCCTTTGAACATCCAGCCCAGCACTGGCCGTCGAGGTGCCAGGAGCAGCTGTGCTTCAGTACCAGCCACTTCTGAAGCAGCTCGAACCCCTTCATATGCTGCCAATATCTCTTTTTCAGTTGGAGTATAGCGGGCTTCGACCCTCTGTATCCCCGACTCCAAAACCTTAGGGGTTGACCTTGGGTCTCCCCATGTGCTTTCTGCCAGAGGCTCCAGGTAGGGCCATTCTCCCCGGATGCGGTGTAGAGCACATTCTTTACATCTTGTCCTGCCCGGCCTGGCCCAAGAGCTACTGCATGAACTATTTCTCGTTTAATCTGTTCAAAGGCTTGTCGCTGCTCAGGGCCCCATTCGAAATCATTCTTTTTCCGGGTCACTTGATAGACAGGTCTTACGATCAGACTGTAATCTTGAATATGTATTGTCCAAAAAACCAAAACATCCAAAAAACCTTGTGTTTCCTTTTTGCTGGTTGGTGGAGACACAGCTTTTATTTTGTTGACCACCTCCATTGGAATCTGATGATGTCCATCTTTATACAACATTACATTATGTTGTATAAAATATGGAAGTTTGGGCTCTATAGAAAGGGAAGCAGATTTTAAATAAATTAAAAAACTAATTTGGTTTATAGTATTTAAAATGTCAGTGAATTTACAAATATTTCAGTCAAAATAAGTTGTGAATTAACAATATCAGAAGTACTTTTCCTTATTCTTAAATTACTTTTACCACAGATTAGAATTTGGAAGATTGATCCTTCTTGTAAAATATATTTAAAATCCAGCATGCAAGCTTTACTTCTGAACAGAAACATTTCCTGTGGTGCATTTTCTTCTTTCATGTTTCACAAGCTCAGCTGGAAAAAGATACTTTCCAAAAAGGCTCTCTAGGCTTGAGCATCAGAAGAAAGGCTTACAAATTAGCACTTACTCTATTTTGATACATTGCTGTATTTGTGGATAAACAGTATTTATTTTTCTATTTTTTTGTTGGTTTTGGACTTGAGAGAAAAGTGAATAAACAGTTTTAAAAATAATTTAGTCTGGCTTGATGGATAGTACACATCAATTAACTGTCACTTAGAAGTTCAAATATAATTGTTCTATATCTTTTCTCTTTAACATTAATCATTGTAGTATCTGATCTTAAAGCTCTTTGCTGTGGTCCTTCTTAGGAAATGAGAATAAAATTAATGTTCGTGGAGATTTAGAGACTAGCCCAAGGCTATGCAGCAACTCAGCAGTAGTACAACTGAGATGATTAGTCAGGTATTCCAACTCCCTCTTCATTTAGACACAGCTGTACCTAAACATGCCCATTAAGGAAAAATGTGTTTAACAACAAGCGTGTTTTCAAATATTCTTTATCTGTAAAACAATATCTTTGAAAAGATGGAGAACACATATCACAAAACAGATATTTAATACTGTGGCACAAGAGAAATGCTCTGCCTTTTTCTTTCCATATAGATGAAATGATTCATGTGGAAGAAAATAAGTAGTGAAAATAATTTCAGTCATTTCCATACCATATTATTTGAATAACATCAAGCAGCATCCTATTTGGATAACATCAAGGGAGGAAAAGAGTGAACAAAAGAGAGGCCATTCCTTTTCAAGTCACAAAGGAACAAGGTACTTTTGGAGGCAACCATTTGGCATACAGAATAAGAAATGAGGAGATATATGACATTATTCAGGCCAAAGAGTTCTCAAGAGTAGGTTTCAAAATATTTAGTTTGCTTTCCTACCAGCCTTCTGTCTTGCTTGGGACAAAAGTAGCGAATTTATCAATGGAGCTATTTTTCACAAGAAACACCCAGCTGCATGAAAAGCTATCCTAAATATAGGATACACTAATTTGAATAAACTGTGATGAAAATTTTTTAAAAGTTTAGAATTGTAAAATTGGTGAAGGGTATATAAACAGAACGGACTATTGTCAGTAAATGGGGAATCCATTGGCTAGGATATAGCTTTCTGAGGTGTACAACCCAGACCCAGGTGCTCAATTTTCCATGATCTCATGGAATGGTTCTGCCTTGCCTTTTCATGTATCAGGACCACTGGACTGGAAGAAGTCTGTTGATTTTTTTTCCAAATGACCATTAGGTTTGAGAAATTTCTGAGCTGTTTTTGCATGAAAAAACTTGGAAAATTTCAGAAAGTCTTGCAGTAGGGGAATAAACTTTGAAACTTAACTCTAGTTCACTGACATTCAGATAAATCAATATTCTTCTAATAGCTGAAAGGATAAGTGATACTGTATCCTTTATTCCTATAAAGAAATGATTAATTGCACATATAATTTTGTTATACTGATATGCCTGTTCTCAGAAATAAACCCTAAGGAAACAGGGACAAGATTTTAATAGAGCTACTAGCCATGAATCAACAAGCACCCATTCAGAAGAATACATAAACACTTGTTTATATTTAATTTAATATGTAGAACATGACAGGCTTTAAGCACATGCAGTGGTGCAAAGGGTGAACAGGAAGTGTAGCTATGAATCAGGACCTTCTGAAAAGTTGTAGATACCGATATGTACCTTTTCTCTGAATATTCCATGTGGAGGCACTGCATACATGTACCTGCAAAACAAACAGCATTTGTTTTGGAGGTAAGAATCAAAATATTTTTTTAAAAAGAAGATAGTAATGTTATTACTGCAACAGAAAATAATGCTAGCTATTTTGGAACAAGTATGCACCCCCAAACTTGTAGATGTTTGGTCTGTCTGCTGTTCCCGTCAGTGTGAATGTGCGTAAGCACTGGACAGCTTTCAACATTACTGATATAAAGTGTGGAGTTCTTTGTATGTGATACCTAAGTGCTTCAAGGGAAAATCCTTGAGACTTTGTCAGCTGTGCAACTGACTTGTTTTTACTGCCTTCTACTACCGATAGTTAAGAGATTCTTCCAGGTGAAGTTGAATGTGCCTTCCAGGATTGAGATACCATCAGTTGGCCATAAGGCTATAAATAGGGAAAGGTTAACATAACTAAAATGGCTGTTTACACCTAGCACCAAAGGAGACAGAGTACAGACTAAATGTACTAAACAATTTACTGATCACAAAACATACAATATGTCAAGTTGAAAGGGATCCATAAGTACTATTGAGTCCAACTCCCTGCTCCTCACAGGACTACCTAAAACTAAACTGTATGACTAGGAGCATTGTCCAGATGCTCCTTGAACTCTAACAGGGTTGGTGCCATGACCTCTTCCCTGAGTAGCCTGTTCCAGTGGCTGACCACACTCTCAGTGAAGAACCTGTTCCTAATGTCCAATCTGAACTTCTGAGGCAGCTTCATTCCATTTCCTCATGTCCTATCACTAGTAACCAGAGAGATCAGCACCTCCCCCTCCACTGCCCCATTGAGGAGGTTGTAGACTGTCATGAGTTCACCCCTCAGCCTTCTTTTCTCCAAGTGGAACAAGACAAGTGACCTCAACTGCTACTCTTAAGTTTTATCCTCAAGACCTGTCACCATCTCATTCACCATCCTCTAGACATGCTCAAATAGCTTCATGTCCTTCTTATATTGAGGCACCCAAAACTGCACACAGAACTTAAGGTAGGGCCACAGCAGCACAGTGTAGAGTGCGACAATCACCTCCCTCAACTGGCTGGCTATGCTGTGCTTGATGCACCCCAGGACGTGGTTGTCCCTTCTGACTGCCAGGGCACCGTGTTGATCCATACTGAACTTGCCATTAACCCAAACCCTGAGATTTCTTTCTGCAGGGCTGCTCTCCAGCCTCTCATGCCCCAGTTTGTGCACATAACCAGGATTACCCTGTCCCACGTGGAGAATCCTTTACTTGCTCTTGTTAAGTTTTGTATGGTTGGTGATTATCCATCTCTCTAGTCTATCCAGATCTCTCTGTAAGGCCTCTCTACCCTCAGGGGAATCCATAGCTGCTCCTAACTTAGTATCATCAGCAAATTTACTTAATATACATTTGGTTCCTGCATCCAGATGATAGAGCACTGGCCCTAAAATTGAGCACTTGGGAACCTTATTGATGACTGGCCATCAGCTGGATGTAACCCAATTTACTATAACTCTTTCAGCCCAACCCATCAGCCAACTGCTCACCCAATATATTATGGACTTGTCTAGCTGTAAGATGGACATTTTGTCCAAAGGGATACTGTCAGAGAAAGTATCAAAAGCTTTGCTAAAATCCAAACCCACTACATCTACTGGCTTTCCTTGGTCAGCTAGACTTTGTCATAAAATGAAATTAAGTCAATTAAGCAGGTATTTCCCCTCATGAGCCTGTGTTGGCTATGACCAATGACAGTGTTGTCTCTCAAGTGTTTTTCAGTAACACCCAGAATAACTCTCTCCATCATTTTACCAGGCACTGAAGTGAGACTGACAGGCCTGTAACTACCAGGGTCTTCCTTCTTTTCCTTCTTGAAATTGGAGCAACATTTGCCAGCCTCCAGTTGACTGGGACTTCTCCAGACTTCCAACACCATTGAAAAATGATGATGAGAGCTCCTGTGAAGACATCGACCAGCTCTTTCAGTACACTGGGGTGAATCCCATTTTGCAGTGCATCC
This sequence comes from Phalacrocorax carbo, assembly GCF_963921805.1. NCBI lineage: Eukaryota > Metazoa > Chordata > Aves > Suliformes > Phalacrocoracidae > Phalacrocorax > Phalacrocorax carbo. The sequence continues at coordinate 42,451,249 of NC_087548.1, forward strand.
AGCTAGAGCAGCAAGTCTTGAACAAGTTCAGTCTTGGCTGGGAGTTTATCATTATCTCTAGTCACAGTCTTCCAACACAGGGCTCTGGGAGTCCCAGGGCCTATTACTGGTGTTAAAGACAGGGGCAAAGAACACATTAAATGTCTCTGTTTTGTCTATATCTCTATTTGTGAGGTGACCAGACTCATCAAGTAATGGACCAATGTTATCTCTGATCCTTCTGTGGCTGTTAACCTATTTAAAAAAGCCCTCCTTCACAGCGCTGGCCAGCTTGAACTCTATTCAAGATTTGGCTGCAGGAATTTTCTCCTTACATTGATAAACAACATCTCTGTAGCCCTCCCATGTCATCTGTCCTTGCTCCTAATGTCCATACACCTTCCTTTTCCACCTAAGTTCTAGAAGATCACTGCTCAACAAAGCTGGCCTTCTGCCCCACTTGCTTGACTTCTGACATTTTGGAATTGCTTTCTTTAGTCTTAAGAGATGGCTTTTAAAAGGTGACCACATTCATGGACCCAATACCTTCAGAAAAAGATTTCCAGGGAATGTTGCTAACTAGCTCCTTCAGCAGCCTGAAGTCTTCTTTCCCCATACCCAGCAGTGAAGTTTTGCTGGCAGTTTCTTCTATCACCAATGATTTGAAACTCAACTATTTCATCGTCACTGTGACCAAGGCAGCCACCAATCACCACTACATGCATGAGTCCCTCTGTGTTTACAAACAACAAATCTAGGAGGGCACCTTTACCGTATATCAGGCCAGGTTTAGAAACGGATACTACGTACCTCATAAAAGATTCTTGCAATAAGTTGTCTCTAATCCCTCTTCTAAAGAAGAAAAACAGCCTTAAATGATAGGCTAAATATGTTAATACTCAACAGTTACCTTTTAAATGGAACTTTTGCAGCACATTTCACGACTACATCTAAAAGATTTCTCATTTTTAAGAATATATGCTAGAAATTTAATTACTCTAAGGAATAGAATCAGTCATTATTATTACACATACATACACGATATATTTATTTTGAGGATATATGTTTCCAGAGGATGACATGTTAGCTCCTACATAGGTAAGTAACAATTCCATAGCTAGTAATCTTATGCTACAAATTCATAAATAACAGAGAAAAAGAAAAGGATTGGCAGCTTCTCCATCATCATTAACCTTTAGAGGTCTTAGTTCTGTTCTTTGCCTTTAACGCTGCCTCACCTTTTAAGGCTCATATTCTCAGTAGCAGCTTTGTGTTGTACATTAGGATAATAGTCCAGAACATGAGCATGGTTTTAAAACAGACTTCCTTGTCTTTCCACTGACTTTGTTTCAGTCTTGAACTATGTGAATTGTATTACTTTTATACAAAGCCAAATCAGAGGCGTACTAGATATGCTCCAAGTGCTGTTGACTGTTCATTGCACAGAATGAGACGCTAGTTAATCTGAAGCAATTCCCGGCAAAACATTTGTTGTGTGGATGTTGGTCCCTTGCTGAAGAGACCTGCTGCTATAATGCTGCACTACTTGCTAATGTAGATAGAGCCTTTTACTTACAAACGCCTGCAGTGGATGAGAACAGAGAGTCATACCTAGTTAATGCCAGTCACTCAAATTTTCCTTGGTCTATTAGCCATACACCTATCATATTGTCAAAACTCGGTTCAAAATAAAATGAAAAGATTTTAAAACAAAAAAGAAAACATGTACTTTTAAAATCTCTTCTTTCAGAGTCTAAGAATATGTTAATGTCCTCCATCTCTGAAGTGCCATATATTATCTCTCCCTAAATTTGTGTTTGTTTCAGAGCGAAAGATCCTTAGTGTATATCTTCTCCTCCAATTACCTGATGCTTCTGGTTGTACTGCACAACCAGTTAGTAACAACTAGTCTTCTGAAGATTAATTTTCAGAGAAATGACAAAGAATCAACCCTCCAAGGGGCTACACTTGAGCACACCTTGTGTCAATAGGGATATGTTTAGGCCTAGAGGGCTCCATGTATGAAGATTTCTACACTATTTGTTGGAGCTTCAGCTTCACACTGAGCCAGCCTGAGACCCATATCTACTCTGTCTAGACATGAGAAAGCAAGGGGTTCAGGACTCTGGAGCTGAGAATCTGTGGCTTATGACGAGTTTGGTTGCAATATACGTAAGAGCTTTCAACCTAACTGTATTGGTGAGAACAGAGAGGAAAATTTGACACTGGTTTCTCAATGCAGTGTTCGAATGAGACTTGAATTTGAATGTTCTGCCAAAGAAAAGCTAAAAGGATAGCCTGGATTAACACAGTTGGTAATCTCATCTGCTTGTCATCCCCTGTACTGTTGGAGCACATACTATATGGAACTTAGTACTGACAGAGCCACTGTGATTGACAAGATAATTGCTCTGTCTTCTGGAGATGTACAACATAGAAGGCTCTTCCAGATGAATTATTCATTCAAAGTTTCCACCAACAAGAAGCAGGTTGCCTTTGATTCAGGCGGGATTGTGATGAGAGGGATGGTGTTGATAATATTGAATAGAGAAAGGTGTGATGATAATAAGCCTGAAAAAAGGATGAGGGCTGCACCTGCTAAATAAATTCAAAGCTACTTTAAAAAAATCTAAACAACTGATGCAATGGAAAATTGTAAAATAATTAAGAGAACAAAATTTTTGAAATTTATGTCAATAAGATTACAATAAGTGTTAAAAGGAAGAATGAAGAACTCTAAAATATCTTAAAAAAAAGCATTTATACTTTAAAATAATGGCATTGTTAACTGCATTTAGAATTAGAGAACTTTGATACCCCTTCTACAAAGATATTTCAAATAAAATGTCTTCCCACCCTCAAAAAATACTGTTAATTTCATTACTGTTGATTTCATTTCAGCAATGGCCAAGAAGTAATACAATATTTTGTTTACAGAGAAGTAGTGCATTTTATTTCCTTAGTCTCCAGTTCAAGAAATATTATTGCCTATCCCTTTTCAGCAAAGTATACTAAGCATCAGTTTTGACTGCTAATTTTGAGATGCCTTTTGGTAGAAAAGCTTAATCATATTAAAATATAGGGCAACCACTCTTATGCATTTCCAAAGGGGTCACATTAGTAGGTCCAAAACTACCACGCATATTTTATTAGTTGGGAAAGACAGAATCCAACAAGTAGCTTGGATAGATGGAAAATCTCAGAATCTAATCTGTGTCACAGAATGAAGTGAAGCATTTATCTGTTGCACAACACCAACTAGATAACTCTGGCTATACTTTGACACCTCCTTTGTGGAAAACAAATTTTTCATGGGAAATCAAAATCAATCTCTTCCAGAGTGGGAGCATTTTGGTTTTGTCAGCCTACCTGTAACACTGAGAAATTTAAACTGGCTGAGAGTTTGTGGCTGTGTTAGATGAAAACAACTTATTCTTCTACACAGTTTTAATGGGCTAGGAATACTAAAATTCTGCATCATACATGATAATACTTGCCATGCATCTTACAGCATTATTTTTTCATCAGTGAGAAGTATAAAGATTTAGGCATCTATCAAACTAAGTTTATGAGATCTGGTTGCTATTCAAGAATTTCTACCATGAAATGAAAAAAAAATCTGTTGTGTCAGACAAGGCACTACACAGTTTGTATGCTTTTTCACAAAAGGCTGTTAGCATAGTCACAGTAAACTGTGGAGGGAAAAGAGTGCTAAAGTTAACACTTCCATTTTTTATTAAATAGAAGTTATACTAGGGAGAATTGGTTTTCTCTTTAGACAGTTCTGGAATTTGGAGAAGGCAAAAACTTCAAGAGTACAACGAAAAAAATAAGTAGAAGGTTGATAGAAGGGAATATAATCTGAGGAAGGCTCAGAAAGGCAGCAATAATTTTTTTGTACATTTTTGTAGCTATATTCATTTATCATAATGTTGAATACAGAGAAATATTATTTTAAAATTTGTTGAAAAACTCATGTATATTTTTGCACTATCTCCCAGCTGCATGTTTGAGTGCCCTTTGGCTGATATTGTTGGGTGAAATACAGTCAAGCTACTGTTTGATTGGATTGTGACTATAGCTCTGAAATAGAAAAAGACAATAAAGCAAAACCACTGAATTTATGGAGAGCCACAGAAGCTTAAAGAACATATGTATAATACAAAGGAACTAAACGTAGTAATTAAGAAAACAAATTCAAAAGTAGTTTCAGCAAACACATGGAAAAAATCCTCCAGCAAAATCAATGCTGATGAAGGCAGGATGAGAGGATCCAGTTTGCTACTAACAAATACTTAATTTTATTGATGCAATTATATCCTGACTTATGCAATGTTAAGCCTAGTTAAGATTGTTAATGCAACCTAAGTGACTTGGAAAAAAAAACACTTAGAAATAATTAGGTGTGACAGGACATTTGGACATCATCTACTCTAACATCCTTCTCAAAGCTGAACATTGAAAGTCACAGAAAATATGTGATTTTATGCTGCATAAGGCAAGATTTTGCTTTCTTAACTAGCCTATGCTAGTTGCCTAGGCACTCTCCATAGGCAATAGGAAAGCAAAGGTATGTGACATAGCAGAAATAACTCATCCCATGCTAAAACTTGTGCTTTACTTCGGTGGGAAGAATTGTGCTCTTTAAAATCCCCGCTTTTGTCTAATGAATACAAAGTTGAGAGAATTAGGAAAGCAGGATTTACTTAGACATGAACTTGAAGTTATGCATTAACTTCTTTTTCTTACGGATGTTAAATATTTTACAGACAGACATTTCATTGTAATACGTTATTGATATATGTCATATTAACATGAACAAAACAAACTGGTCTAGATTATACTTGCCACTTTGAACACCATCAGAAAATCTTGAGAATTACAGTCCCCACATTAACTCTGGTTTTGGTTGTTTGCAGACCAAACAATATTAAAAATGGAAACTATTGAAGGAAAAGGTGGACAGATTATATTTTTAAAAGGCAGCAGTAAGGCCAAACAATACAGAAAGACAAAGGTGTTGGGTTCTGCCATCCTTACCCATACTGAGTATCACAATAAAATTTGTAGTAGACTGTTCAAAAATTACAGACATATTACTACCCAACATAAGACAAGACTACTGGCTCTGGCCCACTATGCATTCTGAGCAGTGATGATAATACCTTACTTTCTCACGTGGCACTTATACATAGACTCCTATTTCAGACACTGCATGTTTCAGTAATGTTAAGTGATTTCACTGGGACCAGTGGCAAGAGTGGCACGTTTGAAAACTTGGCCATTTGTTTAGATACCTAAGTATCAACTTAAGGAGTAGAAATTGGAAAACCTTTGCCTTTCTCTTCACAACTAACTGAAAAACAAAGTTTATAAGAAAATCTGTTAAAAGAAGATGAACATCATTTTTAAATGATCATCATCTGGTAATCTAAAATATGGTGGTAAAATATGATTATATCTTCTTTTTAAATTAATTTTTAAATGCTAATATTTTCATTATTTGATGGTCTAGCCTTTAGTGTTCAGTTTTGAAAGTTTGGTGGTGGTCAGTTTTTTGCAAAGAAATCCATGAAAGGCTTTGATCCTGTGAACACATGAAGTTTTAATAACATTTGTAGTGCCTCAACTCCATAAAATGTAACACATCAAAAATACTGTATACGCCAATGTAGCAAAACAGAGAAACCTATATTGTTCCTAATAAAAATCACCGTGAATATTTTTAGTGGTCATATGAAATGTATAGGAGTTAAGAGTTTGAGATCTCCTTTTCAGTTCTGGTTAACTTGAATGTGAAAGCATGTAGTCCCAAACGTTTAGTACAATGGCAAATCTGGAACAGGTTGGTAATACCACATTTTGGATTTGAAGTTGTTCTGTGGAACCCATTATATTTTTCTCTAATTTCTCTTTTCGTAAACTCAAAACACAAGTTATAACTCTATTGGAACTCTCTATTTTTATGAGGATTCTGTGCTTTAGAAGGCTGCTTCAGGTGAGTTCCATGAATGACCACATATGACGCAAAGACAGAACACAGAATTTAGAACATCACTGTACAGTCAGCACAGTACAGACTGCTGTAATGTGAAATTATCCCCTTTTCTATGACAAATGACAGTTCACTCGTTTCTATATGTAAAAGTGATTCACCAACTATTTTGAAGAGGGGTAAATGAATACTTCCTCCTACAATTAATTTCAATAAGTTGATTTTATTTCAAACAAATTTTAACCATTGCTGTGATTTATAAAGTTATATTCCCTTTGACCAGCAAACTGCAGGGCAGATGTAAGTTTTGTCAGTATGTGGTTTGTCCACCTGCATTCATTAACCATTTACCTGGTCTAATGATAAGAAAAATGCATTAGTATCGAGTGCATGCTTATGCATCATACCTGTATTGAAGGTCTTGATAAACAAACAAAAAAAATGGTTCTTATTTCTCTCTATTCTTCTCTATTAACAGATTAGTTCCATTTAATTTAGATGACCATGATAAAGTATATAACTTCAGATTGTTCTAGTAGTCATAGAACATGAATTTGACTGCATTTAAGTTCACTTCTAACACACAGGCCCAGTCCTGCATTTTATAGAGATCATTCCCTTGGGAATGACTAGGAGCATTTAGTTAAGAATGTGTTAAAGGGCGGCTGAGTAAACTGAGATTGGCAAATGAATTATGATTTTAATGGGACTAGAAGTGTGTAAGCTAAGTTCATTTTTCCATGACTTTGTTTCAGTAGATTCACTTGCTATGCATGTATAACATTACACTGTCACCCTAGCACTGGGGAATGTAGACAATGATTGGTCTGCAATATATTACAGCATTTATAGTAATGCTGCTTTTTTCACCCTCTTTTTTTTTTTTAAAAAAAAAGGAAAATTATAAGTAAGGGAGAACCTTTGTATCTCCCAAATTATCTGTCAGAGTACAGATCTTAAAATGTTCTGTACAATAGCTTTGACTAAAAATTATGAATAGTGGAGTGATCTTTTACTTTAAAAAAGCAGTTTCAACATTACCAATTTTTCCCAATTAATACCTTTGTGTCTGTTTCCTGAATGATTTTTTACTCTGATTTATTTGGTTCTTGGATTTACAGATGCTTTATGATTTAACTATGCCAACCCCTTTGCTATTTACATTTTTATCCTTAAACTTTCAAAATTATAGGCATTATAAACAACTTCTCTTGAAATCCCTTTCCTATGGATGGATAGTAAAGACCCATTTTCTTCCACTGTTATTCCTTAATAGGTTTAAACCTCAGTCAGGAAGAAAAAAAGTATGTCTTCTTAACTAATACCATGTCATCTCTTTAATCATGCTGATTCTGAATAATTCAGCCACTGTGGAAGTTGCAGGGCAAGGATATATAGCTCTATCTCTCACTGGGGGGAGTTTATTATTACTGAGTCTGACAGCAGAAAGCCCTGGCAGGTTAATTGCTGCAGCAAGACTAGCTGGGAGTTTGCTGTTGATATATAGTGACTAAAGGGAGTGAAGGAGATTGACTATGCCTGTTACAGCACAAATATCTTCATGCGCCTCAGGTTCCTCAGGAAGATATGAGAAATAAATGTTCGCTGTTCATTTTCTGTCTGCACAATACAAATAGCCTCGGGCTGAACACGGCAACCACAGCATACAGAATATATATACAAAAGAGAAAATTTGCAAATTAACATTATTACAAACATTCCTGCCTGAAAGTGCTGAAAATCAATTTCAATATAGTTTACATTTTAATGAGGTGTCAAAGAGATAAATCAGTTGTGTTTGAGGAACACTTGGCTGTCAATGATATTTTCTGACCATATCATGCCTTAACTAATATTAGATTAAGTAAAACAAGTGTTAATTGAAGGCAAGGGAAATGTTACTCCTAGTTAATGAAGTAAACTCTTGTTGGTTTCATAGAGTTGTTAATCAAACTCAGACAGCCATTTCCCAGGAAAAGCTGCCCCCTTTTCCCTTCAAAAACAGAACAGTACTCAAAATTACTGAAGAGGAATGTCACCCTTCTAAAAACAGGCTTAATTTTTTTCAAGGTTTGTTAAGACATTCTTAAATAATTTATCTTTTGTATTATAATGAAATTGAATTATTATTATCACTGAAGATAAAAAAATACTCAACATGTTTTTTCTGGAAACAAAAAAAATCTCAATTTTTCCCACAAGAAAGCATGCTGTTAGTGTTATTTAACTTCTATGTATCAAAAGAATAAATAATCAACAACTGTTTCTATCTTAAAAAAAATTCCCATTACAGAAGAGGAAGTATATTTTCCACGTTGCTTTTCGAGGATCTCTTTGGAGTGTGCTCTCCCTGCAATCCAGAAAACTGACCTCTTTCCACTTGTTTATAATTCTCCTGAACTGCACTTCACTGCTGTGCAGATCAGCTTTGCTTTTTATTGTGGTAATGAAAACTACTAAGGAAATTAATTTTCTGATGGTATTTCCGTAAAGAATATCAACTCTCGAATGTTAGATCACTATGCAAAATGCAAAACATGGCCCACTTTTTCTTCTGTTTACAGCACTTGTGTACCAGTGTGACTTTATTTACTTCCATGGATTTTTTCATCTTTACTGTCAGTTAAAAAAAGAAAGTCAAATCTACCCTAAAGAACAAGGTGCTGTTACTTGTTTCCACAGCAAAGCTGGAGACACTGTGCAATGTTTTAGAGCTCCACAGAACAAAATAGAAGCTGGTTTTCAGAGGTCATTTAGGGGGTACAGGGTCACATACAAAATCTTAGCTGTTAAGTCTCTTGCAGCTGAAATATCAGCTACTTTAAGACTCCTTGCTTTTAAATACAGTGAATTAATTGTTAATCAGTCTCATATGCCTTATTTGTTGCAATCTCACAATTCAATTCATAGAAGACATAAATTAAACCAATGTATTGTGGACACTAGATCAAGAAATGTGAGAGGAAGGTCTATTTGCAATCAACATGGAGTATGGCTTGGAAAAAATATTTCAGTTTGTGTTACTAGTGGAGAAGTAGTTTAGGAAGAAGGTTAATAACTTGGCCAACCCTCTGTAAGCTGTGTATTACCTTCATCTACATCTATCTAGCCTAATAGTTTCAAATAAACCATTACCTCTTGCTTTTCTAAGTGGAGATTAATGCATTTTTAGTGTTTATCTTACATGTATCTTCATTCTCATTTTTGCTCTTGGCCTCACTGCTCTCTCCTTCAGGACTTGGAGATGCCTTCAGGACTTCTCTAGTTTTTCACTTTTGTGTAATGATTTTGGGGACAAGGGGAAGGGTAGTCAAACCCTTCACTTGAGCCAGAATGAGTGCACTTCTTCGTTCTGAGTTACTGATGGCATAACACTTTAAAAAGCATAAGAAAGTACACCGGTGACTGTTAAAGTTACACATGTTGCAGAACAGTACCACAGGCTTTTAATTTGATTGTCTCTCAGTGTATTATGCCCATTTTATGTTGATGCAAATAGACAATGTGAAAATGTCGCTATTGTTCATCTCCGTACTTTGCCATTTTATCACTATCAGAACAGAAACAGGTTAGATGTCACCCTCTTTACAATCATGAGATGTCTTAAAACATTATTCTTTAAAGCTCTTTCTTCAATTCCTACTGCTAGAACCCTTAAAACAATTTTTATTTTATAAAAATTCTCACTTATTACATCAGCATGCTGAATACAGTTCTGACATTCACAGAAACACTACACTTCATCTCTCTGTCTGCACATTGTGAATAATCTAAGCATATGTACGAAGGACAGAAAGGTATAAATATGTCTTTTGCACTTGGAAGCGTCAATCCCTTTAAAATATCTGTCAATGTTAATTGTAATACCACTGTTAATAACAAAACAAATAAAAAATAATCAAAACCTTCCACAACGATTATACTGAATCACAGACACACTAAGTCTGATATAATTTTGACGCATTAAAACATGATGTCCTAACTCACCTTATCTTCCCACTGAAGTTTTACATATTTCAGAGTCTTGAATGATGTTTTGTTATGGTCCACTAGTTTCCTTTTATGTAGGAACAGAAAAATATTGGAAAATTTTTAAGTGATAAACAGTGGCAGAAAGACTCAAAGACATACATGACAGCTGAATCTTTTTATCTCATAATATAACTGGCTTAAAGTTTATGGGGGACACAAACTATCTTTCTTCACTCTGTCCTTACCCTTCATATCTAGGGCACTCTGGAGGGCATAGGAATGTTACTGATCATTACATAACAATTTTATATCTCTTTCCAAATGCCCTGGATCACTGTAAGGGCATACACTTCTGAGTCCTTCACGACTAAGAAGCATACCCGCTTTCCTCAGTGCTCTAAGCCTTGCTTCTCTTCTCCCAGTCTTCTATGTTAAAACTATGTTTGTTGCCACTATGTAAAATGTCATGCCCTGAAGTCCCATTTCTGTAACAGATGTGACAGTTGTACTTGACAATGCTGTGGGAATTCAAATTTTAAGTAACATATATAAAATATGTAGAGAATAATTAGAATATTTATGTCATATCAAAGTAGTGGTATCACACATTTGTGATTAAAACAAATGCCTTTTTTAAAAATTATGTCATGTAAAATATGCTGGTAACTCAAAAATTAAATTTTAATGATTTTGTCAGATACAAGGCCTTTCAGAAAATGTAAATTTACAGCAATTAAGCACTGCTCATGGACAGTCAGATATGATAAATATACAATCTGTATCATCACATAGTTGTGTAAATCCTAGGGAAAAAATACTAATAACAAAAAAGAACTTAGCTTTTAGGAAATCAGATACTACAATTTTTTTTCTTCTTTAAAGCAGAGTCTAAAAAGCAAACTGTAAAAGCACACTATTCTGCAGATCATAATCTACACATATCTTCATGAACACAGCTTATTTACTTATAATGGGTAAGAATTTTCCATATTTCACTAAATTAAATGGGATTAAGATCTGGTTCTTTGTATATAAAATAAAAAGGGGATGAGATTATTCCATATTTAAAATTCTAGAGATGAGGCTTCTTTACTTTAAAATAGGGATCTCAATCACTTCTATCATGGTTTTATAGTAAAACAATAAAGGAGAAAAGTAGGTGATGAGTTCTATGTTAAGAACTAATGTAGTCTAGTACATAATTTCTAATCCTAATTTGCAATGAACATACACAGAAAAATTTCACCATGCAAAAGAGCAAACTACTCCATTTCAAGAGTTTCCTAATGAAAGCAGAGATTGCATTTAACAACAAAAGAAAGATCAGAAAGCATAGTCTTACTATAACATGTTAGGCTCATAGTAATAAGATTACAGAATTGAGCCCTTAGGAAATGACTCAGAAAATTAATTAAAATTGTTAATAAATCATGCTGGCTTGATGGCCTAATGGCAGTGTGCTGTGCACTGACACATCAGAGACATTAGTTTGATTTCTCTGCTCCAGTCTCCCTCACTCCTTGAGGCAGTAAGAGCTAGCAGTATTGTGGAAACAGAATATTTAGTCCAAGCAATTGTAGGGACAAGAGAATCAGGTCTTAGGGGACTTAGCAGTGATCCTTGCAATTGATTAAAGAGTGACATTGACTTCTTTCAAGCTGGAACCTTCTGTAGCATGATGCCTTTATGGGGCTGTTGTATAAAATGAGCTAAAAAGAGCTTTTGGGCTTGATGAAAAAAAGGGTTTGTAAGGAGTGGGGGATTTGTTTACAATTAATAGAATGGTGATACAAAAAAGGATAAAGAAGGCATCTAATTTTCATCTTAGAATAAAAGATAACGTGATTAACCATATGTTTTTATAAGCATATATATTTATAAGCATACAAAGGAGGAGAGGTAAATTAGCTAATGTACATGAATGGTGTTTACATTTCTCACAGCAACCCTGTTGCCCTAAAAATAGTTTACTTCATGAAAGGCTGGGTGGATTGCTCTTAGATTAAGTAATTTTCAAATCTTTTCACCTTAAAAGAGGGCACAGGACATTTCTATTCTTCTGCATATCTAGAAACACCTGCCAAGTACATGCAGGTCACCTTCCAGGAGACTGTTGGAAGCAACGCACAGAGAACCTGCCAGAGTCCTGACTCAAAGACTCTGTAGTAGGTGACACCCATTTTAGCAGGTCTCTCTTCATTCAGAGCTAAAACTTCTTTAAAAAGTACTTAGATACCATCATGGACCTGTTAACAACTCCTAGCTGTCTATTTTAACCAGTCCAGAACATTTACCTTTAAACTCAGAAGGAAACAGCTTAGCCAATCACCTCGCAATCATATTGATGGATATGTAGCTAATCACCACAGTCCCGATGAACTTGAAATCAGTTTCCATGTGAGAGACAGAGAACTAAGCTCAGGAAATAACTGACAAGATAATGAATATGCTCTACCACTGTTCATTTAGGAATAATCAACATCTTTCCTGTTGTAACAGTACATATTCAATCTTTACTATATAACACCTGTGATCTTTCTGTGGTTTTCACCTGCCTGTAAAGGTCCATCTTGAAATTCATAGCCCTGAGCCTTCCCAACAGGCACAATTTCTGTTCACGACTAGAATAAATTCAATAATGTCTTGCACTGATAACAGAACTATTTGCAGCAAGGAGTCCTTAAAAGTATTAGAAATGTTAATCTGTATTCACCAGAGAGTTTAGCACCAACCTGTATTCATTTCACTGTTTTTTGAGTATGTAATGGTAAATGTGAAAACAGATCTGTACCATATTAACCACAATTATGCTCTCAGAGCACAAAACCTTATTATGGTGGAACACTAAGTCTCTGGAATAAAAAAAATACTTAATATTCTTGCACTTACTAAGCCACTTGTCATTTACACAGCTCAGATTATAAAAAATATTTTGTGGCAAACAAACAAACAGAAGGTGCAAGATCTTCAGTTGAGGATTCAAAACTATAACACCATTGCACTAACTGGTGGGTGGATTGGTATGTTGTGTGGCTGTAGCTCTATAATGGATGGACGCAAGCTCTTCATCCAACATAGGAAGAGAATGGTAGGAGAAGGATAGATAGGCTGCCCTATGGAATGAGCAGCAGGCTGGCCAAGACTATGAGGGTCAGGATTACAAGAGAGAACAAGGAGGGTAGCTTTGTGGTGACAGTCTGTCAGCTATCATATGAGGAAGTGGACAAAGCTCTTTAAGCAACTCGGGGAAGTCTCTGTATCATCATCCCCAGGTTCACAGGAGGCAATAACACACCTGACATCTGCTGCAAGGGCAATTCACTGGCACACTGGCAATACAGGGGGTGGGGTGTTGGAGTGTGCTGGGAACAGCTGCCTGTCAAAAAGCTGGATGAACCAGGAAGTGCCAGTGTCTCTCCAGGACCAGGAAGCAAGGAAGCAAGGAAACAAACAAGGAAAAAAACAGTTGGGGATGAGATAATAAATAGCAGACTTGACTGTAGCAGCCATGAAACTCAGGAAAATGTATAGATGACTCAGGAGAATGGATTGGCTGAGCATGGAACACGTGACTGAGCTCAGATACCAAATGGATTTACAAAAGAATTGGAAGTGAGGACAGGTTACAAAAGAATATTGTAGAACTGTTTCCATTGTATGCAGGAATGCTATTAGGAAACACAAGACCCCCTTAGAGTTCAGACTTGCAAGAGATATCAAGGGCAACAAGAAAAGCTCCTATCACTACACTAACAGTAAAAGAATAAAAAATGAAAATGTGGACTCACTGCTAAAAAGGCTGATTTCAGTAAAAATGGCTGCAGATGAGGTACAAGTACTCAATGTCTTCTTTGCCTTAGTCTTCACCAGCAAGGTCTCCTAGGTCTTTGTGCCTAAAGGCAGGGTTTGAGCAGGAGAGGAGCTGTCAGCATTGGGTGAGAAGCAAGTCAGGGATCTAGTCCACAGAACTAGGTTTGCATGTGAAGATGCCTACAGAGTTGTCTGATGTTGTTCCAAAGCTCCTCCCTATCATCTTTTAAATGTCATGGAGATTAGGGAATGTTTCTGACAACTACAGAAAGACAAATATTGCACTCATGCCAAAACAGTAATCTAAAGAAGTCCAGGCTCGTCAGCCTTGCTTCAGCCTCTGAGACAATCATGGAGCAAGCCCTTTTGGAGCACACTTCTGGACACATGAAGGAGAAGAGGATGCCTGGGAAAAGTTAGCCTCAAGATATTGCAGGTCACAGTCCTGGGCTTGAGAAGGGTCTTCAGGAGGTACTGGAAGAGTAAATTCACATTTATTTTACCCCATTGCCTACATGCAAGTATGTACCTGCCTGCTACATAGATGATCTGCATGCACCTGACTGCTCCCATTTCTCTCAGCTACCACTGTCGGTATATTACAAAAGTATAACTACAGTGGAAATTTCAATTACGTATAGAATGGAAATTTTTTTAACATGAAGATGGTCAAACATTGGACCAAGCTCACCACATAAATCATGGATCTCAAACCTTGGAAATATTTGGACTTGACTAGACACAGTCATGAGAAACCTGGTCTAAGTCAGCTCTTCTTTGAGGAAAGCATGGGCAGGATGCCTGGCACAGGTCCCTTCCAAGTTAAGATATTCTATGATTATGTGACAATGAACATGACATATTTTTCCTGCGTGGCGTTGGTGAAGGTCTGGAAGTTAAGCTGCTTTGAAAGCAATGTGGATAACTACAATCAACATGCTAGTGTCCTACCAGAAACCAGCAGCAACCCATTAAACAGCCCATTGTGTTTGAATGAATTTTTTGAGTTCTTAAGTTCATTGTAGATACAGACCCACATTCCAGGTGAGTGTTATAAATGGTTATATAGTAAGTACCTCTTTTTGGGCAGAAATTGCAACTTTTTAACAACTGATATCTAAGACTAAGTGAAAAATCTTCATTTTGACCAAGCAACCTCTTTTTTTTTTGCTGGAAAAAGCCCAGTTAGATATACTGGATTCCATTCTAACTGCAAAAGCTTGAATTATCTGACTTCAGAACGTGACCAACTACAAATAGTTCTGCTGTGAAAGAGAAAAGAAACAGAGATATTAATTCCGGTAAGACACTGTAAAAGAAAAAAAAAAAAAACAACAAAAAACCAACCCATGCCACCTTATCTATCAAAAAATAATCTTCCCAACCTAAACATTTATATATTTTACCACAACAACGTTGTTAGGATACAAACCTTGCTTGCAGTACCCCAAGAAAGAACCAAGATTAAGTTAATTTTACTAAAGTTTGTTTAAAAGCTGAGCAGGTTCGTTTAGAATCTGAAGTTATATCAACCATGAACTTCTACTGTCATCAATAACATAAACACAGAGATAAATATTGATGTTACAATTCTTGCTCAGATTAGAAGTAGAAAAACCAAGCAGCTTAAACCAGGAAGAAAACTCTACCAAACTAGAATGTGTCAGGGCATATTAATGGTACTGGTAATGGTAATGACAAAGAAATGAAGGTCACAGCAACAGAATGAGCTCTTTCAAGTCAGTAGCTGCTTAATAACATGTGAGTGGCTGAGGCAGAAAAGGAAGGGAAATCATGCTGAAGACAGAAAGGTGGGAACATTGACAAGAGGCATCAAGACTGGCACAGTGATGTGTCATTGCCAAGAGGGGGATATTGTGGCTTTCTTCTTCAGAAGGTGGCCATCATTGCTTAGGGGAAGAAAAGGAAATTGCGTTGGGACATTCAATTCACATAAAAGGGTGCAGAATGTACCTGAAAGTTCTGCTTCTCTGTCCAAGTACACCTTGCAGAACAAGCCCTGTAGAAGTAAGACAGAAGGGTTCCTCTTCCAAAAACTATAGCTTGAAGAAGTATGAATAGGCTACTATTGCTACTTTATTGCAGTTTGCAAGAAGGGCATGAAGGAAGATCCAGGAAACTACAGACCTATGTAGTCTAACCTCAGTACCTGGAAAAATTATGGAGAAGATCATAGTGGGTGCTATTGACAGGCATTTCAAGGACAATGGAATCATCAGGCACAGTTAATATGGGCTCACAAAGGGAAAGTCCTGTTTAACTAATCAGATATCCTTCTATCACATTAGTTAGAATCTCTACCAGAGCTAAGGGCACCTGCCCAATGGGTGAAGGGAAGGGAGTAGCTGTAGCTCTTCTGGATCTTATTAAGGCTTTTGGTATTGTGCCTCACAGCATCCTTCTGGACAAGATGTCCAGCTGTGAGATGAGTGAGTACACAGTGCTCTGGGTGAACTGTCTGAGCAGCAGGGCTCACAGGGTGGTTGTGAATGGAGCTACATCTGTCTGGTGGCCAGTCACCAGTGGCGTTGCTCAGGCCTCAGTTCCACGTCCAGTTCTGTTCAATATTTTTATCAATGATCTGGATGCAGAAGTTGAATTCAACATTAGCAAGTTTGCTGGTGATACTAAACTGGAGGTGCTGTTGACTCTCGGGGAGAGGAGGCCTTGCAGAGGGATCTACATAGGTTGGAGCACTGGGCAACCATCAGTGGCATGAAATTTAACAAGAACAAATCCCAGATTCTGTACCTAGTGACGGAGTAATGCCAAGCACAAGTATAAACTGGGAGAGGAGTGGGTGGAGAGCAACCCTGCAGGAAGGAATCTGGGGGTGCTTGTGGACAGCAGGCTCAATGTGAGTCAGCAGTGTGCCCTGGCAGCCAAGAGGGCAAACCGCATCCCAGGGTGCATCAAACACAGCATAACCAGCCGGTCAAAAGAGGCGATTATCCTGCTGTATTTAACCTTGGTGTGGCCTCACCTTGAGTACTGTGTGCAGTTCTTGGCCCCACAATTTAGGGAGGATGTGAACACACTCAAATGTGTCCAGAGGAGGGCAACAAATCTGCTGAAAGAGCTGGTAGGCTCCTCTCCTCTCCTCTCCTCTCCTCTCCTCTCCTCTCCTCTCCTCTCCTCTCCTCTCCTCTCCTCTCCTCTCCTCTCCTCTCCTCTCCTCTCCTCTCCTCTCCTCTCCTCTCCTCTCCTCTCCTCTCCTCTCCTCTCCTCTCCTCTCCTCTCCTCTCCTCTCCTCTCCTCTCCTCTCCTCTCCTCTCCTCTCCTCTCCAAATTTAAAATGGAAAATAATAATGATAAAAAAAGACACAGAAAGTAGTAGCGCAAGTGATCTTTGGAGTGGGAGAGCAGGAGGAGATCGTCCTGCAAATGGCTACAGACAACCATCCACTCTAAGTTAGGCTTCATTCTTATTGTCCTTGCTGCGTTGTTCTTAGGACCATGATACTCATTTATTTATATTCATGGTAATCTTGGGTATGTGACATCCTGCAGAGTTAGGCCTGCAACCTCATTGATGAAAGGCAGTCTTAAAATACTGCCATTAAGCAAATTGTTCATTATACATGCACCAACAACCATTCCTGTTTCTCTTAGATGCTTGTATTGGGTTTGTGTGGCAAGGTTTTGGTAGCAGGAGGGGCTACAGGGATAGTTTCTGTGAGACACTGCTAGAAGATTCCCCTGTGTCCGATAGAGCCAATACCAGATGACTCCAAGATGGACCTGCCACTGGCCAAACCTGAGCCCATCAGTGAAACCAAATCAGTGATAGTGGTAGCACCCCTGTGATAATATATTTAAGAAGGTGGGAAAAAAGCCCAGGGCAGCAGTAGCTGGAGCAAAGAGTGAGAAAATGTGAGAGAAATAGCCCTGCAGACACCGAGGCCAGTGAAGAAGGAAGGGGAGGAGGTGCTCCCAACACCAGAGCCGAGGTGAAGGGCTCCCTGCAGCCTGTGGTGAAGACCATGGTGAGGCAGGCTGGCCCCTGCAGCCCACGGAGGTTAACGGTGGAGCAGATATCCACCTGCAGCCCATGGAGGACCCCCACGCTGAAGAAGGTAGATGCGTCCAAGGGAGGTTGTGAACCCATGGGAAGCTCATGCTGGAGCAGGGTCCTGGTAGGACCTGTGACCCCATGGAGAGAGGAGCCCACACTGGAGCAGGTTTGCTGGCAAGGGCTTGTGAGCCCATAGAGGACCCACACTGGAGCAGTCTGCTCCTGAAGGACTGCACCCCGTGGGAGGGACCCACGCTGGGGCAGCTCATGAACTGTAGCCCATGAGAAGGACTCACATTGGAGAATTTCACAGAGTTCTGTCTCCCATGGGAGGGATCCCACGCTGGACCAGAGGAAGAGCCTGAGGAGGCCTCCCACTGAGGAGGAAGGAGCAGAAGAGACAGCATGTGATGAACCAACAGTAATCCTCATTCCCTGCCCTCCTGTGCCGCTGCGGGGCAGGAAGTAGAGAATTCTGGAGTGAAGTTGAGCCCATGAAGAAGGAAGAGGTGGGGAGAAAGTGCTTTATGATTTGATTTTAGATCAACACTACTGTATTGTTATTACTTTGATTTTCACATATTTAATTATCTGAGTTCCTGGTTTGTATTGGTTTCAGTACCACCAGATTGTGACCAGTCAGTCTGATGTTTTCTCCTCCACAGAAAGAATGAGGTGCTAATAGGGAAAAAAAGAAAGTGTGATAGGTTTTGGGGTGTAGGGAATACTTTACTGAAAATTAGATGGAGAAAGAAGACCCTGAATTTTAGGGAGGGTAAGAGAAGTGAAATAATTTGTCTTGATAAAGTAGATAAGAGGTTAAACTGAAATTGGCAGAGGAACTTAGAGAGAAAGAATGGTCCTGCAAATAAGAAACACAGAGGAGGATTAAATACAGCTGAACAAACCAGGCTGACGTTGGAGCAGAAAAGAGAATCCACAGGCAGGGCTGAATAGGAAGTATGAACCATACTTCATAAAGCAAGTGGGATGAAGAGCAAATGAGATGACTATGGAGTGGAGACTACACATTTGTAAAGGGAGCTACAGTGGAACGAGAACTGGACAATGCCATACAGGGCAGGGCACTGCCCAAAACAAGCGTCAAACTCAGAACAGATGAAAACTAGATCACCCATGAGAAAATATGCAGAAGAGCTTCAAATGGCTATACAGGCTTCCCAGTCTCAACACTCTAACGTTGTGACAAAGTAACCTGTGAAATCCACTAGGAACATGTAAATTTTATCTAAAATGTGTATAGAGTTGATGATAACCTACTTTAACGAACATTAATGTATTCAGTGTCAGAGGTCTGTGCAGTGAATCAAATGTTTTTGATGAGAGATAATCATCAATATGAAGTCACTTGAAGGGATTTTGTTTTACAGTAAGCTTTTTATAATTATATACTTATATAAGAAAACACCCCAGTGCAAGACAATACCTACACTACAAATTTAAGAAAATCTTCTGCATTGTTTCAAATTAGCCCCTGTGTGATAGTCTTATCTTTTTTTTTCTTTTTTTCTTTGTAGAAATTCGACTTTAATATATTCAAAGATGATATCTGCATAGGGAAAAATGAGGTGGGACTGTCTGTTATAAACTTTCTGACTCTTTAGTTGAAGAAGGTAGAAATGTGAGGTGAACAGGATAGAGATTCTTTCACACCAAAAGCAAAAGAAATTCTGTTTGATAAACCATATGCTAAGCAAGACAAGTCAACTAAACTTTCCACATGAAGTTATCCATTAAGTACTCACAATTTTCAAGGTATCTGATATGAGACACTGAAATGTGATTATTAGAAGCAATTATTACTTCTCTCTTCAACGGAATTCATTGGGAGTTTTGCTGATTGTGTAAGTTCTGTTCTATAAATAATAGTATCTTGCTAGTTATTTTCTCTGGTTATTTTCTTCAGCTGGAAGAAGACATAATTTTATTGTCACCTTTCAGAGGTGTTGCAAAGTTATAAAAACTGTGAAACATCAGCTGTGAGCAACTTGTATCTTCTGATCCCCTCTAACACTTGCTGTTGCCCCTATTTTCATAGAGAAAGATCTCTCTGTACCTACTGCCAAGAGTGATTCAATAGTGCTTGTTTTCAGTGAACTACTCAGAGATGAGCTTCCAGCTCTCACTGTGACATGTCAGCAGAGTCCTTCTAAGCGAAAGACTCTGTATTGCCTGGTGCTTGGTTGGCTTTCAGGCAATGCTGAGTTTTGAAAATGATGTAATCTCTGTGCAAAAGATGAGTGTCAGTTGGGTTTTGAAACCCCTGTTGACTAACACAGTACTGACTAGAAACTCCTCTACACTGATTTTTTTATGTTCTGTGGTATGGTTATGCTTGATATGTAGTTTTAAAGGATATTTGTTTTCTCAATATCAACTTTAAGCCCTTTTTATTGCCAGGCTGGTGTACTTTAAGTGGCCCCACATCAGTGTTCTTGCTTGGATGATGAGTGAGCTTTGCTAGACCCTTCTCAGTCTGCAAGCTGGACTCCCTGTAGATGAAACTAAAACATGAAATGTGCATGAGGGTTGAGGAACACTTAGGGTACCCCAGCAACTAATGGGCATTCAGATCAAAAGCCAAACTGGAATCAGTCTTGAAGTAAAACCTCCAAACGATACATGATATTGGGACCCTTACAGATCTGTACCCAGTCGCCTGCCCTAACTGCTAATAACAGCATAGCCTTTGGTGTCAGCCTTTTAAAACTGTTGTGCAGTATCCAGGTCTTCTAACAAACCTCTTCTATTTTGTGGTCATCCTGAACAATGGAGAGAAAGAATGCACACGTATTAAGAACTCAAAAATCTGGTTATTCACTTTCACATATTTCACAGAACCATCCATTTCTGATGGTTCTGACTTCAAATAGAATTCTATAGGATGGAGGGATCATTTGTAAGATAGAACCTGGCAAGAGTTTCAAAAACCTACAAAGTTATGACCGAGGGAGATTACGGTTATGTCTATACTAATAAATTAAAATGTACTCAAGATAGTACCTACAGAGTGAAGCCAGCTGGCACAGAATAGTTCAAATCTATGCTAATAAATTCTAAGTCTGTGTGGCTGTATGCAAGACCTCATGGGCATTCAAGCATCTAAGATGCCCAAGAATCACAGAGAAAGGCAAGCCAAGGACCAATTTACCATTGTAGATAATTTGGATTATGGGAATGTTCCCAGGCAGTAGTTTACTTGTTAGTAAAGCCCATATGTTCCTCCACCACCCTTAGGGTCAACAAGGAGTTTAAACCTGATGCTTTGACTGCCGTCCAGTCTGTTCCCACATAAACTAAATATCAACTGCTTATTTCACCTTGTATGATGTAAGACAATTCCACAGAGCAGACAGTTACAGTGTCTCCAGTAACTGCAGTCAGCCTGATTTCTCTGTTCCAATTAATTATTTCATGAACCAAAAAGTACCCATGAAAAAAATTTTAATCAAGTATGCAGAGTAAGATCTACATAGCGTGGTGTAAATAAGGTGCAAGTTTATACACAAAAAAAAAAATGAGGAGAAAGTAAAATATGAATGGTATCTTATTAAGCAGTCGGAATGAGACCATAGCTCTATGGAAAATGTAGTTTGTAGTTATGTAATTAAAGAACATATGATACTCAGGGGAAACGAAAGCGAAAGGAATGACATTTCCTACCTGGAAGTAGTCTGTAGTAAAGTTAATAACAATAATCTGTGTAGTCCTGTAGATATTTAATAATAATAATGCACATTTACAGCATGCTTCAAGATATTTCTGCATACATGATCAGAACTTTTTTCAGTATTCTTATCGATTGTCAAACAAGTAAAATACTCTTCTGTACTATGCAGTCTACTGTCTAAACTTATAGCAACACATATTTAAAATTCAACGCTTTTAAAGCTGTGTTCAAAACAATCATAGTTTGATTATGAACACTGAACATACATCAGCTGTCATTAGTTCCAATGTTATTTTGAGTCCAAACTTACATTTAGTTTTGTCTGTAAGAGTCATTTTGTCTAACAAATGCTCTAACCATTTAAGTAAGTCTGATAGAAATTATCCCAATTTATCTGGGGATTTATAATCTGCTTCTTATAATAGATGTATCCTGGTTTGCTAGATCTCACTGGAGGATGAAGGGAATGGGAGGGAAAAAGGGAATTACACTGTGATAACCTGAGATCTGAAAAGGAATTTACAAGTATATCTAACATTTTATTTCACTTTGAAGTTGTCTGAACTTTGTTACCCTCAACTATTACCTTTATAGACTTTGTCCTGCACAGGACAGATTAAACCAAATCATTGTCACTTAAAATTGGACTAGATGTATCTTTTCATCTGTCTCCTTTTCTGACTCATCGTCTCTTGCTCTCCCTATCCACACTTTCACTTGTACAGGAAATTTATGTTCTTTAAAATACCTAATTAGGAAATTTATCACGTCCTTCTCTAGCCAAGGCATTCTGTAAGTCGAAAATGTTACTTTTACTTTTGTGCCCTTACTGTACTTGTTTGGGATTCCAGAATTTTAAAACACATAAGACTGGAAAATATGTAGAGAGAAGAACAAATTGCTAACAATTTCTGATGTTTCTTAATCTGACAGTAAAAATCAAAGGCAATTTTATATTAAATTTCTAGGGTGGGAGTAGTGAAAGAGTCAAGTCATCAGCTCATCTGAACGTTCTACCAAAACATGACGTAGAACTATATATCAACATTTCAGATGTGCTCTCTTTGGGTTGATTTGTAACTTTGGAATATGATTGACAACCGTTTTGATTTTCTATAATGAACTGCCATTTTAAACTAACCTGACCAAGAATAGAAGAAGATGAAGTGAGCACAATAATACATAGCATTTACTTCCTGCCCTGTGTTTAGAGAGGAGCTTTTGCAACTGAGGTTTGCTTTTCTTTTCAGAGTAATGGTAATGTAGATGTTCATCCCAATTCATCTATAAACTTTATATTGTAGCAAGTAGGAAGTCACTGAAAAGTATTTGTCTACTATGTTCACTTGAGAGCAAAATAAACATCTTGACCTTCAATTCTTCCCTCTTTAACTTTCTTATCAGAGGATGTCAGCATTTAGCACAAGGACAAATGCCTGCATTTTTGTGAGGAATGTAGACAGTGCTGTCATGAAACAAATAGCCTCTAGGAGGGAAAAAATGGAAGCCTTTCAAAAGGTTTAATGTGTAAAAGAGGCAGTTTCAGTGAACCCATGACTGTATGTCAAATGCCTAAATAGGGGGAAAAAAGGCCCTTTGGAGACACAGATTTCCAACTCCCCTGACCTGCGGTATTTTACTGAAAAACTGAATACATGTGTCAATGATAAAATTTTAAAATACTCTGTTTATTCTGATGCAATATGCATTTTCCTCTTTAGGCTTATTATACCAACTCTTTTCTTAATTATTAATGGTGTTTAGCTACAGTATGGTACAGAGAGTGAAAGCAGAAGCCAGTCACCTTAAAGAAGCATGTGAGCTGAATGCTGAGCATGTTTTTTTCCTACAGCATATCTCTGACTGAGAATTTTATTTTACCTAGGATTCTTTTTTTCTCCTTACTCTATTAGAATCAAGGTAACATACCATGTGAAATATCTTTGAAATGCAATAATTCCAATAATAACAAGAAATATAATGTGTACTGTTCTGATGGGAAAAGAATATTTCCTACTTACATAGTTTGGGAAAGTAATTGCATCATTTTACAGCTACAGAAGATTTGATGTTACTGCCATAGCTTTTGTCTGTAAAATGTTGTGTTGACTCTCACCAGTTTTGTCCTTTTATGGGTCCAAATCTGTGATTAGCTGGTAAAACAATTAAGGAAATCCATGGTGTAAACCCTCAGACATAGAAGAAGAAATGTGTCTTTAATCACAAAGCTTCCAAAAGAAATACTGGAAATCTTGCATTGGTTCCTATTTGTTGCCTTGTTTGCAGAGTAACAGTTATTGCTTTAGCAGCTTCTACCTCCATATGTGTACAAAAAGTAAATGAACATAAAATTGAATGAACACATAAAAGAAGGTTAAACCCACCCAGCTTAATGAATCCATTCTCCCACCTGCTGTGTGCTGGAACATTAACAGTGCATTGTTTGGATCATAAGGATTAATAAAATAATAGTCTTGGTGAACAACATGGTCATGTGGATGACATTATTATTTCTTAAAGTCAGTGTGTGATAGCTGGAATACCAGTGACTGTACATACTTAACTCCTTATTCTAATCCAATAACTGTGGAAAGTGTGTAATTATTTCAGTTGAACAAATCAGCAATTATACACAAAATAAGGTTAAGAATATTTTATATAAATGAATGGTGATCCTTCTTTTCTTCTCCTTGGTTAAAAAGTTAAATTTTTAATTAAAATTTTCTTTATAACCCATTTCTCTTTCAATATCAGAAATGATTGTCTGTGAGAAAAGAAAAGCATAAACTATCTTTACCAGCAGAAGTGGAAACATGATGGGGGAGTTGCTACCCACACTGATTATACCTAAGGTATAGATCATCAGATCTCAAAAGTGATCATGATTGCTCTTATGCGATGTCATAAACCTCAATGAGTTTTAGACCACTGCATTGATGAAGTAATCATTGCCATCAGTACAGTATTCTTATGTCTTATGTCTTCTGCTACTTCAGCATGAACTAAAACATTGTAGATTTTATCTGTTCCTACAGTTTTCCATCAAGCAATTAGGGTAAAAAATACTTCTAAGGATTCTCAGGGTTAATTAGTGAGACCATTGAAAACCAGGTAGGTGTTTTCCTACACAAAACGTTAGCATTTTCCAACTTCAACATATTATTTCTTTCAAAAGGCCCAAATACATTCTCCTTTCTAATGTGTCTTTTGTCATACTGAGGTGGGTTGAGCCTGGCTGGGCACCACATACCCACCAAACTGCTCTATCGCTCTCCTCAGCAGGACAGGGGAGAGAAAATGTAACTAAAGGCATGTGAGTTGAGAAAAGGACAGGGAGAGAGCGCTCACCGATTACTGTCACGGGCAAAACAGACTTGACTTGGGAAAATTAATTTTATTTCTTACCAATCAAATCAGCATAGGATAATGAGAACTAAAATCAAATCATAAAGCACTTTCTCCCCACCTCTTCCTTCTTCATGGGCTCAACTTCACTCCAGAATTCTCTACTTCCTGCCCCGCAGCGGCACAGGAGGGCAGGGAATGAGGATTACTGTTGGTTCATCACATGCTGTCTCTTCTGCTCCTTCCTCCTCAGTGGGAGGCCTCCTCAGGCTCTTCCTCTGGTCCAGCGTGGGATCCCTCCCATGGGAGACAGAACTCTGTGAAATTCTCCAATGTGAGTCCTTCTCATGGGCTACAGTTCATGAGCTGCCCCAGCGTGGGTCCCTCCCACGGGGTGCAGTCCTTCAGGAGCAGACTGCTCCAGTGTGGGTCCTCTATGGGCTCACAAGCCCTTGCCAGCAAACCTGCTCCAGTGTGGGCTCCTCTCTCCATGGGGTCACAGGTCCTACCAGGACCCTGCTCCAGCATGAGCTTCCCATGGGTTCACAACCTCCCTTGGACGCATCTACCTTCTTCAGCGTGGGGGTCCTCCATGGGCTGCAGGTGGATATCTGCTCCACCGTTAACCTCCGTGGGCTGCAGGGGCCAGCCTGCCTCACCATGGTCTTCACCACAGGCTGCAGGGAGCCCTTCACCTCGGCTCTGGTGTTGGGAGCACCTCCTCCCCTTCCTTCTTCACTGGCCTCGGTGTCTGCAGGGCTATTTCTCTCACATTTTCTCACTCTTTGCTCCAGCTACTGCTGCCCTGGGCTTTTTTCCCACCTTCTTAAATATATTATCACAGGGGTGCTACCACTATCACTGATTTGGTTTCACTGATGGGCTCAGGTTTGGCCAGTGGCAGGTCCATCTTGGAGTCATCTGGTATTGGCTCTATCGGACACAGGGGAATCTTCTAGCAGTGTCTCACAGAAACTATCCCTGTAGCCCCTCCTGCTACCAAAACCTTGCCACACAAACCCAATACAAGCATCTAAGAGAAACAGGAATGGTTGTTGGTGCATGTATAATGAACAATTTGCTTAATGGCAGTATTTTAAGACTGCCTTTCATCAATGAGGTTGCAGGCCTAACTCTGCAGGATGTCACATACCCAAGATTACCATGAATATAAATAAATGAGTATCATGGTCCTAAGAACAACGCAGCAAGGACAATAAGAATGAAGCCTAACTTAGAGTGGATGGTTGTCTGTAGCCATTTGCAGGACGATCTCCTCCTGCTCTCCCACTCCAAAGATCACTTGCGCTACTACTTTCTGTGTCTTTTTTTATCATTATTATTTTCCATTTTAAATTTGGAGAGGAGAGGAGAGGAGAGGAGAGGAGAGGAGAGGAGAGGAGAGGAGAGGAGAGGAGAGGAGAGGAGAGGAGAGGAGAGGAGAGGAGAGGAGAGGAGAGGAGAGGAGAGGAGAGGAGAGGAGAGGAGAGGAGAGGAGAGGAGAGGAGAGGAGAGGAGAGGAGAGGAGAGGAGAGGAGCCTACCAGCTCTTTCAGCAGATTTGTTGCCCTCCTCTGGACACATTTGAGTGTGTTCACATCCTCCCTAAATTGTGGGGCCAAGAACTGCACACAGTACTCAAGGTGAGGCCACACCAAGGTTAAATACAGCAGGATAATCGCCTCTTTTGACCGGCTGGTTATGCTGTGTTTGATGCACCCTGGGATGCGGTTTGCCCTCTTGGCTGCCAGGGCACACTGCTGACTCACATTGAGCCTGCTGTCCACAAGCACCCCCAGATTCCTTCCTGCAGGGTTGCTCTCCACCCACTCCTCTCCCAGTTTATACTTGTGCTTGGCATTACTCCGTCACTAGGTACAGAATCTGGGATTTGTTCTTGTTAAATTTCATGCCACTGATGGTTGCCCAGTGCTCCAACCTATGTAGATCCCTCTGCAAGGCCTCCTCTCCCCGAGAGTCAACAGCACCTCCAGTTTAGTATCACCAGCAAACTTGCTAATGTTGAATTCAACTTCTGCATCCAGATCATTGATAAAAATATTGAACAGAACTGGACGTGGAACTGAGGCCTGAGCAACGCCACTGGTGACTGGCCACCAGACAGATGTAGCTCCATTCACAACCACCCTGTGAGCCCTGCTGCTCAGACAGTTCACCCAGAGCACTGTGTACTCACTCATCTCACAGCTGGACATCTTGTCCAGAAGGATGCTGTGAGGCACAATACCAAAAGCCTTAATAAGATCCAGAAGAGCTACAGCTACTCCCTTCCCTTCACCCATTGGGCAGGTGCCCTTAGCTCTGGTAGAGATTCTAACTAATGTGATAGAAGGATATCTGATTAGTTAAACAGGACTTTCCCTTTGTGAGCCCATATTAACTGTGCCTGATGATTCCATTGTCCTTGAAATGCCTGTCAATAGCACCCACTATGATCTTCTCCATAATTTTTCCAGGTACTGAGGTTAGACTACATAGGTCTGTAGTTTCCTGGATCTTCCTTCATGCCCTTCTTGCAAACTGCAGTAATGTTGGCTAGCTTCCAGTCAGTGGGGACCTTCCCAGACTCCCAAGTCTTTGGTAGGTGGTTGAGAGGGGTCCTGCTGTAAATCCACCAGGTCTGTAGGATGAACCCTGTGTGGCCACATTGACTTTTAAATGTTCAGTTGATACAACTGGTCCCTTCAATTTCAGTGTCCACAAATGGAAAGTCACTGCTCCTGCAGTCGTGGTCCTCCAACTCATGGGAGTGGGCAGCCCATGTCTACCACTATAATAAAGATTGAGACAAAAAAAAGCATTAAATGCCCCTGCCTTTTTTTCATCCCTTTTTGTCAGGTTTATTTTTGCTGACTTTGCATCTTATTATAGTTTCTATTTCTATGGCATTATTTTTTTTTCCACAAAGTACTGTGGAGCCTTAGGATTGGTGGTGGTTGTTGTTGTTGTTGTTATTATTATTATTATTATTATTATTATTATTATTATATTTTTATATATAGAGAGATATCCTCACTTACAATTTCACGGAACCTAGGAAGTAACAAAACAGTCTGAACTTCTTTTATTTGATGACTCATACATCTTATCTGGTACCAATAAGTATTGATTGAAAACTGATGGGTACAGAGAACAAAAATAACAATTAATATAAAGCCTACTTAGCACTGTGTAGATGACATATATGGTTAGGGTCCTTTGTTTAGAAGGCTCTGAAAAGCTTAGAAATATAATAGAAACTGTACAAGACTGGTGTCATAAAGTAGTTAGCCAACTATACCATATTTTCTTCATATGCAAAAAGTAATAATTATTTTATGAGTAATCCTTGCTTTCTGAGGAGTTTTGGGGAGTTATTAAGCTTAACCAATGTACAGAAAGTGATCTTTAATTCTGGAGAATCAATACCCCATAAAAATGTCCTATGCCAGTTCTTATTTATATATCCTCAATAATTATCCCTTAGCTTTAATCACACACAGATGTTACATAGTGCAGTGTACCATGATCTGTACTGGACAAGTGCAGTTAAAATATGCATACAGACTTCATAGGTATAAATTTAGGTGGCCGTCTGAAAATACATTTCCTAAATTTAAAATCTGAGAATCAGCAAACCCATGAAACATTTATCATACTTTACATCACCTGTCATTGCATGTTTCAGGTGTTGCTGGCACAGAATTTCTATGGAATATTATGACTTGCTTTTCCAAAAGTAAATTGCAATTTTTCACCTGTGTTTTTAATGCCATGATTTTAACGCTCAGCCTTGTTAGCACATCAGTTGCAAAGCAAGAATTCTTATATCGGTTTGAGATGTTTATATTTTTCTGAAACTGAGCAAAAGGTCATAATTAGAGGATGTGTAATTAGAAGGGAAAAAATATTTAACTGAGCCAAAGTCTTGGGAAAGATAATTTTTTTTTTAAAAAAAGCATTTTTAAAAAAATGAATACATTAAACTTTCTGGAGGTTGAGACATTAGTAAATCCAAGGAGATGGCTTAGAAGATGGAAGATAGATTTTCCAGGTTGCTAGAAAAAAAATCTACTTTATATATGGTTTTGCAATATATCACAGAGATGCCAGCAGAATGCATGTGGTGCATGTATGCATCAGTGTATTTCTGAATATGTATTTTCTCATTTCAGTATGTAAAACAAGAAAAAGGAGATGAAATCTGATAGTCTGGAGACTAGATACCCACAGTTTAGTGAGTGTAAATAGATTTTTCAGAGCTACACATATTTACCATCTCTGTCTAGGACTTGACCTCTTAATTTTTAAGTTTTGTGCATGCACACCATGCTTCAGAAAACTAGCTTTATAGTAAAAAAAAAAAAAAAAAAGCAGTAAAGAACTGTAAAAGTAGGTGGAAATGTAATGTCTCATCTATTGGCCACGCTTGCCTGCAAGTGCAATACTGTTTAACACTGCGCCTGTTTGCTGCAGTTATTCATAGGCTGTAGCAGTGATTTCATTAACTAAAACATTATAACTAAATTACATCTGTCCTGTATGGCTGAGTGAGGGCAGAGAGAGCATATGCAGGCAGACTACATTTGCAACAACATACCTTTGCTAACGGCAACTTTAATTTGTCTTTAAGCATTCTGATGCACCATGTCTGGAAGCTGGTAAATGCTACTGTTTTCATATCCACACTCAACTGTTACTGCAATGTTCAAGTTAAAACAGCTGCATTGCAATGTGCTGTCTTTAGACCATTTTCTAATGCATCTGTCTGCTTTCATTGCCTTCTGCAGTGCCATAACTCTGATACATAAGATATCTTCTTCTCTAAATTTTGGCTTATTGGAGTGGATTGAGTTAGATGATGTATCTAATTCTTCACTTAAGATTTTGATTTTTAAAATTTCTTGTGAAATGGTCTCACAAACATCAAAAAAGGTTTTATGAATCAGAACAGAACAATGTTAGTAAAAGGCAATGAAACCATTACTTTACTGGGTTCCAAAAATATTCAGGGATTTCACATTAATATTCTACGGCTATTTGAGGAAACTGGAAAGCATTTAAACAACACAACTTTAAACATCCTTAAGAGATTTACTTTCAAAATAAAACTTGGTGTTCAAGATTATATTTTAAATCCAAATTTTGCTTTCTCTCTCTCTTTTTTTCTTTTTTTCCAGTGGAATTTCTTACAAGTTTAGGCACAGCTTCCTTGTCAGTAGAGAAGATGGGAAGGAATTTATGATGATAAAACTAAATGGTCTATCTTCATTTCGTTTGATTGATAGACTCTTTTTCTTCTACATAAAAGGAAGGAGAAGATTTGATGAAAATAATGATGGAGGATTTCAGGCTGTGAAGAAGTATTTTAGAAGGGAAGAGTGAAAAAAATCGTGTAAACAGAGAATTAAAAAGATGTATAGAGGTGTCAAATTAGGTCACAATGAACATCCTTGATGAGTTTTTTTTGTGTAAACCCAGTTGGAAAACATAAATTTGTTTTGGATAGAAAGGCTGCCTGGTTTTCCCTGTGGGCTGGGGAGTTTTCTTTCTTAGTTCATATTTCACATACAATGTGTGGTCACCACATCACTTCATCAGTCATTTGTGCTGCTGAAAAACATATGTTGCCACTATAGCTTGAATTGCATTTTGGATGTATTATGAACTTCTAGTTGGAAAGCTGGAGAAATCTTGTAAGTTTTGAAAAATAATTTAAGGATATCATACAAAGCCCAGACTTGCTTGCTCTTAAAAGAGATTCTTGCCATCACACAATCAAAATGGGAAATCATTTCTCACCTTGTAAAAGTCAAAGGCATCCTCTGCATTTTCATTATTCTGTTGCAGTCCAAATATTATTCTTCCATTCTCTAACCCTTTCTCATCACTATGTGATCAAACTATTGCCTGGAAAGGAAAGGTTAGATTTATCAATCAAAGTTTGCTACCAGCACTCAAAATAATTGAACCCTCAGGAGAAACAAGCCCTGTGTATTTTTTCTGTTGTTCTTTCAATATCTCCATAAAAAGCCATTTCAATATGTTAGGTTCTGTGGCAGGAGGTTTTATGCAGTGTTTATCCTTTTCACAGTTCCAGAAAGCAAAACTGATATATATATATACACACACACACACACACACATATATATATATTTGCTGGTTTAGTGCCAATAAAACTTTTTTTGCAGAATCCCAAACCTCTCGGTATATGAAAGATTTTTAGACACAGCCAAATTAATCTTTGGTTGTGTGTTTTAATGGGATTCAGTCCAGAATCTAATTCTGATATCCAAAAAGAGCAGAAAGTAGCTCTGACAACAAAGAGGGTGTCTGTGGTTTCTCGTCATGTAGTCTTGTGCTAGAATATGTGCAATTGATTTCCACAGTTGCTGGAGTAATGACTGTGGCTTATCAAATGTGCTGCACAATCACAACTGCTAATGTAGATGTTTTCAATTTAACTTACCCTAAAAATCAGTTGTAATAACGAAAAAGCCACAAGAAGGTGTATAATTAGATCCTTCATAGCTATGTGGATGAGGATACTGCTTACTGGACTCTACATCTCGCTGAGATGTCATGATGGTCATCTTTAGTGCTGTTTGCCTAATAATGAAGAAACAACAAGTACCTGTAAGTAATGCAGAGATTTATACACAAAAATCTCTGGATCAAGACCTGAAACCTGCGAGTAATTCTGAAACCTGTCAATAAATTAACAGCCTAAGAGCACACTGTCAAAGACACAATTAAATAGTATACATTGCTGAGAGTAGAAGAGACTGTACACTACACTGGGTACACTGGGGACCCCAGTATAGGAAAGACATGGACCTTTAGAGTGAATCCAAAGGAGGGCTACAAAATGATCAGAGGGCTGGAATACCTCTCCTGTGAAGAAAGGCTGAGAGAATTGGTGTTGTTCAGCCTGCAGAGGAGAAGGCTCCAGGGTGACCTTATTGTGGTCTTTCAAAAGTGGGAGCTTATAAGAAAGATGGAAAGAGATTTCTTTTTTTTTACACCACGGCTTGTAGTGACAGGGCAAGAGGCAATGGTTTTAAACTGAAAGAAGATAGATTTAGATTGGCTATAAAAAATAAATTTATTACAATGAGGGCAGGCAGAAACTGGAACAGGTTGCCCAGAGAAGTTGTGGATGCCTCATAATTGGAAGTGTTCAAGTCAGGTTGGATGGGGCTTTGAGCAACCTGGTCAAGTGGAAGGGTCCCTGCCCATGGCGGGGGATGGATGACATGATCTTCCAACCTTTCAATCCTTCCAACCCGAATCATTCTGTGATTCTGTGAATCTATAATGAAAAACAGAGAATACAGTTCACATGCCCCAAATAGATCTTAGCCAAAAAGATTCATGATTGAGTTTTTGTCTTGGCTTCAGGGGATTTGAATATGAACTATATGCAACCCTGAAAAATTTAGGACATAGCTGGTTTAGCAGCCCACTGTGATCAGAAAGCAAGCTTACTTGTCAGAATATGTCTGAGAAGAGTCTGCTTCTGTTTAAAGACATTCACCAGATAACAGGCACAATCTACTTGACTGAAAACTTATGTATGCACCCCATGGGAATAAAAAGCCTAGCCCTGAGGTTTGAGTTCACCAGTTCTCTTTGACAAAAATGCTGCCAGGAATTAAACTAAACTAGACTTTGGACACTTGTAAGAAATTATACTTTTTGGTCCACAAAATTCCCCATGTGAAATTTAACTTGAAGATTGATAGACTACTACTCAAACTACACGGTAAATTTCTCAGATATTTGAACGCTCAGTTACAGCATTCACTGTGGACACAAAATTATTCAACTTGTGAGACAATTACTCCTAAAAGTAATGAGCTTATGGCTTGAATGTTTTAATCAGAAGTTTGCCAGTGTCTTTTACATACAAGGACCATCCATTCACTTCCTGTACCTTTGCCAATTGCAACTTTTTTCATGAGGTCATATGTCATTATTTTCCCCAGTCAGTTCATACTCTTTTTGGTAGTCATAGGGAAGCTTAAATTTGATAAGCCATTTAGCTTCAGCCAGCTGCACCTGCACTGTAAAGCCTGACTTGGCTCTGCAACAAGGCAGTAGTGTCCATATTGAACTTTGGCAGGAGCAAACACCGCTATTTCATGTACTGTTGTGGCAAGGTACACATTTTCCAATGGGTTTTAAATCTTTACCTCAGTTCATCATATGCAGTTGAAATTTCTGAAAAGATATGCCAATTTAAGTAATGGCACTTTACAGGAAAAAGAGCATCACCAGAATAGGACATAGTGTTGCAGAAATTATTTTGCTTCAAACATTTGTAAACATTCTTAAGTAAAAAGTATAATTTTGTTCAACTTTTACACTTTGTTTCACTAATAAACCTGGAAAACAATTTTACATTTCAAACAGCAAAGATTTCTACCAAAAACATTTGTTCATTTTTTTTTTAAATCCAAACAAAAATAAGTTACACTTTTCATTCCAAGTTAATTCAAAATTCAAGAAAAAAAAAGTGTTTTTAAAATTCCCAAAAACAGAACTCTGGGAAAATTAGAAAAGTGCTGGGAATGACCTTTGTTTTTACAGCATCTTGTCTGTGCAACACCTTTCACGTGTTTCAGATGCCCTTTGTTCATTAATGTCATTTTAGCTGTAGAGGGCAAAAGCAGCATAGCCAAACTAGTCCTGTCAACAAGAAATCTGAAAGAGTATCTGAAGAAAAAAAACCTCACATAATCCTGACTCATTCTATCTCTGATAATGCACTGCTTCTTAGCTTCTGCTTGTTGAAAGAAGTTTCAGTGAATAAGTAGAACTTGGCAAAAATGTATTGAAAGAATACTCCCCTTTCAAAGTGAATTATTTAAATATCTGTTATGAATGTAATGAAAGTACCAAACTAAGCTTATTCTTTTAACAAGGATGCCACCATGCCCTTAGCAAGCAAAATATTTTTAAAACCTTTTTTACAGATTTAAATTAAACTGAAATACACATCTAGATCCATCATCAAAACATTAATCTCCCCAATAAACAAATTGTTCTTGGTTGCCATTAAATCCACCATTGTTGAATGTAGAAGTCAAATTCAGCTCAGCTACTAAGATTTTGCAGTTTATTACAGACTTCGCTTTAGAACTTACAGTAGACACATTAAATCTTGTAAAGAGGTTTTTTTTAAAGGGCTGAAATGTGTTTTTGTGGTAATATTGTTTTAAATAAAAAATGTAGTGACTTTTTAATGATGAAATTTGTTGCCATAAACTTTCATAATAATCTTCTGCTGGGTAACATGCCAGTAACCAACACTGCATTTGTGCTGGGGATTATGCATTCATACAGAGCTGAGATTCTTACCTGTAGACATTCATTACGTAAGTTCGATCAGTGAAATAAAATGTACTTTGAAGGTTTTATTATATAATGTAATTTATAGAAAGTAGACCCAAGATGAAGCTCTGTTTTTTATAATGATTATTTTCTCTGCATCTGCTGATATCCTGGCAGTCAATGTTCACATTTAATGTTTGATGATGCAATCCACTGAGTGAAAGAAACTAACAGAATGGTCAGGTCCACCACTTCAGGAGAGTACAAATGCATTTTGAGAACCTGCAGATTTTATAATGCCGTCCTGCTTATTCTACAGAACAACCTCCCTACATGTCTCAAAAAATGTCTTCTTTAATAATCAGAAAACCTGCACTATGTTTTATGATGGGAGTAGCCAGGGGCAGAGTGGAAGGAAAAGGGCAGAAGTCAATATGAGTATTTTAACTCTTCCTCTCCATGCTTACTAGTGATAGTGTCTCTGTTTCTCTTGGAAAGCCTTCACAATGAGTTTCATGGGAACAAAATAACAAAACATTTAAAAATTTGCATATTTCAAGGTATATGTGCTCTCCTTTACCTTCATGCTTTTGCTCGTGGGAGTTTCTAGTTGAATAAAGTGGTAAAAAGATTACAAAACATTTGTAACTTGCCTCCCTTTTTTAAAAAAAAAAGCCAGAATAAACACATCCCTGGTGAAATTTCAATGCTTATTTCTACAAAATATTAATTCCTGACTTCATACATGGTATCTAGAGAAAGATTTTGTCTGATTTGACAGCTAAGAACCTGAACTGTCTGACTGCTGTCTGGGACATGGACCAGCTGAGAGTTTGAAACACACTGTCCCTTTTGTCTTTGAACAGAAGCATAAAAATGGATGATTTCACCATTAAGAAATAAAAATTAAAATACCCAAACACTTGAAAAAGCCATTTTTATTAACTTGTCTAGATTTTAAAAGCATCTCACTGAATAACCAAGTTAAAGTGTCAAGCTAACTCACTCATTTTCTGAGGACAACTGCAAGTGATGGTCTAAATTGACATAATCAGATACACAGTGTAAGAAATCTTTTGTTTTTCT
Organism: Phalacrocorax carbo; assembly: GCF_963921805.1. Taxonomy (NCBI): domain Eukaryota; kingdom Metazoa; phylum Chordata; class Aves; order Suliformes; family Phalacrocoracidae; genus Phalacrocorax; species Phalacrocorax carbo. Next base: position 42,486,498 of record NC_087548.1, read on the forward strand.
CAGTATTTTCATTGCTGAAGGAGCCACAGGCTAGAAAAGATGAAGTCAACCTATAAGAACTGATAGTAACACCCTGATCCGCTAAATAATGTTAATACATAACTAGCTCTGTCACACTTTCTAAGCTATTAAATGTTTCACAGGCATTAGGGAAAGATGCAAAGTTTACTGAGTAAAAGGATCATCCATTATTTTTCATAAACTAGTAAACAAAAAAATGACAAATTCTATTAATCTCCAGGCTTACAAGAATGAGGAAGAGCAGGGACTGGTGTCATTTTATGTGCCATAAACCAGGAGCACAATTATTCTGTAATCCTTTTCATTTCACACCATTAAAAATATGCTACAGTTCTCCTGTTGCTTTCCATGAAAAATTTTTCCTTGTGCCAGTTTCCATTTCCCGTACTATCTTCTACCAGAAATAGTTGCTTACCAAGTCAGTACTGTTCTATTTTACAAATGCCTGATTTGTCTGCATTTCAGAACTTCCCTATCACCACAGTGGGAAAAGATAAAAACAAAACCACCCCCACATTCACCCCAAGAAAAGAAAGGCTGCAGGCAGCACATTGAAGGGACAGCTGCTGCAGGTGTTCAACAGCAATGAAAGCAAAAATATAGTGGTAGCTCAGGGTGAGGGTAAAGGCATATTTGGGATACCAGAAAAATAAATATTGTTGGCGTTGTTTGCTAAATTTCGCTACTTCTACTATTGAGATTTCAAAGACAATAACCTGCCCTGTTACACAGGACTGAGCACTGAACAGCACGGGGGAAATAAGTTTCTTGATAAAGATAGTGGCAGTCAGAGATAGTAAACATAGTCCAAATCTAGCCTCCCTGCTGGAATAAGTGTTTATGGTTGGCTATCCAAGTGCTGGTGTGTGATCAGTAAAGTATTTTCAACATTAACTGCAATTCACCCTTGTTCTATAGTAGTTTTGCATGTTGGAGTGAAATAAAATAGTCTACTGGTGCTTCCTAAACTGCTTTTGAACTGTTGGGTGTGTATCAAGCTCAGCCTGTTATGGTCAGTTCTATCCTGTAAATAAGACCTCTTAACTTCAGGCAAACAGACTGTCTTGAGCTCCTCCCCAGCTTATCCCCTTGTCAGACTTTCCCTGTACTGAGCCGCTTTATCCATGATGGCACTCTAGCATTCTTTTTTTCCTTTCATGTTTCATAAAATAACTATATATTCATTGTTATAGGACAGAAAAAAAGAAGGTTTAGTCTAGCCCTAGGCTGTATACATGGTTGGTTATTGGTAAGGTCCCTGTGTGTATTTAGCCTAAATATTGAATCATAGTCTATCCTAATAACATTTCTCTTCTAAACTTTTCCATATCTCTCCACAAACTTAGATAATTTTGAAAACTTCTGTTGACTTTCTGTAAATTCAATATGTGTTTTAAGCTTCTACTTGCAGTTCTACAGTCTTCCTGGACTAAAGCTTTGCCACTTGCAACTGTGAATTAGTAATGTCATTTCATTTGGTAAATATGACAAAATGAAAAATTGTCATATATTCCAAATGTGAACCTCAGCAGTATTCATTAAAAAGCATCAGGTCTTTACAGAAAAGTTTAACAAGGTAACTTAATAGTTCACAAAAAGTGGAAAAAAACAAAACTCTGAGTGTTTTGTAACTATCTGATGCTTTATAGAGTTTCTGTGCATTTTTGAGGACAGATACATTTTTCTGCTTACAGTATGTTTTCAAGACATTATGGGTCATCTATTCTTCAGATTTAGTCACAATATAATTTTCATTTGTTTATCTGCAGAAATTTTTAAACAGTACACAAAACTGCTGCACAAAGTAACTTTGAGTTGCCAGACCTTGCAGACAATACAGCCTGTGCAATCTTCAGGTAAACCTTTACCAAACTAAAGTGAAGCATTTAGTCTCATTCTAGATATTTGTGGATGGCTGTACAAGAAGCAATCACCGCAGAGAACTGTTCCATTTTGCTTATCTGCAGCAGTACTTTGATGAAAGCAATTCCCTCTGTATATATAGGACCAGACCCTGCCACCCTTGTCCATTTGTCTCTAGGCAGATGGAAATCCATACTTTACATTCCTCTCTCCCCAGCCCATTTCTTAATTACAACAAACAATATTCAGGACCCTCGAGGCCCTCACCCACATTCATTATTTTTCAGATACTATAGATCCAAAATGCAGCATATGTTGTGCCACACTTGAATAAACTGAGTCATTATTGTAAATGCTCAGTACCTCAGACCAAGACATAATCAAGGCATGAACACCTTTAATCTTAGGATTTCCTTGCATTCCTAAGAAAGAAAAGATGGAAAGAAAATGAAAGATTAATTAGATTAGCATTTCTGATTTCTAAGGATGCATGTTCCATTTTGCATTTAGTAAATTTGATTGTATGGCTATTGTTCAGGTGCAATTTCAGAAAATTTCTATTGTAAAATTACTAATAATTCCTACAGCCTAAAATGTAAGAAGAATAATCAGTGTAGTATTGTTATTGACAATATTGTCTTCTAAGTTTTCCTTAGGATATTCTTGAACCTTCATTCTGAGAAGTGAACAGCTTTGTAGATATGAATTCTATTACTGCTGTACTGTTTCTAATACATTTTTCAGCAGCAAAATGTCTTTGTACCACTAAACAACACCTACTTGGAGTGAAAAGGGAACAAAAGCTCATAAAACTGCAATAAAATATTTATTTCACTTCAGCAATAGGATTAATTTTATCACTCTAAATTTATGACCCTGGAAATTCTTTGCTGGATATTTAATATATCAAAATAGCAGAACAAGGAGTCTGAGTTAGGAAATGCTTTGTGAAACTTGTGATTTACTGAAGAGAACAGATTTAGGTTTTTTCACAGAACTTAATAAAACAGCAGCAAAATTGAATTAGCTTGGCATAAAGTTTAATTGCCTGACAAAAATTTGATAGTGCTATTGTGTTACAGTTTATGTATAACATACATCAGAGTTGGTCTTTTTTCTAGTTTGAATAGGGAGGGGGCTGTGCTCCATAAAAAAGAGCGACTTTCATTTGCTTATGGGCCTTATAAAGTGGGAAACACATATGTAATTACATTTGCATTTAATTTCTCTCGACTGCTTTCAGAACTGAAGTTTGGGAAAAATCACATGTATATCATAATACACATAGATTTGAATGCATTTTCCTCTGTTTCTTCTGGAATTTTAGAAGTCAACTTCACTTTAAATCACAATAACTGAAAGGATTTTCTTGTTCAAAAGACTTCAAAAGATAAGAAGAAATTTAGTTTTATTTCAGATGAGTATGATTTCTATTTATGTTATATCATGGGTTCATAATCAAATATAAACATAGAATACCATATTCCAATGCATTATGTGATGATAGCAGTTTATGTACTCCTGCTGATATTGTAGAAAAATATAGAAATGAAAATATCATTGTTATTTGATCTTTCAACATTTTTCTAAAATTAACCTTTTTGAGATGAAAAAAGATTTCTGTTTAGTGTGACACAGTGGAAAGCATCAAACTATTTGATGATAAGATTTTTCCTCACAAATCTTGATCTTTTTTTTTTTTAAAACTAAAATAACCCAGAAGAAGAAAAATATAAAAAGAATCCTATAAGCCTGCAGTTTTCAATCTTTATTTTTCTGCATTTAGAACTGTCACTATAGAGATTACTTTTTTCTTTTGGTCAAAGCATGAGACTTGCCATAACAATAACACACAAGTAACACTGAGAGCATATATGTCAGAAGAAATCACTAGAGTCTTTTCTGTGCTGGACGTTTTGAGGTGTTGCTACCTATCTCTAACTCTGTGTTCAGAGATTATGTTGGTACAAGAAAGCTACACCATGTGATATGCAGACAGTTAAATTCTGGTCCAGATTAAGAAATTGTAAAACTGCCTTTATGTACTAAAACTGTCTCAGTCAATCAGTCACGCTGTCTCAAAAAGATACAGGTAATGACAGTTATTCTAATATAAAATACACTGAGACCTGTACTGCAGTTTCAGGATGTCAAACTTTCTTCCCAAACAGAAGGCTCATAGAAAAATTTCTAATACAGTCATTTCAATCACTTTTATAGGCGGGGTCTGTGCTGATTATTCAGAGAACTAAGATGTAGTAGCAAAATAGGACGAGAACTGCTGTATAATTGGATAGAACTAAATTTTAAGACTACTATAAAAGTTTAAAAGTGAAGCACTGGAAGTTAGAAATGGCAAATCATGTGTAAGGACTAAAACATATTTCTTGAGTACAGTAACTCTGTACCTCCTAAATATTATATGTTCTATTATACATGGTCAATGGATTTGGAGCCTTCAAGGTCTCATCATCACAAAATGCAGGTAATGTTTTAGTTCTTCATTTCAAAGTTTTTGAGGAATGATACTGCTTTATATTTTTTAGTATGATTTAAAGCATTTGCAGGTCAATAGTTGCTGAAATGATAGATTCTTTATGACATATTTATTTGTATAATGCATATAATTGGTACATTAAAATGAAAGAATTAGAAGCATGCAGCCACAGGGTGCTAGATTAGTAGGAGACTTAAAAGCTTTGCTGTTCCCTCTTATAATTATTGAGAAAGCATGCTTAATTAGCATAAAATGCATTAGTAACAATTAAACAACGCTGAGGTCAACAAATTAACCTTTTTTAATTTAAATTTGACTTTTTAATTTTAGAAAGCTATCAGCCCAGTGAAAATGACTTTTGATTTAATTAGCATATTCTGGTATTGTTGGAATAAAACCACACTCTATCCCTTCTATGTCAAGCATAATACTAAGTTAGCGTAAAAGGGTCTAACTTCTTCAGGAATGGTACCCTGTTTATTAAACTGGTGGAAAGAAATCCACCTTGGTCTTAATTTCTAAACAAATTTAAAGCTATTAAATTCTGAGATTCTGGCTAAGAAAACCTTTTATTTGTTGAAATTTTTGTTGAGTGAAATGAAAAAGCCACATAAGTATTTGTTTTGTTTCCTAAGATTGTATCCTGTATAACACCAGCAAGATTAAGAGCCTATTAAATATACTTCTTGGACCATAAGCTCCTTTGTAGTGTCTTTCCCATGTTGTGAAGAAATTCTTGTAGGTTAACAGGTAAAGATTAACATACCCTTAAAATTCTCAACTCATGTCCTGAAACATAGGGTCATTCAATGATAGATGAAAGCCCTTGGTTTCACTACAACAGAATTTGTCATAATCTATAATATACGCAAAACTTAGGAAATCTTCCTTAGGGTTGTTCTCATGTGGATGACTGGAAATATGATAGACACGAGAGAAAGCAGTTTATTCTACAAAAATAATCTTCCCCACCAAAAGGGAGATGCTGTGATAGGTGTACTAATAAAGGTGTGTCTAGCAAGGTCAAAATTCAACAGAAGGAACGTGTCTTTAACAGATGTAACAGACAAATCCTTCAAAGGGATTAGGTGGCTTTTTTTTCACTAGATGTTCTCCAGCAGGTGCTTCAAAGCAGAAGTCATCACAGAAAATTTTAGGCTCAGGGCCTTCAGCCACAGCTTTGGAATTCCTGGTCTTCAACCAGTGAAAGTGCAGATGCATGACAGACTTGGTGGGGTCACTGAGTCATGGCGAGCTACTGACAGTGGTGCTATTAGTCAAGAGTCCTACTAAAATATGCACATTTGAAAACAGCTTTTCCACAAAATGAACATATTCCTTAAAAGTTTTCTCGGGTATATTTTACCTAGCATCAAGTGAATCTACATCAGAGTATCCAGTTTTTTCAAATTAAATGCTATTATTTGCTTCTGTGTCATCTGGGCAGTCACAACCTGGCTGAAGTATAATGCTTTACCATTACAGTGGTATTTTAAGAACTATAGTGTCTACTTCTCTATAACCTAAACTCATTGTTCATTCTACGCCACTAATTATAAAACACAGTGTTGCCTCTTGCTGAGCCATTGCACTTCCACTTCCATTAGACACTGTAGCTACTCAAACAGACACTGAAATGGAATCATTCAACATTTTAAAATCAAATTATAGTTCTGTAGATGCTTTCCAACATTTTCATACTTCTCTTGATTAAAAAATACCTACCTACATATGTACTTGAATTTCTCCTGGACTGGATAATCCATCATCGAAAGGAAATATAGGTTAGAATAGCACAGGGTAGTGTTACAAATAAAAGGATAATGTTAAGTAATTGAATATGCAGTGGAAGACATTGGGAGTGTTTAGCCATAGCATTTCATTGTGATGGAAAATTCAGCTGCGTTATCTTAAACTTCTCAAAACATTGGAAAAGTTAAGGATAAACATAGGCAGGATGATAGATTAGATAATTAAAAGGTCTTTTTTGTCACTAATTTCTCAGTAACAGACAATGAGTATAAAATCTGTCTGTTGATAACTTATTACTTTGCCTGTATCAATCATTTATATGACAGTTCTTATCTCCTTAGATAATAGCTCTCCTGTGGTTTTTTAAAAAATCATTTCCAGCAGAAAGGTGACCAGAGGTATCAATATGAATAAGAAATGAAGTGTTCATTTTAAGAACTGGAGGATACTTTTTTTAAAGTAGATGTAGTAAAATGTTGATGCAGAGTTACCACTGAAGAATTAAGATATCTGAAGTAAAAAAATCAAATTTTCTATTGAAATCTCAATTGTCGCTCTCACTTTTAGTTTAAAATTATTGTTGTTTGCCAAACATTGGCTCCCATTTATTCCAATATATACAACACAAACTGTCATATTATCCTGCTTTAAGTCTGATAGGAAGTGCTAAATAAGCACTGGTGGAAAGAACTGGCTCAGCAGTTTACAAGTCACAAATACTGCAATTTTAAAGCAGACATAGTAAAGGAAAACAGGTTTTGGATATTCATAACTTCTTAACTTGTGGTCTGAAGTAACTCTTTGAAAAACCATATTTCTGCATGGAAAGTCAAGAGAAAACCTAGAAAGAGAAACAAACATATTTTATTGATTGAGTCAGACAACTGTTTGACTTAGCAATATCTTAAATATCTTCTTACAAACAGGAATTTGCTACTGTAATAGTATTACAGTAGTGGGATAATGTTAAAGAAGATTTAACAGTCCAACATCCTGTATTTCACAGCATTCATTAAAACAATGCCTGTTGCCATCTTTGTATTTTAAATAACAGCGAAAAAGATTTTGAAAAAGCGGAGTCTAATTCTTCATTCTTACTGAAAATCACTACAGCCACTCCTTGGACTATCTGGTCATATGACCTGGCATGGTTCATCCTGTAAAAATTACTTTGATTTGCAAAGTTTTTGAACGTAAAAACAATCCCTGTGCAATTACTTAGTAGCCCTGAAGTACCTTAATCTCCAAGTTTTTCTTTATCAAACTAGGACACAACATCAGTTCTGCTTTGTCTTTGACTTGTCATTTAGTATTGCAAATTGTTTGTGTAAGTACTACTCCATAAATGTGAAGTTTTTTTGAATCCATTTTTTTCTTCAATTACTGTATTGGATTCACAACATGGAAGGATGAAAAGTAATTTATTGATTAATGAATAACAGAAGTTTTTGTTAACACAACATTTTAAGCCATTTATGTAGCACTCTGAAGCAGCTGCATGCAGGGAAAGGAGTTGTACCAGAAAGGCGAGACAAAGAGATCATGTCTCTTTTTTAATTTGCCTCTTGAAAGATTATGTAGGATTGTCTGACCAGTTAAGTTCAGTCCACTGGATAGTCAAAGGGTTACTGACTGGATTTTCGGATGAAAGGTAGGTCTCAAAGTCTGCTAGCCTTTAGCACACCCATTTATTTACATGGGGAACTGCATCCTTACTCAACAAGTTTGAAGGTAGGAGTAGCTAGGTTGCATGACTAACAACTCTGTTTCTGTACACATAATTTGTAGTAGCTAAGCCAGATCACAAAATTAATCATACTATCAAAAAGAAGATTTATAATTACACAAATTATTTCACTGAGAAAATGATGTAATCAGTAATAATAATTTGAAGACATTTTCTGCCTACTGAACGCTAAGTGCATGTTCACAGCAGCCACATTGAGAAAACCAATTGGAAGACTTCCAAATAGCCTCTCATGGTCTGTCATGTCACTAATCCACAAATTAAATCACTGCTGAAGTGGAATTTTTCACAACAACTTCAAAGACAGCTACAGCCAATTGTGTCTGTGATTTACACATCAAAGTAGTAATAATAAAAATACTTAGTTGTACATAGCACTTTGATCCTTAGATCATGATGCACTTGTCAAAGATGGATAAGTATTATTATTCCCATTTTACTGATGAGGATACTGATTTCCTCAGGTTGGTCAGTAAAACAAAGTAAAACTGAGAGTTATACCTCTGTTTCTGACGCATCTTGGCAGAGCTATGCAGCAAGAAGATCCACTGTGTAGAAACAACATCCCAATTTGCAAGACTGGGGACCTGATCCAGAGGGCTCTGCGATCAGTCCAGGTCTTCGTACAGCATTCTTTAGGCTACAATACTAACATATCACAGGCAAGGATGCCTGTGACTCTGCTGCGTTTTTTGTCTTTCTTGCTCCTATGCTCCACTTCATCTCCTACTCCCTCATTCTTGTCTTATATTGTAACATTTTTATGATTGCAATTACCTCCTCTTTAGCAAGAGGAATATGATAACTTATCAGTTACGAGGCTGCAGCAATTTTCCATGCCAATAGTTTGAATAGGTAAAGAAAGAATGCTATAATATCAAAAAATTACAAATTTTTCTGAGCAGTTGGATAGGGAAGAGGCAGCAAGGTGACTGAGAGTAGTGCATCGATCAGAATGCATGCATTAAGAGATGGGAGGGAATGATGGGATAAGGTGCTGCATGTGGGTGGGTGAGAGTGGGTCTTCTGGTTCAGTCTTGAAAGAAAACACAGGTTTGGAGGAGAATAAAGAGGAGTAAACAGAGTGAAACAAGCTTTCAGATAAAAAGAACTGTAGACCCAAGTAAGAAATCCAAAAGGAGAGAAGTGAACAAAAGGGATGGAGAAGGAAAAAAAGTGAAAGATAACATAATGAGGGAAAGAAATAGCAGAAAGAAAAGGCATGAGTAAGAAAAACAGAAAGAGGAAAATGTGTATAAATAGTACTGAGACCTTTATACTTAATTTCTGGTTTAAATCTGAAAATTATAAACACTTTTTTTGCATTTAGTACTTGACAAACAAGTTTGCTGTGTCTGAACACAGACCTCATGCATAATCCAGAAAAACCCACTCTTTTTTGATCATGAATAATTTCTGAACCATTTAGAAAGATTGAACACCACTGTATTTTATCTTGAGGTCCATATAATACTCCTGGATAGATCTTTATCAAGCTGATCTGAAAAGAATGATATTTTATAAAACCTATGGGATTTATACCACCTATTTTCAGTCATACAGGTGTTCTTTATCAAACAGGACCTTCTGAACATTTTCATCACCAGAACTCATTCCCAGGTTTCCTGTAGGATGTACTTAGATATTATTTAATGAACATAGTCACACCAGTAGTATATTAATAAAAATGCATTAACAACATCCTGAAAAATTATCTTATATTTATAGTTTTAGGTCAGATACACAGGATCATAAGTATTGTGAAAGAAGTATGTTTGCAATTCTATATTAAAGGGTCAAAAGGGAATTTTTAAAAAGGAAGATTAATATTTTTATTTTGCATGCTGCTTGGACATTAATATTCCAGTGTAAGTTTTTTACAAACTTTCCAACAAAACATAGGAAAACTGTTACTGCAAATACTTAAGGAAATTTTCCTTAGACTAGACAATAGGATACCATCTTAGTCATACATGTGGTGCCACTCTCAATGGCTTGTTCTCCTGGGGAAAACAGTGACATGTAGCAATACATAAAGCTAGAGTTTGCTTTCTTTAGCTGATCTCTTTCAAAGGAGTAGAGAGTGTAAAGAGTACCCAAAACCTCCGTAATTTATTTGGTAATAAATATATTTGATGATATTGTGTATGTTTCTAGAAATATTATTATCTGTACACTCTATTTCTATGCAGGGTTTAAATGGGACTTCAAAACTTAAGTGTCAAAATAACACACCATCATATAGATTTTCAACACAGAATTTGCAGGCCAATCAAGCGAGAAAATAGTGGAAAACATTCAAGAACATCAAATAATATAGACTATTCTGCAAAATTTTCTAAGCAGAATGATACAATATTTGTATTGTTTGTACATTAGACCCTCAGGCCTCTTCCAGGAAGTACACCCTGTTTGGGGTCCCAGACAAGAGAGAGAGGTCAAGAAACCAGAGATGCTCAGGGGAGGCCAGGAGGCTCTGTGGGGCTGGGGCTGGTTCAGCTTGGAGCACAGAGGCATCAGGGCATCTCGCAGCACACCCTGGTGCTTATGGGGAAGGCATCAAGGGGGTGGGGATAGGCTTTTCGCATCAGTGGGATGTGGGAGGGTGAGTAATAGTGGTACCACCTGGAACTAGAGAGGGTCAGACTGGAGATAAGGAAGAAAACCCCAAATCCATGTGAGGATCATTAAGCACTGGAGTGGGTTGCCCAGGGAGGCTGTGAGATACGTGAGCCTGGAGCTTTTCAAGACCTGAGTGGCCACAACAGAGTACAACTGTCACAAGCCCATGAGAGGGTGCCATCTGAAGTCCCAGAAAAGAAAGCTTTGGCAGTGGGAAATGAAGCAAAGGTTACCAAAGGTGCAACACCTTCCAGAAGCTACAATGTCAAAAACCACTTTCTGGTTTCATTTAGTTTATTCACAGACATATATTTAGAACAGAATAGAATAGTTCCAGTTGGAATGGGCCTTAAATGACCACCTAGTCGAACTGCCTGAACACTTTAGGGCTGACCAAAACTTGAATAATATTATAAAGACCATTGACAAAATGCCTCTTTTTAAGGCACTGACAGGCATGGGACATTGACCATCTGTCTAGGAAGCCTGTTTCAGTGTTTGACTACCCTCTTGGTAATGAAATGTCTCCTCACAACTGGATCCCAGACCTACCACAGGAAGATGTGGGGAGCAATGAGGTCTACCCTCAGCCTCCTTTTCTCTAAACTAGACAAACCCAAAGTCCTCAGCCACCCTGCATAGGACAAGCTGACCAGCTCCTTCACCAGATTTGTTGCCCTCCTCTGGACACATTTGAGTATGTTCACATCCTCCCTAAATTGTGGGGCCAAGAACTGCACACAGTACTCAAGGTGAGGCCACACCAAGGTTAAATACAGCAGGACAATCGTCTCTTTTGACTGGCTGGTTATGCTGTGTTTGATGCACCCTGGGATGCGGTTTGCCCTCTTGGCTGCCAGGGCACACTGCTGACTCACATTGAGCCTGCTGTCCACAAGCACCCCCAGATCCCTTTCATCTCTCCTTTTTTTCCAAGTTTAAACTTATTTTCTGGTTTCATTCTATACTTATGTATAAAATTTTTGTTGTGGAATCTGCAACAGATTCCATAAAGAAATGGAGGGTTTTATATCTTTGTAAGTTAGGATATGAATCTGGCTCTATAGCTTAATGCAGATCAGTTGTTGTGCAGAACTGCATACAGTAAGAGCACAAAAAGCTTTCTACTCTTTGACCACAACAAGGCCCTTAACTGATACCTCTACTGACAAAAGGAGACTTTTTGAATATAGTGACACTAGTCACAAGAGCAATACTTTCCTGTCTGGGCCACAGATCTGCTATATAGATTAGTATTTGTTTTGCCCAGAAAATGCTTCCTTTTACTCCTACTACCAGTATTTTAAGTCTCTCAGGAGCTAGATGAAAAATACTAGAATAAAAACTTTTGAGAAATACAAGCATTATAAATAGAGCTCACCAGCTTTCCAGTTAAATACAAAATTCAGCTGTCAATAAATAGATAAGTATATCTATTTTTATATATTTTTATCTCTGTCTCTCTCAAAGCAACTTCATCCAGTGGAGATATGTTTTCTAACCCAATAAAGATGCAGATGCCGTTAGGCTGACACAGCTGAGTGCGCTGTTGCAGGTGCTCATATGGTATGGCAATGAGTGCAGTACGTGGACTCACACCTGGAGAAATGGAAATTCCTGAATTAGCTATCATGTCCAAGTTCAAACCCTACCTCCTTGGTCCCACTTGGTCTAGACCAAGAAAAGAGGAATTACATCTGAATCCAGTAGTGTCCAAGTAATGCACTCAGCTCATTTCCAAATAGCATGGCAAGCTATAGTTCATCCTCTTTTTATCCATTTTACTACCTTCACTGATTTCTGAATTAAACATCAGGTCCCACTACTCTTATTCATTTTGGACTGCTTTTCCTCTAGTTACAGCTGTAATAAACTAGGTCCAAGTGTTTGTAACAACTATATGGCTTTGTTCTCTGGAAGTGTCAGGGCGCTGCAGGGCCCTGGAGCCCCACAGCACCAGGGAGTGGTACGACTTGGTCCCTGTGCTCCTTGCCATTAGCTTCCTGTGAGACTCCTGCCTTCTTCTCCTTCGTGCCCTGGTGCTACAGCTGTATGGTGTCAGGAACTGTGAGAAGCATTTGCCTAAGGGCCCCACGCCTCACACTGCTATTGTCCCATTTCCTCTATACCACAGCTTGCTATTTAATTCCTTGTAGCTGACAGTATGTTATCAATGGTCAGTTACATTAACACACGAACACATGTGCACACATATACAGGGTTCTTATTCTCCATATTTATACAAAAACATTTTGAATGAAAGCTTCTGGAGGAGGACAAGAATAACCAGGCAAAACTTCAAAAGCCTTAGAGATATGCCATCTGAAGAGCTTCTGAGTTCTATAAGACAAGGCAGAGGACTACAGTAGTGGGGGCAGAAGTTCTGAATCTTTTCAAATTTGGAAAGTTAAAATTAACTTTGAAAATAAGATTATCTCTTTGTTTCTTTGCTAACAAAAAATGTCATGCTAAAATATTTTCATAATGTCACTATATTTCCTCTACTTGTTATATGTACTGTCTCAGTGTCCTGAAAAGCTGTAACATGCCTGAAAGCTAATAAGAAAAAGAGTAAGTCAGAAAAATGAAAATGCAGTTTTGGTGTCTCTCTGGTTTTGACAGACCACCTTCCTCTCTCCTGCAGGCAAAACTGTTGGTAAATATATATATATATATATAAAAAAAGCCTATCCTGTCATTCTAACTTATTTCCCCCAGGTCCACTGTCACAGTTCCCTACACTATGCTCCCATTATGTTGTTATTACAAGGTGATGCCCTGACCTGGAACATGGAATATGGTGGAATTAACAAGAGATTCTTTCTTATATGAGAACAGCATGCTGCCAGAGTGCAAGGCTATAGTTTCTTTAACAAATTGGTTGTTGGTTAAATAAAACAAAAAATAAAAAAAGCGAGTTCCATTTTTTTACAGTTACTTAGACACTTTCATGTTAGTAATTAACTAATGTCATATGGGACTTGTCAAAGTTTTGCACATTGGTTGAGAAATTCTTTGAAACACAGAACACTGTTGTAGATGTGATGATACATGGGGGCTTCTTAAAGAATCTTAGGACAAATCCTACATCACTTAAGATTTCCAGTAATAAGTTCACAAAAAGAAAAAAAAGTAATTGCTGAAAGAAATTCACTGATGATGTTCAACTGGAGGGAAATACCAAGGATAGAGGCTGATCAGAACATTGTAAAGGAAGAGCTGAATTATCTTAAGAACGGGAGAAATAAATTCACAAAATCACAGAATCACAGGTTGGAAGGGACCTCAGGGGTCATCTAGTCCAACCTTTCTAGGAAGAGCCAGTCTGGACAAGATGGCCCAGCACCCTGTCCAGACGACTCTTGAAGGTGTCCAACGTGGCCAAGTCAACCACTTCCAAGGGGAGATTATTCCAATGGTTGACTGTCCTCAATGTGAAAAATTTCCCTCTGGTGTCCAATTGGAATCTCACCAAGAGCAATTTGTGTCCATTCCCCCTTGTCCCCTCCATGTGACTCCTTTTAAAAAGGGAGTCTCCATCTTCTTTGTAGCTGCCCCTTAAGTACTGCTACATGGTGATGAGATCCCCTCTGAGCCTCCTTTTCTCAAGACTGAACAAACCCAGTTCGCTTAGCCTGTCCTCATATGGCAGGCTGCCCAGTCCTGTGATCATCTTGGTGCCCCTTCTCTGGACCCCTTCCAGCCTGTCCACATCTCTTCTGTATAGCGGGGACCAGAACTGTACACAGTACTCCAGGTGTGGCCTGACAAGTGCTGAACAGAGTGGGATAATGACTTCTTTATCTCTGCTGGCGATGCCCTTTTTGATGCAACCCAGCACCCTGTTGGCCTTCTTGGCCGCAGCAGTGCACTGTTCGCTCATGTTGAGCTTTCTGTCTACCGGCACCCACAGGTCCTTTTCCACAGAGCTGCTCTCCAGCCAGGTGGATCCCAGTCTGTGCTGCACTCCCAGATTATGTTTTCCCAGGTGCAAGACCTAACACTTTTCCTTGTCGCACTTCATAAGGTTCTTGCTGGCCCACTCTTCCAGCCTATCCAGATCTCCCTGCAGAGAAGTTCTGCCTTCTGGAGTGTCTGCTTCTTCACTCAACTTGATGTCATCAGCAAAATTCATCAGGCTACACTTGATGCCGGTATCCAGATCACTTATAAAGATGTTGAATAAGATTGGGTACTCCACTAGTGACAGGTTGTCAGTTTGAGAAAGAGCTATTTACCACCACCCTTTGAGTGGGGCCTGTCAGCCAGTTCCCCACCCACTGCACAGACCACTTCTCTAGGCCATGACACATCAATTTCTCCAGGAGGAAACTGTGGGGGACTGTATCAAAGGCCTTGGAGAAGTCCAGGTAGACAGTGTCCACTGCCCGGCCCATGTCAACCAAGCAAGTCACTTTGTCATAGAAGGCCACCACGTTTGTCAAGCATGATCTGCCCATAGTGAAGCCATGTTGGCTTTTTGCAGTCATGTGCTTCAATTGACTTGTGATGGCCCCCAGGAGGATTTGTTCCATAACTTTCCCAGGGATTGAAGTAAGGCTGATGGGCCTGTAGTTACCCAGATCTTTCCTCGAGCCTTTCTTGTAGATAGGGATAACATTTGCCTTCCTCCGGTCCTCTGGGACATCCCCCATTCTCCACGACTTCTCAAAGATTATGGAGAGTGACCTTGCGATGATGTCAGCCGTCCATCTCTACACTCTCAGGTCTTGGCAGTGGAGTAGGTGTGGAAAAGGCATCTGTACATTAATTGTTCATGATCTGCAGGTTGTGAGCTATGCAGCAACAGTTTGATTTCACTACATGTAAGCTTTCATCATATCATGAGCACAGACAGAGAAATTCTAATGGCATTGCACTATGCATGCTAACCCCCTACCTAGAATTTTGGGCAATTCACACTAAAAGGATGATCAGAGAAATGGAGAGGATATGGAATGGAAAAGGTACATAAGAGGAGTCTAAATTTATCCATGGCTACTGATGGGTATGGAAAACAGATAGTCTTTTCTGACTGTAAGACGAATGATATTGCAGAACAGCCTTTCAGTGGAAATTCTTATTAATTCCAAGATGTTTGTGAGAGCTCCTAACAAACTGGTTGTGTGTCAAATGAGATGACTGATATCAGTGATACAGAAGTCTCCTTTCCAAGTGCACTTCAGTAGAAATGGCTCCTCATTCTTAACATCTCTGAGCATCCCAGGCTCAGAGGTTTATCACTGTAAAGACAGAGTGCATAGATAACAAAAAGCAAACCCCAAACAGATGTAAAGCTTTTTATTTTTTTTCTCCAAACGTAAACATATTTTACAGAAGAATTTGTGGGTTTTACAGATAACTACTGTGAAGCGTGTATGCCATCACTGAACTATTAGACAATCATAATTAACTAGTCTCTGTATTTTCCCTTTAATTCCGTTTTGTTATTTTTTTTCTTCTTGCCATTGCATGAAATCAGATTGGAAGCACCTTGGGACAGAGCCATTTTCGGGTTTTTATGCACTATTCATCTTACCTGTACTTGAAGCACCCAGGACATTATTGAACTCCATAAAACAATAAAATTGAGAAGGAATATCATAAAAGCAGTCTCTCCTGTGAAATCTCTGGTACTTCTATTACTGTTTATATCCAGAAATACCATGAGAAGAGCGTCCCTTATTTTATCAGCATTTCCCATTATAGTCCAAGCTGAAGCCAGGAGTGAAAGATAATACATTCAAATATTTTCAAAAAACTTGACAAAGAAAACAGCCTAAGCATGTTCCTAGATTTAGTTATATGTTCAGAGGCTTCTTATCCTTTCTTAGTAAATACACTTCACAAGCAGGGATTCTTCACAGGAGGCTGAATTTCTGAAAATAAAGGGTCTTCATAGTTACAAAAAGCTTTAAAATAGAAAAATAGCTTGCAGTAGTTTCTCGCAATTTCTTTGCTCTATTTAAGGCCCCTCATAGCCTTTTGCTATGAGCTTTAAGTAAGATATTCTGTTTACTATGGCCATTAAAACTGTGAGCTTTTTTAAAGCAGCTGCATTACAACATAAAGCTCAACAGGACACATGGCACCTTTTATACAAACACTACATCATGGACTGTAAAAGGGAATGAGTCTGTGCGTCAGACCTTGCATGGTCTTCATAACATTCCAAAGAACACCCTGAGTAGTAGGGGAGTTTTGCTTCTGCAGCTCTTAAAGTGTGTGGTAGCAAGATACTCCAGTCCTCCCTTCTTTTTGATTTCTTAAGACTTATAAGGTGTGAGATTTATTTTTATTTCAGAAGTAATATGTGGTTGAAAACTACCAACAGTGGATGCAGCTTCAAAGTGAACAGAAGTTTCCCTAGCAGCTCCACAATTACAATGATGAGATGCAATTCCACAGTGCTCCTAAGTCTAACTCAGGTCTGATATTTGTAATGACACCTTCAGAGCATATGCAATGGCTCAATGTAAGAGGTGGATTTTTTCAGTCTTAATATGTCCACCTGCCTTGTGTGCAAGCCATGTCATGGAGCATTTCTCTCTCTTTGAAGGGTTATTTGGTCACCAGCTGGAGTCCTAGTTTTACATCCAAACATCTCAGTTTCTTCCAGATCCCCTTATCTGAGTCATGCGTTGAGGAGCCAGAAAGCTCCGGCAGCGTGGTGCGTCTGCATGAATTGTTACTGTTTTCCTGGGTATTCAGAAGATAGCAAGCAGAGGAGGAAGAGAAACAAACCCAGACAGCTAAAGCTGTCATAGAAGAAATAGCAATGCATATAACTTCGACTTTAACATTTCCTGTGTGTTGCATAATTAGGACCACAAGCTGCAGTTTTATTTGTAGCTTTTTTAGTGTATACTTGTGCAGTAACTGCTACTTAGAGTGCCTTGATGAATCGTCTTCACTTTTGTACATCTTAGCTAACCAAGTTTTAGATAGTTATTTTTAGCTTCCTTTGACTAGGACAGCATTTCTGTGTTTAGATGCATTCAGCAGACAAAGCTCATAAAGTTTGTGTTTAAAATTGTGTCTACAAAGCCATGTAACCCTCCTACAGCACATAGATTCAACTAAGAGTAAACGTCAGATGGTTAATATTCTCTCTTACGCATATGACCTGGGATAGGAGATAGGACTGCTGTCGAAAGTAGGATTAATCTGTCATTTTTAACTGCTAACAATGCAGACCAACTGCTTGCATTTAAAAAGATAAAAATTGGAAGTGATATAGCAGGAACAGTCAAACCCTGTTGTGCAACTCCAAACAATATAAATATTAAGAATAAGTAAGTCTTCTCTTCGTGTCATCTTTCAGAGGCTTGTCCCTACCAGGCTGTATGAATGATTCTGAGATAACAGTCAGAAATTAGAGTGAAGCCCTGTGACTCCTATTGTAAGTTTAGATGAAATATATACATGTACATATGTGTGTTTGTATGTGTGTGTATTCTTACCTAACGGTTGCAAACAAGACTCCCTTTAATTTTTCTACTTTTCTTGCATTAGCAGACAAATAATACAACTAATCTCATAATAGATAACTTTTTAGGCTTTCTGGTCTGTAAATAAAATGAATTGTATATTGGTGTTTGCAGCTGTATGTGTACACATCTAAGCACACATACACAGAATCGCACAAAGCTATATACACACACTCTCACATGGCTGATTTTTCATTATGGAATACCCAATATTCCATTAAATTATTGAAGACCATCCTGTTATATTTATTACAGAGGTTGCTGATATTACTGCCAATTGTCAAATGTCGGTTTCCTGTAGTTGATTTTCATGCATGAGAAACATACAGCCGCTGGACTGATGCCAGAGTTCCATCAATCTCTCTAGGCTGCTTCGACCTCAGGATATGTAAGAGTAGTGGATAAATTGGAAGATCAATGCCATGTCCCTCCTGCTGTTCCAGCTGCTATAGAGAAATTAATATGAGGATCACTATAAATAAAAGATAAAAGATGATATGGCTTACAGTGTAAAATATTAAGGTTGGACACAATGTGTTCTATGAATCTAAAACCAAAAGCTAAGAAAATTAACCCTATAACAGTATTCCCTGCTTTTGTGGATATGTGGAAAAAAGCATGTTAGCAAGCAGAAAAGTTGTTTCTAATAAGTCTTTAAAAAAGCATGGGGATTTATCAGAACGGTCCACAACATCAGATATTGCAGGAAACAGTCTTTAGCCATGGTCTAGTTTATCAAAAGGAGATAGTGAAGTTGTACACTACCAAGTGTTCAGTAGCAAAATTCCGGGAGAGCAGATGCCTAATGCATTTAATAATGATATACAGAGTTTTTCAAGGGATGGGGTTTAAAGCTATTTATGGACTTAACATACATTGCTTTCAATAGGTGCTGAGCATCTAGAAAAAAAAACACTAAAAAGAACTGGAATTCTACTGCAGAAAGCAGTTCAGACCCCTTGCAGATTTGGGGGTGAAATGGGAGCACCTCAGTTCTAGCGGTAGTTATTGGGAAGTAAAGGGGTCTTGCCCTTAGGCCTCAACTCCCCTCAGGTACTTTAATGACTCCCACTGGATCAAGCTGAGTGGTTAAATATCCCAAAGCAGCTGGGCCCATTTTCCTCACAATGTGGCCTAGGCGTTCAGATTCAGATGAGGCTGCTGCTTCCAGGAGTGATTATCTGAGCTTCAGGCACCAGAGCTACTTTCTCCTTACATAAACATAACCTCCTTACAACAAAACTCACCATATGTGGAATACTTCTTAACAGCATGAAGGAAAGGTCTATGGCTCAGGTACATCCTACCTAATCTGCGCACCTAACAGAGGTGACTAATATTTAATGTTATTTCCCTTTAGTTGGATGACAGATGGGACTTCCCTTTATAATTACTAGAGATTTGGACAGGGAGTTTAAAATCTTAAGTGGTTTCAATCTCCCATTAGAGGCGTCTTCCTCTCCAGAGTAGGTAGGAAGCATTGAGCAATACCATTCATTATACCGGCACCCAGTCAGATGAGAGAGATATATGTGCCCCCTAAGGGGATGCCCCATAAAAGAAGCCTTCAAAATCAGGTGACGTTGTTGGTGTGTTGCTCTTGTAAGTTTCCTCACCATTCAGAGACATTTAATTTCCCTAGAACACTTACGTCTGTCACTTCCCTGAGTTATAAAAAAATAATTTAATTCTCTAAATGGTGAGTGAAGCTCTGCAAAAATGCTGGAAGAAGGCCAGTGAATTAAACCCCACTTTACTCAGAGTTTCAGATTTGTATTGTCTACAGTTGTGTTCACATGAGGAAATGAGTAATATGGAATTGTGATTTATATTCTGACCTTATCTATATTTTCATTTAAACTGCTTATGTATTATAGTATTTTCCTTCTGAGTCAAATTCCTTTCACGTAATCAAGCCTAATCCAAGTGGGAAATGGTCTGACTTCAAGAGAGCTTTTTTTGTGCTTCTAAAGCAAAAATGAACTTTTATGAACTGTGATATCATACTTTGATTCCTCCAATAACATGCACTAGCCAGAACAAGATTCATTCTTTTCTTGATTATGATATAATAAATTGCTCATGATTTCCAGGATTAACTGATTGCCTCTAAGCCTGTCTTTCCCATCTTCACACACAAACAGCTGCCCATCACCCAAGACATAGGTGCATGCATTGAGACAAAAAAGAGCAGCTGAATATGTTTCTTATTGAGTGGTTAATGATCTACTTAAATACACAAGACACTTGTACAATAGAATACAGTATCCATTGGGACAAGATTGTCTTTGGTGAATATAAAATTAATGGAAAGTAATGGGGACTGTCTAGACCTTTGCTCTTCAAATCACCTGAATGTGAAAATGGCTGAATAAATTGCACCCATGGTGGAGTAGTCAAATTCTTCTTTATTACCATGTGCATTCACGCAACCATCCTAAAGCAGCAACTAAGTCCAATGTGGTATACCATTACATCTACCCCAGCCCATGCCAGGGGTTCAGATGCATAAAAATGTCTAGCAGCTAATTAAGCACAAAGAAGCCTGTCAGCATGAATTCATATGAAGTCTCAACAAACTGCTTGTCATGACTTGTCCCACTCTTACTTCTCTCTAGCTACTATTGGAATATTTGTCTGTCCTGATATCCAAATTGGGATTCAATAGGTTTTACTGAGCAGCTTGATTTAATCTTATTTCTTTTCACAATTTCAGAGTAATGACATTTCAGTCTTTTGGTGATAACTAGAGAATTTCCCATAATATATAAGATTTCAATAGACCAATTTTCCATAATATAAAATTTGAGGATTCCCCAAGACAATAAAGCAGGATTAAGCAAGCAAGTTGTGTCTGTGTCACAAATGTGGTGCCATTAGTAGCTTGTACACACACTGTCATGGTTTAACCTCAGCCAGCACCTGAGCACCACACAGTTGCTCACTCACTTCCCTCCAGTGGGATGGTGAGGAGAATCAGAAAAGTAAAAGTGAGAAAACTCATGGGTTGAGATAGACAGTTTAATGGGTAAAGCAAAATCTGCCTGCAGAAGCAAAGCATAACAAGGAAGTCATTCACTCCTTCCCATGGGCAGGCAGGTGTTAAGCCGTCTCCAGGAACGCAGGGCTCCTTCATGCATAACAGTTACTTGGGAAGACAAATGCCATCAGTCTGAACTTCCCCCCTTCCTTCTTCTTCCCCCAGCTTTATATGCTGAGCATGACATCAGATGATATGGAATATCCCTTTGGTCAGTTGGGGTCAGGTGTCCCAGCTGTGTACCCTCCCAGCTTCTTGTGCACCTCCAGCTTACTCACTGGTGGGGTGGGATGAGAAGCAAAAAGGTCTTGAGTCTGTGTAAGCCCTGCTCAGAAACAAGGAAACCATGTCTGTACTGACAACATGCTTTTCAGCACAAATCCAAAACATAGTCCCATAATAGCTACGATGAATTGAATAAAATTAACTCTATCCCAGGCAAAACCAGAACACATGTGCATGGAGACACACACACGCACACACACAAAAGTATGATTGAGAAGAAAAGATCAGGTTGCATTAAAGTGAAGGGATGGAAGACTGAAAGAAAAAATGTCACTTTAAGAGTCTTAATAATGTTTTGCTGTGAATTCAGACTTTTAAGAATTTATGTAATCCTCGCTTGAGCTTCAAAAAAAGGAAGATATTCCTGAAATCTTCGTTTAGGCAATATTTCTTGTCCATTTGTATTGGCAGAAGGAAAGTTGGTTATTTAATTGCAGTATTACACTAAACAGAACATAGACCTTGATCCACAGCTTCAGCTTGCTACTATTCAAAAGGAAAAAAGACTAGTAAGGATTCTAACTCTTTAAATAGCAACCATGTATGTGGTAGGTTGGTCTCTTAGGATTGCAGGTGAATTTACTGAAAGTTTATGCAAAAAGCTTTCCTATTCATATTTCCAAACTCCTATCTTCCTTTTCCAAGTTTCTTGTCTGCCTGCCTTTTCACATTCAGGGTTAATTCAAAAGTAGTATACAAGTTATGTCCCACCTAAAGACAAATTCATGAAACTTGTTTCTTATTTATAGCCACGTCTCCTGGTTGGCGCAAAAGCCTGGTTCTTGTTCAGCTTCCTGTAGAGAATTCCCAAAGTATGAGGGTTTTTTTTCTTCCCCCCAATTTTTTTTCTCTCTTTCACAGTCTGTACTTTTTCTTAAGGGCCAAAAGTATGCAATACAAAGGGAAAAGAAAAAAATTAAAGATCAGTGCCTTCTCTCCCTGCAGTGACTGCCTTGGTTGAGAAATGAATATGAAGATCACCATAAATAAAAGATAAAAGATGATATGGCATTTGGAGTAAAATATTAACACCAGGCACAAAGTGATGTATCAAAGTCTGACCAAATTAACCCCCTGGGATCAACAGAGCCTTTGTTTATGTTGCATAGGAAAACAGGTAGTGGAGAACTATGTCTGTAAGTGTTGCCTGCATGCTTATGTGCATGCGTGTATGCATGGGAAACACACAAAATGCACAAAAATCCCCCCCCATTCACCACATTGTCTCCCCAGACATATGTACACCTAATGTATAGCTGTGTTTGTGACTACACACACATTTGTGAATGCTTTCATTACATATATTTGAGATTTATATTCCCGTGTACAGTAGCCATAAAAGGTGTGAAAAAGAAAAAATTGGAAAGGCAATGCTCCTTAAGTGTCTGCAAACCTGAATATAATATACATAAAAAAGGGGTATAGCATACAAATACATGTAAATAAACATGCAAAAATGAAATGTACATGTGTACATCTCAACACACTACACATTTGCACAGATATACATATCCTGTCTGCATGTGCATGTATCTATACTTGTATCTTCTAGTTTATGTGTGTATGTATATAGACATGTTTAAACATAAATGATAAACATATATATATTTATTTATAACCACAGAAACACATACATGCATGACATGAACCATTAAGAACCCCTGAGAGAACTATTCAGTGTGTTTCCTGCCATTTTGGTCCTCTTCATGTGACACCTGCAAGACATTTTAAGTTGGCTTCCCCTCTGAGCTGTACAGGAGAGTAATCACTCCTTACTCTACACAGGGATGATAAATTATTATCTTGTTGGCAGGTGCAGCATCCAGAAGCTACTTTTTTCACACTTTCAAACAGAAAAATACATAGAAAAACATGTTTTCCATTAATATTTACACCAATCATTTTTTCTAGCTTATCCTTCATTAGATTAGTGCTGGTCTAAAGCCCTGTTGGAAGCTGTATGTGTCTTAGGCATTCACCTAAGAAGGTGTTATTTAATAGAGGTACTTGAAGCTGTTAAAAGCACAGACTTGAAAAACTGTTCCATCCTAGCAAGCAAACAGATATTGAGCCTTATAACTCAACTGTACTTTCTGGCTACTAAGATCTCAACCTTTTTTTAAGACAAGAGTAATGATATAAAAGAACCAAATAACTCAGGCTGTGACTGTATTAGACACTTAAGCTGAATCATAGGTAGAGCTGATTGACTCTTACATATGCATTCAGAGTAGGATAGGAAGCCTTGCTGCAGGAAATACTAGTAGGTGGGCACTCTCTCTTTGAACTAATACAGTATCAGGCAGTTATTTCCTGGATTGATGTAAAATTTGAATTTTGAACCAAATAGCAGTCAACAGACTACAAACTGTATTTTAGCAATGTTAAGAAATAAAACCAATGCATGTTGGCTGAGTCCGTGTGTCAAGCTCATGCTATGACATTTGGTGGTCTCTGCTTTGAATATACATCACATCATTCACACTGTTGTGGTATACTATCCTTTCATGCTATGCCAACTGCAGTCAGTATTTTTATTGTGTTCACTTTTTTCTGTTAGTTTTACTGCCTAAATGCTGAACAGGAGATAAGAGGGAATTCTTCACTGGTGTGCAGTCTGACTAGTCTATTAGGTAGCAAATCTGAAACACTAGTACTCTGGTACTATCTGGTACTATCCCTTAGACCAGGTGTAAGGACATGTTCACATATTTTGTGAATTGTCACTCATTTCGAGTCTAATTCTCTTGTATTATTAACAGTCTGCAAATACAATAGCAAGGTTTTCTTGTGCCACTCAAACTCATCTTTAAAGAAGAGCTGAAAACATCTACAGTACAAACCAGATTTGCTGACTTCTGGTTGCATCTGAAAATGTAATTCTGTATACAACATTGTATTCTCAAATTGTATGAGGGTCTCACAGTTGTTAACCAAGTATTCATTTTACTACTGTCTTCACAAAGTCAATATTGTACATCTCTGCTACTAGGGGTAAGCAGCAGCAGGGGCAGGGGGAATAACAGGTAAAGAAAATCTCTGTGCCCATTATCGTCACAGATTACCTATAGCCCTGGAAATATCTGAATACCCTTGCTATACTAGAATCTGTAGGGTAGACTTTAGAACAAGCCAAATAAAATATTACCTGTTGGTAATGTAGGTTAAAATATACCCAAATTATGATTTAATATATATATAAAATAAAGTGCTGGGAGCCTTGAATCTGGCTTTATAACAACATCCATTTATTTCACTGGAGCTAACATAGATTTCTCTAATAAAGAGGCTAGGTCCAAAGAGTTTGAGAAGACAGATATGGACAGCAATACAGACAATGCAATATATACTCATATCTATAGAGATTTTAAGTTATCATAATACCACTGACATTACCAGAGGTACATTGACTTACATCAGTTGAAAAACTGGCTTTTAACATGAATTAATCTACACAGATTTACACAGCCAACTATACTTTATTAGAACTGCACAATACATTATTTTCACTTCTTCATTTCAATTTCTGCATAGTGTACCAAAGTGCAAACAACATTACATTTCTTTTTCCATTTCTTACTGTTCTTTTGGTAATTGGGAAAGAATAACAAGTTAATTAAATTAAATGTCTTGGCACACTCATACTGTAGAACTGCTTGATAAGATGTGGCTTGCAGTATTAAGGTGTCAACAGTGTTAAAATAAAGTACTTAAAAGAGATGGAAGGTATGCTATCTAAGGCCAAAATCTCATGTTGTTAACACCACCACCTGCAACATAAAGTATGATGAATGACATGGTGGTCTTGTAACCTGCACTGTAATAATTTTAATGACATTTAGAATTATTAAATGCTTTAGGGTTAAATAAGAAGATCTTTGAGTCTCATTATTTCCTCCTCTTTATTGCATCATATATATTTATTTTTTATTCTCTTAGGTTGAGGAAGGAACCCCCAAACTGCAAAATTAGCCAACAAAAAGTTTCTTGCCTTCTCTTTTTGTCCTGCCACACCATTCTGAAACTTATTTCAACTATTCAACTCCCTCCATAAAAATATCCAGAGTATAGGATCCCTTAGCCCTCATCAAGACTGTGAGATGCAGAAGCAGTGAAAATAAATCCCTCAGAGGTTCGGTAAGACTGTCACATCCTATAACCAGCTGTCTGGACATTTATATTATTGTTATAAGAAAAAGTCTTAATTTTAAAATACTTGCAGGTATATTAGATTTTGTCACTTGTGTCTCATGGGCAGTTTAAATGAGGGTCCTATGGCTGAGCCTTGCAAGTTACTGCCTAATCCAAAACCCTAATTCTAGCAGAATGCAGACCAAAAATGACTGCTGAATCAGACATCATTAGGAGTGGCTTTTCCAAATTACAGGATGGGAAGGTAAGGTGGCTGAAGAAGCTTTGGCATATTTTATCTACATGTAGAAACTGCCACATCACAACATATTTACTCACCATTTAAACATAGATGGCCAATGCAAAAGCTTTTTACTGATGTCATTTGCTTATTATGTGATTTTTGTTTTCTGTGGATATGCATGCACATAAGAACATCTTGAAGTCAACTCATTAACAAACTAGTATCTCTGCTGAGGAAAGTCAGAGATGATTTTCCTGCTTCAGAGAGCAGGAAAATGCACTGTTTCATTTCCAAGAGTGAATGCATAGCTTCCAAGCAACGAAGGTAAAAATGTTTGTCAACTCAAAGGCTGGCAGCAAAGCTACTGTTACAGGCCTATCCCTGAGATAAATGCATACATCACCAATTTAATAAAGATTGGACAGTAATGTGGCAAAGACATTTCTAATAGGGGTTGAGGACTGTAAGCAGTTCTTTTGTGTGAGGGTTTCTAGGTACACATTTGATCTGCAGAAAGGAATATTTGGCCTTTGGGGGAAGGTAGATTGGAAAGGTGTTTAGTTGATTATAACTAGACTGCAAACAGACTTAAGTAGATTTGTATAGGTTATTCCTTCCCTTCCTAGATAAGGTGCTTTTCTCCATGCACATTCTATTTCTTAAGCAATCAGCTATCACTGGAAAAAGTGCTGAAGAAGCAAAATTGAAGGTCTCTACCCTAGAAAGGACTGAAGAGGATAAATAGATGGTTGTCCTATGGTGGTTGCTGCTGCACAACTGCAATGCCAAACAGAGATTTCACAACCTCATCTGCTAGCATGAGCTAGAAATAAAGGACTGAGGACTCTTCAAGGACAGGTTAATGGCAGAAAGAGGAGAAAAAGGCTCTTCCCACAGATTACTGACTCAGCCAAAGAGAACAATACTTGAAAATTACACCAGAACTCAGTTACAGTGAACTTCCTAAATAATAAACGAAGAGTAAGACAATGTCATGGTTTAGTGGCAGCTCAGCCCCACACAGTCGCTCGCTCACTCCCCCACCGGTAGATGGGGGAGAGAATCAGAAGGGTAATGCTCGTGGGTTGGGATAAGAACAGTTTAATAATTAAAATTAAAAGAAACCATAACAGAAATGCAATGGAAAGGAGAACAACGAGAGGCACAAAGCCCCGGGGGAGGGGGGGGGAAGGGAATGAACCGCCAAAACAAACCACACAGGCTGCAGCCACGCACCACCCACTGACCCAACGCCGCGCCGCTCCCAAGCCGCAAACTGCCCCCCCTTAATATACTGGTCATGGAGTCACATGGTATGGAATGAACCTGCCATTGGCCAGTCGGGGTCAGCCACCCCCACCACGGCCCTGCCCCTCCCAGCCCCTCCCCGCCACGTGGCAGAGCGCGGGAAGCTGGAAAGGTAGCCAACCCCACAGTGAGGAGAATTAACCCCTTCTCAGCAAAACCAGCACAGACAAGAATGTTTTTATTCCACTCAGTGGACCAAAGAAGAGGAGGAAAATAATGAGCAAGCCTAATTTGGAGAAAGACAGGAAAAGTGACCTCATATCCATCAGGTGAATGGAAACAACACTCAGAGGACCATTGATGTGTTGAAAGAAGTCTTTACTGGGGAGCAGTACTGAAAGAATACCTTCAGCTATATAACAGTGAAGAGGTCTGTTAGCCCTACATTGAAAAGTGAGAAATTCCAAAGCAAGTGAAGAGGTGTTTTATCTCTAATGGTTATTAAAGAGGTACGTAGTGCATATATAACAGTGTAAGGGTTAATTTATAGACATGTATATTTTCTTTTCTTTTATTTGGACAAGAGGTGGAAGTAGGGACAATATAGAATAAATCCAATTGTATTTTTAACCAACTGCAGTGGCATAGCAAACCATGTGTGGGGCAAGAAAGAATTTGGAGTATGGCAAGTAAGCAAGTGCTTATTTAAAGTAAAAAAGATGTCTCACTGTTCATAATATATGATCTTACAACAGGCCATACAGCATCTCATAAATTATAGAGAATAAGAATTTGTGCAGAAGAGATGTGCTGTGTATATTTTCATATAAATTCCAGGAGTATATTGTCATGACATGACCATTATTTTCACACTGCCATGGTTTAGCTCCAGCTGGCAACTAACCACCACCCAGCTGCTCACTCACACCCCTCCGGCCAAATGGGGGAGAGAATCAGAAAGACAAAAGTGAGAAAACTTGTGGGTTGAGTTAAAGACAGTTTAATAGGTAAAGCAAAACAGTAAAAGTAATAATAATAGTAACAATAATAATATAATGAAAGGAAAAGAAAAAGCTCCACGTGCAAGCAAAGCAAAACAAGGAATTCATTCACGACTTCCCATGGGCAGGCAGGTGTTCGGCCATCTCCAGGAAAGCAGGGCTCCATCATGCGTAATGGTTACTTGGGAGGACAAACGCCATAACTCTGAACATGCCCCTTTCCTTCTCTTTCCCCCAGCTTCACAGACTGATCATATCATAAGGTCTGGAATATCCCTTTGGTCATTTTAGGTCAGCTGCCTTGGCTGTGCCCGCTCCCTTCCCAGCTTCTTGTGCCCCTAGCAGAGCATGGAAAGCTGAAAGAGTCTTTAATTAGTAGAGGCAGTACTTAGGGACACTTAGCCGCTACTTAACAACAACTAAAACATCAATGTCCCACCAACACTATTCTCAAAGGAAATCTAAAACACACTATACCAGCTACAGTGAAGAAAATTAACTCTATCCCAGCCAAAATGAGCACAATATATAGCCCTGCAAATGGATATGATTATTAGACTAGGTATTGTGGATTTAAGACAAACAAACATACTAATTAAAACAAAGAAAAACCCCAAAGCCATTTGTTACCCGAACTTTAACAGTATATTTTTGTGTTACTTTTAATTTGATGTGTCTTATTATCTGTGTATCATCTTTCTTCTTTGACAAAATTTCCAGTGGAAATGGTGGGATTTTGGCAAAACTGCTTTTCTTAATTACAGTAATATAAACATAGCGGCTAGGTAGATGGTATTCTTGGATGTATTTGTGCACACAAAAGTCCTGTTAGAAAAAAAGGAGTTATTACTCCCATTTTACATGTGAGACAACCAGAGGAGAGGCTCCCAACCCCACACATGCAGGTACTTCTAGTCATGAAGTCAGGCAACTCCTCTTTTGTGAACTGCAGTTCACTGCCTAGGTCACAGACACATTGTGAAGTGTTCTTTGCTGATTTGTGAGTTAGCTCTTATTCTGAGGTACTGGCAGAAGAGCTATCTTGCATCTATTTTCCACAAGTGAGCAGGAAGAACAGGGGAGGTACACAATACTGTTCCATGGATAGAAGGACAGGTCTTCAGAATTCCATTATTTTGTCTGTGGTTTTCTTTGGCACAGGATGTTGTCAACGCTAGGTGTCTGTTTGGGATCAGAAAATGAACAGAAAAACTCCTGGAAGAAAAGTGTATTGAACACAAGTGCATATAAATATGCCACCTCTAATTCAGGTCTCTGCATCATAGATTCCCAGAAGAAAGGAGACACTAGGGAAGTGTCACTGTGAGCTTGCCCTGCATCTATACTCCTCTCTAGGCCCCCTATCAGGAGCAGGACGCTAAAGTAGATAGACCTTTGATCTGAACAAGCACAGGTAGTTTTGTGTAAAAATGGATGAAAAGAAGAGGTTGATTGACTTGAAACACAATGGAGAATTAAAATCAATTCATTCAGGGAGAGCAAGACTAGGAATGTACTGAGGTGGAACAAAATTATGAACTGTTGTGAAAAAGGGCCTTACCCTCTCGAAGATAATATAAATGAGTGGATAGCACATTTTCTCCTATTTTTCCCCCGTCCATCTCTCAGTTGTTTCCATTCTTATGCAAAGTATGCCCACATATGCAAATTAGCCATCTCATTTTTGTATCCAGGATACTGGCAGTTATTTCAAAGCCCACACTTTTCTGCCCCATGATACAACGCTGCTCCCTGTGTTTGGCTGTTTACAAGGAGAACGAAGTATTTATTACAGGATGGGCAATTCCTCAAGGCCTGCTCCTCTGCCACTTGGATTGTTCCAGACAACGAAAAGTACTAGTGAGTAAGTACAGTTCATGAAGCCTTGTCAGCTTTGTTGTACACTTTGCCTCTTACATCCCTTAGAAATGTCTCTTCAAACTGGGGTCACTACTTAATCAACACTTTTTTATGCCTATACATTTTGTAACTCTAATTAACTTTCAGATATCACTCATATATATATATGTATATATAAATCTTATAATAAAAATAACTTGCAATTTGAAAAACAGGAAAGAGAAACTGACAGAAAGTGATACTGCCCAGGGTAGAGGTCACTGCAGCCCTTGCTATTCATACACACAAAAAGCAAGCAGAGCTACTACCATCATTACTGCAACATGTTTGTCTACAAATCAACAATTAGCAGCTTTGACTATGCAAAGAAAGTCTACTTTTTGGTATGAGCTAACCATGTTAAACATTGGAAAATCAAAATGAAGTTACTGCTTTCACAGGAATCATAAAAATGTTCAGGGGCACTGGGAGTGCATGTATGATTTTGTATTTTTATTTTGAGTATTTTAGAGGCTGTTACATTCTAACTAGTTTTTCTTTATTAAAAAAAAGTCAGATCTGTAAGATCTGTACCATGTTCTGATTGCTATGTAAAATGACTGTTTCTTGCTATGACAGTTTTAGGTTATGATGCAGTC
Organism: Phalacrocorax carbo; assembly: GCF_963921805.1. Lineage (NCBI taxonomy): Eukaryota > Metazoa > Chordata > Aves > Suliformes > Phalacrocoracidae > Phalacrocorax > Phalacrocorax carbo. The sequence continues at coordinate 42,516,937 of NC_087548.1, forward strand.
TAAACATTGTGTAAAGAGCTATAGATTGTTTCTGTACTCACATTATTTGTTCTTCCTAGAGGCATAATCTACTCCCAGGTGGAAAAAATATTGACATTTTTCTCCCCAAAGGAAACGCAGGGATCTTACTATGTGGAGGTATTTTGGGATCAGAACTTTAGCTCATTGTTTTCCAGAAAATATTTTCAAAATGACATTTGTAAAAAGCACCTTTTGGATTGCAATTCATGGTCTCTTTTAAAATTTCTTCTTCTAAATAAAGAGGAATACTTTTCGTTTTTTTAAGGAGAGCAATCAGAAGTAGGCAGGACTACAGACAAACAGCAACATGAAAGAACACTGCAATGTATTTTCAACTTCTATTTTTGTAATGATATACATTTTTGTTGGCAGTTTTGTACGGCACCTGTGCCAAATTATAAACAATGAATCAATCTTTGTTTCCAAGTAGCATGGAACTAAAATTTCAAAGACTGTGCCTTGTCTATTACCACCAAGTTACTCCAGACTTCATTAAATGATCATTTATCCCCATGCCAGGTGATAATGCCACCTCCTTCTTTCCTTGCAATACAATATTTTTCAGCTAAATGGTGAACTGCATGTCACTAAAACATATTTTTAAAACCAACCAATGTAATACTTTGCCCCTTTGTAAATAGTGTGGATGTTTTTTTTCTCTTTATCCTAAAGAAAAAAAATCTGAACTCAGGAAAGAAACCTGCATTTCTGGATTTCATATGTGTTCAATGATCACCAAGTGGTTCCAAACATATTTTGTATTTGGCCACTCATTTAATCAAAATACATTTTCTACAATTTTTGCCTGAAATGCTCCTAAAGGATTTGATTTCTTGGCACCTGTAGAGTTAATAATCTGTCTCATTATTCATTCTCTGGCAATTTTGTATTTTCTTTCCAGAATATGTGCCCAAAATTTGGCATTAACCTCATGTCTAGCACAAAGAAATACACAATGTCTCCTCAAATACTGAACAAAAGAGGTGGCTCACATCAGCTCTCTCACAAACTCAAATGAATATGTTCAGCGATCACAGAAAGCCATTCCTAAGATCCTTAGAGGCTGATTGACAGCATGATCTGCCTAATAGCCAGTGCACTGGGGGTCATGTTCATGCCTCCAAGGTCCTTAGTAATAGGCAGTATGGGCTCTGGATCCAGAAGAATTATAATCAGTAAGCATTATTTTCCACAATATGTGGCATAGCTCTGCCTGGCAATGGAAATTTCAGTTACTGTTTACTTATATTCTGTCATATGTGACAAAACTCTGAGCTTTCTTTTGGTTACAGAACTACAAACCTGCTGTCCATTTTTCTGTCTCAGTAGTGGAGGAATCAGTAGAATGATATCAGGAGTAAAGTGAGATTTGTAGCACATGAGGAGTTATATAGCTATATATACGTCACAGAATGCCTTCCTAGCAAGTATCCACATCTTTCTTTCAATTGTTAAAATAAGAAAGGAAACATTTTTAAAATCTTCATAACAGCTGAGTAACTCGATTCTTTAATCAAGTAGTCTCCTTGTAATAAAGAAATAAGGGTCAGTTCCTAGGTTTACAAGGGAAGAGTAACCTTTTATATAAATGACAGGTTTCCAGAAACCTGTCAGGTTTTCATCTCCCTTTGGATAGTATGTTAACTCCTAAGAACAGTAATTTTTAAACACAGGTGAATAAATTAAGCACAGCCAGGCAGAAGAAATTAAATGCATCTACAGTGGGTAGTCTGAATTCAAGTTTTCAAATAAGGTAGAGGGATCTTTCCAGGGTTCATTGCACAAAATCTTTGTCCATGAACTTTATGACTCGGTTTCTAGGAGTTTCAAACAAACTATAGCCTGAGACATTAGTTGGAAGTTCAGGTTCAGTGGGCTGGTACAGACACAAGCTGGCAACTTTTGGCAGTTCATAAGCAACTCTTCAGCAAGGAGAGAAGAGTTACAGATGCCATGTTTTCAGAAAAACATCTCATCACTCAGAGCATGATCCCTGTCTCAGCGTTAATGGTAGTGAAGGTAAGATATACATGTTTTCCCAAGTGAAAAGGGAGAATTTATCAGACCCTAAGAGAGATATCTATCTACTATGGACTTTTGATGGGAGATAGTTGCTTGAAATATTGAGAAGTTTCCCACAGTTTTTCTACGTCTGTCTTGCATAAAACTCTCTAAATTTGTATGTGATTATATATGTAATATATGTAGTGTAATGATGGGCAAAATAATGTTATATCCAGGATAAGGACAAAACACTTAACATCACAGCAAAGCAGACTGCAGAAATATAAGGTTTCCTATGGTTTTCATATTTGTATTAAGAATCTTGTCAAAGGAAAAGAAAATGTTGTAACAGGGGTGAAAGTGTTTTCCATAAATGGAATTTTCTTCCTAACTTTTCTAAGAACCACATGTTTTCTTAACTCATGTTAAGAAAAAGAAAAGGGTAGCGGTCATAGGTGACTCCTTTCTGAGGGAAATGGAGGGTGCTATATGCAGACTGGACCCAATCCACAGGGAAGTCTGCTGCCTCCCTGGGGCCAGGGTAAGGGGTATCACTAGGAAACTCCCTAGTTTGGTAGGGAGCTCCTCAGACTATTACCCACTATTAGTTCTTCATGTCAGCAGAGAAGAGGTAACAAGGAGAAGTCCAAAGGCTATCAAAAGGGATTTCAAAGCCTTGGGGCGGATAGTTGAAGTATCAGGTGCTCAAGTAGTATTTTCATTGAACCTTTCAGGAGCAGGGAAGAATATTGAATGGAACAGGCAGGCCCAGGTGATCAACGTGTGGCTCTGAGGCTGGTGTCATTGGAGGAACTTTGGCATTTTTGATCATGGGATTGTCTATTCAACACCAGGTCTGCTGACATGCAATGGGATGCAACTTTCTCAGAATGGGAAAAGGATTTTTGCTCAAGAGCTAGCAGGGCTGATTGACAGATCTAGTCAACGATGGGCAACAGGAAGACATGCAAAAGTTCAGGGTGCTGTGTGTTAGTCAGAATCTTCAGACTGCTACATATGGTGGTGGGCACAATGAACCTCACTTGAAGTGTTTCTACACAAATGTGTGCAGCATGAGTAAAAACGAAGAGGAGCTGGAAGTCTTGGCTCAGTTGCAGAGATATGACATCATTGGCATAAGAGGAACCTGGTGGAATGAGTCCTGCAACTGGTGGTCCATGATGGATAGTTACAGGCCTTTCAGGAGGGGTAGTCAGGGCAGGCAAGGTTGGGGGGTGTGTGGCATTGTATGCAGTGGAGGAGCTGGAATGCATGGAGTTTGCAGTTGGTGATGGCACAGCTGAGACCTTCTGGGTAAGGATTAAGGGACAGATAAGCAAAGTGTTTGTTGTTGTGGGAGTCTACTACAGACCACCCATCCAGAACGATGACACCGATGAGTCATTTTTTAAAGAACTAAGGGATGCCTTTAGGTCATCCACCCCAGTCCTTATGGCAGACTTCAACATGCCAGATGCCAACTGGGAATACCACACAGCTGGGACAAACAGGTCTAGAAGATTCCTAAACCATCTGGATGATAACTTCTTGGTACAGGTACTAAGGGAACCAACCAGGAAAGGTGCCTTCCTTGATTTGTTTCTTAACAGAGAGGGTCTCATGGGTGAAGTGGCAATTGGTGGCTGCCTTGGCCACAGTGACCACGAAGCTGTCAAGTTTAAAAATCTATGGTAACAGGAAGAAAACTGCCAGCAAGACCTCAACTCTGGATATGAGGAGAGCAGACTTCAGGTTGCTCAGAGAACGACTTAGTAAGGTCCACTGGGAAAAAGCTTTCAAATATGCTGGGGTCCATCAGTGCTGGTCACTTTTTAAGTAAGTACCACCTCCTAGGAGCACAGCAGCAGTCAATTCCAAAGTGTATGAAGTCACGCAGGTGAGGCAGAAGGCTGCCTTGGCTAAGCAGGAATCTTCTTCTAGAAATAAGGAGAAAAAAGGAAGTATATGGCCAGTTGAAGCAAGGTCAGGACGCATGAGAGGACTACAAGGATGCTGTTCAGCACTGCAGGGTGGAAATAAGTGTGGCCAAAGCTCAATTAGAGTTGAAGCTGGCCAGAACTGTGAGGGAAAATAAGAAGGGTTTTTAAAATATGTTAATGGCAAAAGGCAAGCCAGGGGTAACATATGCCCATTGCTCGAAGAGAATGGCCACCTCACAAACAGGGATGTAGACAAGGCAGAGGTGTTTAATGCTTTCTTTGCCTTGGTCTTCAACACTGATGGTGGGCTCAGGGAACCCCACAGCCCTGGGCTAGAGAACTGTGATTGTGGGAACAATAAACTCTCAGTCAACCCCAAACTACTGCAGGGCTTGCTGCTCCAGCTGGATCCCTATAAGCTGATGTGGCCTGACAAGACTCATCCGAGGGTATTTAAAGAGCTGGCTGATGTTGTAACAAGACACCTCTCAATAACTTTTCAATGGTCTTGGGAATCTGGAGAGATCCCAGTTGACTGGAAGCTGGCAAATGTTGTCTCAGTCTTCAAGAAGAGCAACAGGGATGACCCCAGTAACTACAGGCCCATCGGTCTCACTTCTGTGCCTGGCAAAATTACGGAGATTATTCTGGGAGCTTTTGAAAAACACCTGAAAGACAATGCAGTCATTGGTCCCAGCCAGCACAGGTTCATGAGGGGAAAGTCCTGCTTAACAAACTTAATTTCCTTCTATGACAAGGTTACTCACCTAGTTGACCAAGGGAAGCCAGTCAAGGTAATCTTTTTAGATTTCAGTGAAGCTTTTGATACTGTCTCTCACAGTATCTTCCTGGACAAAATGTCCAGCATACAGCTGGATAAACAGATAATGTAATGTGTGAGCAATTGACTGCTGGTTGGGCTCAAAGTGTTACAATAAATGGGGTTACATTGGGCTGGTGGCCAGTCACTAGCGGGGTTCCACAGGTATCATTCTTAGGGCCAGTACTCTTTAATCTCTTCATAAATAATTTGGATGCAGGGCAGTATTCTTTTAGAATACTAATTAAGTCAGCTGACAGCACAAAACTGGGAGGAGCTGTTGACACTCTCAAGGGCGCAGAGGCCCTGCAGAGAGATCCTGACAAATTAGAGAGATGGGCAATTACCAACCATATGAAGTTTAACAAGGGCACGTGCTGGATATTTTATCTGGGGCATGGCAACCCTAGATGTACACACAGACTGGGGAACAAGAAGCTGGAGAGCAGCTCTGCAGAGAGGGACCTGGGGGTTCTGGTTGACAGCAAGTTGAACGTGAGCCAACAGTGTGCCCTGGCAGCCAAGAGGGCCAGCCGTGTCCTGGGGTGCATCAAGCGCTGCATTGCAGCCAGGCGAGGGAGGGGATTGTCCTGCTCTGCTCTGCACTGGTGGGGCCTCACCTCGAGTGCTGTGTGCAGTTGTGGGCGCCACAGTACATTAGGGATATAAAGCTACTAGGGAGTGTCCAGAGGAGGGCCACAAAGTTGGTGAAGGGTTTAGAGAGGAAGCCATATAAGGAGCAGCTAAAGTTACTTGATCTGTTTAGCCTGGAGAAGACGAGACTGAGGGGAGACCTCATCGTGGTCTGCAGCTTCCTCACAAAGGGAGGAGGAGGGGCAGGCACTGGTCTCTTCTCTCTGGCAAGCAATGACAGGACCTGAGGGAATGGCAGGAGGATGCGCTGGGGGAGGGTTAGGCTGGATATTATGAAAAGGTCTTTCAGCTGGAGGATGGTGGAGCACTGGAACAGGCTCCCCAGGGAGGTGGCCATGGTGCCAAGCCTGACAATATTCAAGAAACTCTCGTACAATGCCTTCAGACACATGGTGTGAATTTTGGGGTTGTCCTGTGCAGGGGCAGGAGTTGGACTCGATGATCCTTGTAGGTCCCTTCCAGCTCAGGGCATTCTATGGTTCTATGATACTATGACTCACATACCTAAAATGTTGACACGTTTTCCCTCAGAAGAAGAGCACAGAACAAACAGATCCTCCAAAAGCACAAGTTGCATTTGGCTGCTTGTTGTTGCTGGTTCAGCGATTGTCTTATTTTAATAAAAATAATATTTTTAAATTATTTTTTGTCAGATGAAAACCTACACATAATTAAAAAAATAACCAAACACCAAGGTATGGGACTCAAATTCCAAATAATTCACAACTCACAATTTGGAGTTATGTTTCCAACATTAATATATGACAGATATGAATGGAGAATAATATATTGTTATATTTAAAAATCTCGGCTGTCTCATATTTTCTGCAATATTTCTCACTAATTAAAGCAAAATACCTTGTGGAATACCTTTTCAGTTATTGACTAGATTTCATTAATTCTGGCTATTGAAGTCAATATAAATTCATTCTTACAAAATGAGACCTAGAGCATCATCCATTTGCTCTGCTAACAGTCAACGGGACCTGCAAACAGTGTAGAGTAGACAGAAGGCATGAGAGCATAAAATAACTGGAGTCAATCAATATTATTTGTGCTCAATATCTTGGAGCAGAGATGCTCATCTCAAAACATGAAAGCATCCTTAAAAAAAAAAAAAAAGAGAGAGAAAGCTAATGAGTTGACACACTTTCTTCCTCCTGCTTTTGAACTTCTCTGCTTCCTCCCTTCTTCTTAACTCCTGATTGTTTTTATTTTTTTCTGAAGGTTCTGCTGCTTTGGCATTTTTATAGCTGCCTTTGTTTTTTTTTACAGACAATATAAGAGAAGACTCCTTGATCTCCTCCTATCCCATAGATTAACTCTAGAGATCTAATTCTTCTGAGAAGATTGTTAAATCTATCAAACAATTATCTGTGGGCTGATTGTCTAGATAAGTTGTATAGCATGTAATCCAGAAAATGACCATAACAAAGACCATGGGAACAGGACTTTCTTGCAGTTCTAGACAAGCTTTTAGGAGACAGAAAGAAGGAAGGTGATATTGCAAAGAACCTGAAGTGTGGATATATATGTGGTTATGTTAAAGTTTCAAATGGAAGACAGATAGGCTGAGGTTGAAGTCCTCTACAGAGGATATTAACGAAAGTGATTTTTTTCCTTTATTTTCTCCATGACTTTTGCACCCATATCCAGAATGTGTGAGGAGATAGTTTCCTCCAGAAGCAAGAAATTTACTTTTGTAACCACATAGGAATGGAAGGCTCCAGCTCATTTTCAGTGAGTTTTCCCTATTTCTATCACCAGCACTGGGCCAAGAAAGGGCAATTCAGTCATTCAAGGAGATGAAGAATGTAAACCAAGATATGCCTTGTAAAGAAGATCCTGACCACAAGGCTACTCAATGTGAGAACTGAAAGAGGTGGGAAATGCTGAAACAAACTTGCATGATGGTGTATCCTATAGGCTTCTAATAGCTGTGCAAATCCTGCAGAAAATACCCCATGGAGATACTGCAGTTTGGTCATCAGAGGCTGGTGGCTCTCCTTGCATGCTTGGAGTTCAGTGGGGCTAAAGACACTAACCTCAGCTAAGCCTGCAGATGGGCATTACTGAAATCAGTAGGAGTGCTGCTGGAGCTGTCCCAAAGGCAGGTCAAGTTCAGTGTGAGTACAAGCATTTCAGGGCTTTCACAACTAGCTAAAAATACAAGCCTGATAATACTGCCACTCTCATATCACTTCTGAAATCCAGCAGAAGGTTGTTAATATTGATATGGTTAATATACATCAAACAGGATTCCTTTAATTTTTTGAATCGAAAAATTCTCCACAGTGTTGACATTTCTCCACTGAACTCTCAGAATTGTTTGGTTTCAGAGACTGTAGGGCCCAAGACACATTTTGTTTTAAATAATCCTTCATAAAAAATTCAGCTTTCAGTCTAATATGATTGAAACTCAGCTTGAGTGTGTTTTATAATGCATTGAACTGGAAAGACTATGGGTGTTGAATTATTCAAAAACATGATAGGGAAAATAGTGATATATATGTGTGCATACAGGGAGGGGTGATCAAAGAAATCAGGGTGACTTGATATGTCTTGTTATCTCATTTTATTTACTTTTCAGAACTCATCCAAATATTAGAGGGGAAAAATCAATATCAATTTTCACCTCTGTCACGTTCCACACTTCAATTATTAATGAATGTCAAATTTGACCACATTTCTTCGTACCACCTGCTCTGCAATAATATTTCTGAGCCTTTATTAAAAATGTAAAATTGTCATTGAATTTCCAAATATGATTCTCTGGTGGCTAATTCAGCTTGTTTTATTAATAAGTGAGTTCTGATGAGTAATACTAATTTAATACGCCTGCATGTAAGATTAAACCATAAATTATTCCTGCTGAAGGTGATGAGATTTGACTGCTGTGTGGTTGTTAGGCAATAACCCTCTGCATTAACCCATAAGCACACCGAGGAAAAGAGGTTTCTTTACAAAAATGAAAATGTTAATTTTTTTCTGTTCATTTCAGGAATCTTATGTACATTTTTATTTACACTAATCCTTTCCACTGTACCTTTTGGTTAAAAATATGAAAAGAATGAACAGCTAGCACACAATGAATTACATACACATCCAAATACACACAATATTTACATGTATACACAGAAGAAATATAAAATTGGAAAGCTCTCAGTTCTCACTCATTAGAAAGTGATCTAAAATGAGAACTGTTTTCAAATGCACTTTCATCTTATTGTCACTCACATTAGAACACTTTATGGTAGCATTGACTGTTGTTCTTGGAGTTAAATAATGCTCCCAGTTTCCATGTAGTGTTAAAAGTTGGAAAGTAAATTGAGTTCTGACAGTACCAAGATCATTAAAACAGTGTTTATTTCATGTTTTTACCTACTTATTTTTTTCATACTTACTTACTTACATATATATTTTTTTCATATTTTGGTTGAGACAAGAATATCAAAATTGTTTTCAGCATAAGTCCATTTTTTTCATACCCTGGCTAACCTGAAGGACATTAAGAAGTACCTTTCAAAGTGTGGTTTTAGGGTATATTTATTTTGATATACTGCCTTTAAAATCTTCCAGACTGAGCTGATATTTAATGATTGCAATTCATGTAGCATTCAACAGTCTTCCTATTTGAAGAGACAGAATAACTTCAGAATTTCCAGAATAGAACATCATAAGTTATTGTCCTTCAGGCAGATGGACCATTTCATAATATTATTGTATCTATTTGTAATTTCTAAACAGGGCAACATGATCAGGCACACGTACAGTCAAATGGACACAAATAATCTTGATCTTCCTTGTTACTACTGAATTTCAACAATACACTGAATTACACTATTCAACACATTTTTATAATAATTTGATTTTTTTTCTTTCAATGTTAAAATAAGTCAGTGAGCTGAAAGTGGACTAGCAGTGTACTCCAGCAATAGAGACGATCAACAGCACCTTGGGGTGCCAGTTCCAACATCTGAAGAATATTCGGGGGGGGTTCTTTCTTTTAGATTACCTCAATGCATTCTTTAGGTTCAGCATAATGAAAAAGAAGACTGAATGCGTACTAGCAAGGAAGCAAAGAAGTAGGATTCCTAATGGTATAACAATATGGTAGCCTAGTGCCAGGCAGATCAGCTGGAAGAGCTACACAGAATAACAGCCTCTAAGTACATCAGTGGTCAGTGAACATGCAGTGGTCAGCAGAGAAAAATGTGTAGTAAATAAAAGAAATATTATATCACCTGTAAACTTCAGGGAGATTATTTTGTTTTATTAGACAAATATTTTACAGAAGAATGTGAGAACCACAGTATTAAGACAGTTTCTTTCTCTGGTGCTCTCTGGTGTTGATGTAAAGGTCTTAGAGATGTTCCATTAATCTTAAGAAAATAAAGGAAAATTGGGGAAAGATGGTAAGTTGTGTCAGTATTGCAGTTCTAACCCAAAATAGATAGACATTGAGTAATTTATTATAGCAGATTCCTCAAATTTTGAGGGAAGTGGAGCCACAGACATGATTCCAAATTCAAAAAAATGCTCCAATCAAGGAGAATATTACAAAGGGAAAGATATTTAAGAAATGACCTGTGAACTATAGAAAACATATAGGAAGAAAATGCAGAAATACCTGATAGGTCTATAATCAAATGATTTTCTGAACGTTTCCAGAGAGAAATCAGATAAAATTTAAAGTCAGTTTCTTACCTTTTCCCAACCAATTGCTTGTTTATTAAAATGTAGATTCTACAGCGTCAAAGTCTTATAAAAAGGCAGTAAACTGGTAACAAAAGTAGTTCCATCTGGGTAAATAAAAAAGCTATGCTCAAAGAGTCACTGAAAAGAGATCTTTCCTCATAACACAGTAAAGAAGAGGCAAGGGTAAATTTGTAGTTGTCACTACATGCAGCAAAACCAACTTTGATAAAAGAGTATATATCTATTAAGAGCGAATACTGTTGCACATTTGGGAGAAATCATTAACTGTTTTCTTGCAGAGATCCTACATAACTTCAGACTGACACAATGGACTAGTTTACCTGAGAAGAAATCCTCAGTGCTCTCCAGCCCTTCAATTACCACATCATCTGGTTCACAACGAAAGTCCCTACCAGCCCAGCTTCAGACCGAGATTTGACATAGAAACAGAAGAGGTGTCAAAGCAGATATTTTGGTAGTTTGGATTGGACATTAGGAAAAGATTCTTCACTGAGAGGGTGTTTGGTCACTGGAACAGGTTGCCTTGGGCAATGATCATGGCACCAACACTGTCAGAGTTCAAGGAGCATCGGGACAAGGCTTTTAGTCATATGATTTAGTTTTAGTAAGTCCCGCGAGGAGCAAGGAGTTGGACTGAATGATTCTTATGGATCCCTTTTAACCTGAGATATTCTATGATTCTGTGATTTCTTGAAATCTATATACAAAGGTCAATTGTCTGAGCTGGTGCTGTTAGATTCTCTGCCAAACTTCAATAGTTTTGATCATGAAGTACAGCTGATCTGATGGCAGAACTTGCTAGTAATTGGTGGAATGGCATTAAATCATCACTAAATGGCATGAAACATCAAGTAAGATTCAAGTGCAAGAAAGAAGTTAATGGCTTCTTTCTAAATGGTAGTTTCCTTTCCTAGCATAGTAAATCACATGATAAATTTAGCTATTTCCAAAGGTACCACTAGCAATACCTGATGCACAGGTATATATCAGTCTCTTCCTACAGAATCAGGATTTTAAGAACATAGGCTGCTGAATGACAAGCATTTGGGTTATGGTCAGAGGAGATTAGACAGAAGTCAATGACAAAATACAAAATGTGACCTTGCATACAACTGCTCTCACTCCCCCTTGATCAAGATGTTGAATTAATTGATGAGGATCATTATAATGGATGCTCCTGTATTTCCAGTGATCAGAAATCCTGATTTCTTTTTTCCTTGGTAGCAAGATCAAAATAATTTTATTCTTCTTTTATATATCATAGTCAATATCAGTACATTTATTCCCCCATTTTTCTTCTTTATTTTTATTTTGGAAAGGTCACTGTAGGCCATGTTAATATATTTGGGGTAGAAATTTTCAGTTGCTTTCATTACCGCTAAACTTTGTGGTGCAGTTGAAGATATCTAATCATCAAAAGTTAAAGACATTTTCATTTAAAAACCAAATGGATTGAATGTTCCAATGGTTGCTTCGAAGTAATTTACTTCATTTTTTAAATATTGTCAGAAATTGTAATTTTGTATAAAAATCTAAGTAGAAAGTTTCATCCTATCAGAACCAAATGTGATTATTTTCAAATTATTTTTCATGTGAAATTTTGGAACTGCTTCATTTTCTTCCATTTTGGACTGAAAATAATTGATTTATTATATTAATTAACTGATAAATTGTGAAATTTCTACAACATGGAAAATATGTCCTTTAGAACCCCACTTTAACCCCTAGGTAAATGCATGTGCTCCATGTTATTTTTGTAATATGATTGTCTTGAAACTAGGCCAGTAGTTACACTTATGTGCAGTTCTACAGGTATGTGCTCCTGTATGTGTGAAATCAACCCTTCATCTTTGGTTATTAAAAAATAAAAAAGTTAGATCAATGCCTCTTAAACTGACATAGAAATAAATTAACAACATACTTGTCTTACTTCACCAATGAATAAATTGGTAATTTACCCATTAATAAATGACAATAAAATATGGAATCCCACGGTAACATTTTCACCAACTCTTCCGCAGAAATGGACTTGTAGTTTTCAATTTTTGGATCAAAGAGGCAGCTAAATCACACAGACTCTTACCAGTCAAATAAAAAAATAAAATAATAATAATAAAGAAGTAGTTTTGGGATAACACACATACTGCTTGACACTGAAAACGAGATGGAGTTCAGGTGACAGAAGATGGGAGCTATGTCAAAACCACCATAAACTTAAATGGTTACTGTTTCACCAGGAATTGTGGACTGTTGATATAGACCTCTATTTGCATTTTAAATGCAACACTTTCAAGTTAATCCAAGGAAGAGACAGTAAAAACCAAATACTATCAATGTTAGTAAAAATGTGTAATAATTTTAACTCCCAACTTGCCTTAAAATAGAATCTGTTCAACTGTCTCTTCAAAAAGTGTTTTCCTTAGCAATATGGCAAGAGATAATATTCAGAGTTTTTTGGTCACATTCTAGCTTATAGTCAATCTTTTCTGTTGTTCAGTATAAATAAACATCTTGAACTGGGAAAACAGAAGGTTTTTTAAATTTCTGATTAAACCTCTCATTAAGTACGTATTACATTATTGTGCTTAAATGACATGGGTTGGATGGACGTGTCAACTCTAATAATTTAAGAACTGTGCTAATCTTGAATATAATTTAGTTTGCCCTCAACTTGAATTGTATTTTTCATCTTCACTAGGAAAGACGGGCTTAATATTAAAAGCCTGAGGGCCTGAGAATTTAGTCTTGCTCTTCTCTGTAACTCTGCCCTATTTTTAATGCAAACAATTGCTACTGTTTGAAATGTATTATCTTGCTTAAGAAAAATAGTGACCTAAGGAGCCCAATAGCAGTTGTTAGCAACAGAGTTGTTATATGAAGTGGAAACTTGTATCAGCACCTACCAAATTCTTCTGAAGATGGTCCCAAGTTTGTTGCCCTCCATTATTAGGAAGAATGAAAAATCTTGTTTGCTTTCTCCCTTCTGAAGATTTACCCTAGCTAATCTACCACAGGTGAAAAAAGAGGTAAAAATAATTTCTAAAAATCTGATCTAAAAAGAGATTGGCATGCTTACCCAGCATAATAAAAACTGTGTGCAGTGAAGCTAAGACAGTGTTACAGTGTTAACAGTAGGAACTTTATCTCACTGGGGAAGTATATATTAAAATAAAAAGGTATAGTAAGTAAAATTCCCTGAATGTTAACATCCTTCTGCACAAAAGCCTATTCATGCATGTTGGAACAGGATTTTTTACTTTTTGTATTAATTTTGGACAAGCAGCTTAAAAATTAAAATGTACAATAAAAAGACCAAAATACTCCATTATGAGAGTTTCTCCAGGACTACAATGATATATAAGTATTTCAAAATACTGACAGAAACTACTTTTTCTAATAATCTTGGGAGTCGTTGTTGAAGAAGCATTAAAAACAGAAAGTTATTTTCCTGGAGCAACTTTACCTTTCTTGGACTAGTGACCCTCTTTTTAATATGAGAAAATTCCTGTAATGTGGATAATTATGGATAATTCTGTGATGTGGATAATGCACTGATGCCTGGACTGAGAAAATAGGCCAAGAAATAGTCTATCTGTGATTCTGTTAATTGCTGCAGAAGTCAACAAGCTCGACTTTTTATCCGTGACTTACAAATCTTTTGACAAGCTAGCAAACCATTTCCAAACTTTATTAAACAGGATAAACTGATTTCAAAGGAGGAAAAGGAAGGCATGAAATATAGTATCTACATTTAAAAAGCAAAAAAGAGGGGGAGGGGAAATAAAGAAAATTTATTTTTAGGCTTGGAGCTTAAAATTCTTGTTAGTTTTCCTAGTGACGTACACTAGCATTCTTAGCATGCTGCTAACAGGCAAGCAGCAAAACAATTTACTGGTTTACTGCCTTTGATTTTATGCTAGTTGCAGTTGTACCATGTCAAACAAAAATAATTACAAATATGGCAGTATGCAAATCGGCAAAACTACTTCTAAATACCTATTTCACATGCGCATCCTGTTTCAAGCTTCAGAGAGCAAATGGATAAAACACTGGGTTTAACTCTGAGGTCAAGGTTGAAGTCATAACTAAAATATGGATTTGCGTTTTAAAACCATAAGACATGCTTGGTCACAAATACCATACAATTTTCCTTTCTCTGAAGAGGTATGGGTAAGTACACTAATGGAATTACCCCTCACTCTTCTGAAACACAAATTAGGTTTTGATGGTATAGTGTAGCTAACTAAGAAATCTTGCTATAATTGAGATACCAGAGATCATATAGCATGCACATCTGTATGCACAGCTTAAAGGACAAATGACTCAGATAATGATTAATGCAGAAGTGCAAAGAAGGCTAGTGCACTTGAAGCCTCTAAAAATTTTTATGCACACAATTCATTGCACATCATCAGCATACCAAAATTACAAAGCCCAATTTTCTTTTTAGGTTTGATTTGAACTGGGGAATAAAACCCCACAAACAATTTTCCATTAAAAACAGAGACATATGAATGTTTAAGAAGTATGGAACTGTTCATTTAAAGTTGTTCAAGGTCATGAATTTTGCAAAAAAAAAAATTTGAGAACATGGTTTAGAGTGATGTGTTTCCAAACAAATAAAAAACCCCAACCTATACTTATAATTAATATCAATTATTGTCGGTAATTCAGTGACGTTTTGACAGCACCCAGTCTTGCACATATCAAAGGGAACTTTTAATGTACCTAGCAGAGCAGGCATTACATAAGACATCTCAACTTTTCAGTCATTAAATACTGTTTTTAGGTGTATAAAACCTTGACCACCTACTGAGGCTGGAATTTGCTGTGCAAAACTTAATCCTCAGATATTCATTACTTTTGGGTAGGTATTTCAGGTGATTTTTAAGAATCAGGATAACAATGTTCAAAGGTCAGGATAAACCACATAGAATTACTATTTTAGTAACTATATTAAAATAGCAATCAGGTGCCCCCACTGGTAACAAGACTTCTTGTACTGAGTACCTTAGAAAGAAAAAGGAAAGAGCTCTTCCCAGAACGGGAATTCTAAAACATATGTTCATATCCATAAAAACCCAGTATCAGAGCAAAATTATGAGACCCTGTGTTGTTCTGGCATCCTCCAGTCATTAGTAGTATTAATATAATCACATTGAGAAAAGCTTGCCCACAGCTTTCAGCTGAAGGCAGAAAATAGAATTAAAACAAATAATACTAAAGGTTAATTCATTAGATAAAGCATCAAGCATAGTCACCATATCTATACAATATCTTTGGTTTCTTCTATTTTCTTTTCCTCTGTTACTTTTCTTTTTACTTTCATATTGAGAGAGAGAGATTGCTAAAAGAGTATCACTGTAACAGATACAATAAACTTCATATAAAGTTATCTTTTGGCCCTTTCTTTCACTTTCTTGCTCTGCTTTCTTGGTTTTAAAATTATCACCTAAGGAAGCCCTTCAAACTTTTATATTTTTAGTAAATGAATAGTGATACACAAGTTTGCATGGTCTCTATTATATTAAAAACATGGTTTAGCCCTTCTTAAGAGTCTGAAATGAATTTCCTTGACGATTCTGAGGAAATGATTTGTTCACTGAACACAGAAAGCTTTGAACAGTCTTTTGTGACAATAAACTGCATCCAAGCTTTTTGCTGTGTGAATAGTACCAGCACTCACAGAGGATATTAATGTTTTAATACACATAATCAAATTTACCAAAGAGCTATATTTTTTCATTATATATTTTTTACTTCATATTGCCATCTTGTATTTGCTTGCCCCAGCCTTCTACGATTTTCAGGCAGATTCTGCTTTATTGGTTGACTT
This sequence comes from Phalacrocorax carbo, assembly GCF_963921805.1. NCBI lineage: Eukaryota > Metazoa > Chordata > Aves > Suliformes > Phalacrocoracidae > Phalacrocorax > Phalacrocorax carbo. Next base: position 42,532,931 of record NC_087548.1, read on the forward strand.
GCTGTCCCTGTTGCTACCTCATCCTTTCCCCTTTTATTCCAGACAGAAAATTACCGAACTGACCCATTACCATAAGGAAATAGCACCAACTCTCTTGATTTTTCAATAAAATTAACAGATATAGTAATCTGAATTTATTAACATCTATAACTAAACCCATTAGATTAAATTATGGCTCAAAATACCTAAAATCTTTAAAGAATCTGTTTAAGTAATACATAATTAGGGAAATATCTTTGTTATAAGTAAATTGTAGTACAATGTAGACATCTTGTTTGCTTTTTGAATAATGACACTTCTATTGCCAATGTGCATTTTGTAATCATATGATGAAAATTTCTCTTGTAAGAGCAGTGTTTCTTCTAGTGTGAACAACACACCTTCAAGACATGAACATAAACTGAGGCTCTGGCTCAAAATATTACTTGGGGATTCAAATTTATAGTGTTAAGTTTTTCCAGTGATGAAAATCAACAAGTTTGGAGTAAGATGATCAAAGAACAAGTAAAAGCATGTGGCTCTAATTTATTAAGGATTTGCCATTCATTACTTAAACTGAATCTTTCACCTTGGACTAATGAACTTATATCCTAATCTGGAACATTTTCCTTCCCAAAGCTTTTTAAAAGTCAAATGATTCCATGATTCTCTCTTCTTTGTTCTGAAATAAGAATTTAAAGTATCAGTGTATGAAATATTATGTAACCTGATGGGAACACTAAAACCATTTAACAGAGGGGCAACTCTGGGGTTTTGTTTTCTCATTTGCAGCCTGTTAATGATAAAAGGGTATTTCTGTCCTTCATTCACAGAGAAAAATTATGCACTCTTTTGTTCCAGGAAAACAAGAGGCTCCAAGGCTTGTTAACAACTTTCTTATTGTCTCTGAGCAAAATACAGTTGTTCCACAAAAATGACTAGTCCTTACCAGCCTCACCAAACACAAAAGCTCAATAAACAAGTGGATATCTTGTTAGTAGTCCTGTCTCTCTTGACATCAGTGACAAACATCTAATTAACTCTGCTAGATTCTGAATGTCATCTGCTGTCTTTCAGTGTGCAAAGATGAGCACTGAGGTACAGCCCATGGAGTGCTCATAAAGGAGTGTTTTCCCAACATCCAGTGAATACTGGAAGAACACTGCATGTCTGTCTTCAGTTCAGTGAACTTAGGGACTGAAGAATTTCAAGCTGTCGACCCATCCTACCAGTTGACTGATTGTTTTCTCAGATCCCCGCTCTTCACACAGCAGCATGGTAACTATATATGAGACCTCTTCTGCTCTGTGTTTGAACAGCACCTAGTTGAGGAAAATATGGTGCAAGTCTGGTATTTTTTCAGAAGGTATCCATGAAATAATACAAGGCAACATGTCACAAGTTACCATTATTCATTTGAGAAGCACGCCAATGTCTTCTGAATGGGAGGTAGTAATCTTCAAGGTATCTTTCCTCCCTCACTCCCACTTATAGTCCTAACGTAAACTCCCCTTGGAATTCACAGCATAACTGTGAGACAAGTCTGGAGACCTGTCTCTCTACCCAGGTAAAATCCTTAAAAGCACCCTTGAAACAGGGGTATCAGAAGCAAGTGACGTGCTGATCCAGGATCTGACTAGCTATAATTCACCAGACTGTATCAGTGTTCTATTTTTCTCAGCAAGCAAACTCAATTTACAATTGCATTTGATGTGTGCATATAGTTAATAAGCAATAAAATCTGCAGTTATTTAAGGGACCCTGAGGTCTTCCTTTTAATTTTCAGGGTGGGTATTTGAAGGGCAACTAAGACAACCAGAACTTATTTTAGAACTGATTCTTCACTGTGAGGGCTGAGAGAAGTGGCAAACCACACTCAGATACCCTGATGTGAGCTATAATATTACATAATATCTTGGTAAAATTTAGTTCTAAGCATCCAACAATGTCCACAGTAAATTATAATGCAACTTCTTATGTTTTTTCTTCTTTTCCTTAATATAATTTTGATTTTTTAAAAAATAATTTTAAATTGAGATATTTATTTTCCAAATTGATTGATTCCTCCTTAATTGGTGTTCTTTTTACTTCAGTGTTTTCACTGTGTGAAAAGCGTTCAGTGAAAGTGTTCAGTGTTTTTATTTTTGCCTTTGCCTATTCCTCTTTCAATTTTTCTTGTTATTCCTTTATTTTTACCATCCTAATCTCTTCCCCCTCTCGCATTCTTCACTTCTGTTCTCCACACACTATTGTGTCTGTTAATTTTGCTATTTCCTCATTAATTCACTTCTCCCTCTACAGTTGTTGCTGCTGTCTGTTCAAATTTTTGCTGCTGGAGCAGATGATTTCTATCCCAATAATCAAGTGACAGGAAGGACCTGCACCTCTTTCTCCCTTTCTGTTCTTGGTTGCTGCCTGTCACAGTGCTATGAGTCAGAAGGTGTAGCAAGGCACAAAAAGGAGAAGAAATAGAGTGCATGCTTTTCTATTTCAAGTACATGTATTAGTACCTTGACCTCACACAGCGGTCAAGTCCCTTAAAATTTTGAGCAGAATTGTTAAGGAATTATCACATATTTTGCGAAGTATAAGACTGAACTATGTGATGAGCAGAACTCTCATCAGCAGAATACTGGAGGTTTTCTTGTTACTGAGTAGTGTTCTGGAGTCTGATTTAGAGCTGAGCATTGTTTTTTCCTGGCAACTACCGATAACATACTTTTCTCTGCTAGGCTGAGTTTACAGGAGAGGTTTCAAATCTCAAGAAGCTATTTTGCAGTCACTCTGTAGAATTGAAAGACACCTGCAGAGGGTGGTTCTAGTCATGGAAAAATGCTCTAGGTCAGGTGGAAAGCTGCTGCCAGCAGCAGCACAAGAATATGATTTATCACATAGAACTTAGAGTTATTACTTAAAGCTTCGTTGCTATCCTCAGCATATTCTGCAAGAATAGGTTTTTGTTTTGTGTGGGTTACAGACTCTATGAAAAAAAAGCCCAAAGTGAGTGAAAAAGTGCTAACACCACTGGATCAATACAAACTTAGAAAGTACAAATCCAGTTAAAGACATTTTAAAAATGTCTTTACATTAAATATAGGAAGAGTGCTGATATCCCTGGTTTTCTGTGAAAGTTATATGAAATGCTATCTGAACATTTATGTTCATTTGCACTACAAATTCCAGCAATTCTTGCTACCTAATGTTGATTCTGGCAGCAGTACATTCACAGGCTTAGGTACACAAATTTGTGTCCACAATTAAGCTGCAGGCTTTTAAGCCCAGCCTGGGAAGTGGAGACACCTGTAAAGAAAAGCTTTATGAAAGTTGATTAAGCAATGAAATGTAGCAAATGTACTGTTCAAAGCTGGTTCAAAAGGCTTTGCATTTTTTTAGGAGATAGATGGTATTTTCCAGGTCTTAGCTCTGAAGTTGTGTCATTAACACGTAATATATATTATCTAGTGTAAGTCTTTACATACACTGAAAAGTGAGACTTATTTGGACAAAGCAGACATCTACTGAAGGGCAAAAACATTTCATTTTTAGCAACTGTAGGAGTCAAGTGAATAGGACCTTTTATGATAATTGTCCTATTTACTCTTTTCTTCAGACAAATCCTCTGGAAATAATACAGCAGCTACACAAGAGTTATAACTTGCTTTTAAGTTTATCTTCTTTTAAATAAGAGACTGGTTCATTCTATAGCTTTAAGTAGGAGGTGGGAAAATTGACAATATAATTATTTAGTTAATACTGTCCCAGTAATTGCAGCCCAACTATGGAAAAACCCTGGATAAAAGTAGATTCATAGACCTCAGAAAGAAGTCCGAGATTTTGTTGTATTATTGGGTTTACATGGCAAGATTTTGGTAACTGGAGGGCTGCAGGAGTGGCTTCTGTGAGAAGATGCCAGAAGCTGTCCGCATGTTGGATGGAGCTGGTTTCAGCCAGCTACACGATGGACCCACATCTGGCCAACGCTAGGCTAATCAGTGTTGTTGGCAGTGCCTCTGTGACAACATATTTAAGAAATGGTAAAAACTGCTGTGTCACAGCAGCTGGGAGCAAGGTGAGAGAAAAGGTGAGAGAAACAGCCCTGCAGACACCAAGGTCAGTGAAGGAGGGGGAGGAGATACTCCAGACCGTGGAACAGAGATTCCCCTGCATCCTATGGTAAAGATAATGGTGAAGCAGGCTATACCCCTGAAGGAGGGAAACTTCCACCCATGGAGGACCACAGTGGAGCAGATCTCCACCCTGCAGCCTGTGGAGGACCCTACGATGGAGCAGGTGGATGTGCCCTGAAGGAAGATGTAATTCTGCAGAAAGCTCACACTGGAGCAAGCTCCTGGCAGGGACTGTGGCCCTACGGGGGACAATCCATTCCTGAATGGCTCCATCCTGTGGAAAGAACCCATGTTGTAGCAGTTCTTGAAAAAATGCAGCCAGTGGGAAAGGACCCTTATAGGAGAAGTTAATGAAGGACTGTCTCCTGTGGAAGGGACCACATGCTGGAGTAGAGGAAAAGCGTGAGGAAGAAGGAACAGAAGAGACATGTGATGAACTGACTGCAATCCCAATTCCTCTCCTTCTGCACCACTTGGGGGCAGGAGGTAGAGAAGTCAGGAGTGAAGTTGAGCCGGAGAAGAAGGGAGGGGTGGGGGCAAGATATTTTTTAGATTTGTTCTTATATCTCATCATCCTACTCTGATTTGATTGTCAATAAATTAAATTGATTTCCCCAAGTCAAGTCTGTTTTGCCTATGACAGTAACCGGTGAGCAGTCTCCCTGTCCTTATCTCAACCCACAAGCCTTTTGTTGTGTTTTCTTCTCCTGTCCTTTTGAGGAGTGGGAGTGATAGACTGGCTTGGCGGACACCTGGCAGCCAGCCAAGTTCAACCCACCACAGTTGTATTTGAAAATTGCTGCCAACTGTAATGTTGTGCTAGATTTCTGTCCTTGAAGGTACACTATATTGTTATTATGACAACATGAACCTCCTTAACATATCTGTTAAGTGATCCACATGGAAATATTGAATTATGTATTTCCGAGTGAGGGGATGCTTATAACAGATTTAACTAATGAGTATAGTTCACCATTGCACAACAAACTCAGGGCACATTCACAATTCACCTGGAAGAGAAAATAAAATACAGCTGTTCACAAATGGACCCTGTCCCAGGTGAGCTGAAATGAAGCTCCCTTTGTTCATTGCATTCAACATTAGTATTACATTTTCATTCTTGGAAACATGGTGTTCATACATATATTCTAAGATAGACTAAAACTGTGAATTTTAGTCCAGGTACACAAAATCTAAGGGAGGGCTGAAAGAGGAGGGCAGGGAAAATCTCAGCTGCACATTACTTCACTCAGCTCTGATTGCAACTATACTAGCAATTCTGGTATTTTCAACTGATATTTCAGTAGCTAAGAGGATCACCTTTTAGCTACTGTGTTTCCAATTCCTTAAGTGTTCTATATGGGCTGTCAACAGGCAAAAGGTGAACTATTGTTCTAAACTCATATTAAAATATCTGAATCTTTAACTATCAACTTTATTTAGTATATGAAATTTTTGTAATATTTGTGATCTTGCTTCACTACAAGAGCTGATGTTTCAATGGTTTAGTAATCTGGAAGGCATTTATCTCTTTGATCCTGCAAAGATTAATTTCACACAGGGAACATATGTTCAGGGACTTAATATCAGTGTTGTTGATTGACCATAGCTTTAGAAGTACCTTTGTAATTCTGACATCTCTGGATGAGATGTGTCCTCTGGATCTGAAAAAAAAAGCTTTTAATCGTGTAGAATGAGGCTACTCTGTTTCAAAGCTCTCGGGGTTAGTTTGATAATAGATTTTGTCCCATAGCACTGCTCATTATACGTAGTCAAAGCCAATGGTTTGATTATCCCCTTCCTTTCAATTAGCCCCCTGCACCCATGGGGCCTGGGCAAGTTGCTGTATTGATATAAGTTAACTTTCAAGTTAGTTTTGCAGTGTATCATAAGGATGGGTTGATCAGTAGAGCTTCAATCTTAGCCAGCTGCAGATTCACTCAGACACTGAGAAAGATGAAAGATAACCACAAAATAACCCCGTAGTTAAGACCTAAAAATACATGGCAAGTTTTGAACCTTGATCTGTGTCAAAGAAGCACAGCTGGTTTGTATTGATCTGAGAGTCTAATGGAAGTACTTTAGAACAATGCAAAGACATTGCTCTGAGATTATTTTGTGACTCCTGATATGAAAGCTATATTGAATTAGCAAGAACCCCAAAAAATTTCAACACAAAATCTCCTTTCCTATTCCACCTTCAACAAAAAGATGTGTAGTTTTTCCTTCGAACCTGTGTTTATGACCTTGTTTAAATAAAGGTGAGAACAAACATCTTTAAGCCTGACACTTGCATGCAACCTAACTCTTAAATTATTATCATCACTATAACAGTAAACTTTGATATATTTCACAGTGCCATTATAGGTTTGAGAACATTGTATAACATAATTCTAAGGTTTCCACAGAGAGTATCCCAGAAAATGAGGAAAGTAATTATTAAATTAATCTAAGAATTGACCAACATGAAAAAAAACAAATTGCTTTAAGCCCATGTCTTAATCTGGAGGCAAATGCAAGATTTATTATATATAACATGTACATAATCAGTGTCATTTTAAGTCTAACTATTAACAGAGTTCTGGTGAAAGTTTGGAGTGAATGAAACCATTTATATCTAACTTTTGTTAAACAGTGTATTGAGGTTGAAAAAATTATGGAGGGAAAAAAAAGCTTGTAAATTGCTAAAGCTGTGTCTGAAAAAATACATCATCTGAAATAAATACAACAATTACGTATGGCAGTAAGTGTGATGAGAAGGTTTATGGAAATGCAGAGGAAATAAGAATTTGTAGGTGGAGAAGCGGGAAAAAATGCTTGTTGATAGAAGAACACAAAGATTTTGATAGCCTATGTCAGAGGAAGAAAATGTCAATTAGGGGGAATGGGTTCAAGAAATGACTTTGGGTAAGGTGGCAGCTTTGCTAGTGGCAGATAGCTCAGAACTCTTTTTTTTTTTTATGGAGGAGGAAAGCCTGGAAAATGTTATAAACTCTATGTGCATGTTCTGCACCATGGGGACAGGGGTGAGGAGAGGTGAGGTGAAAGCGAGCTGGCAGTCTTTCTGGGTCTCAGGAAGAAAGGGCCAGCAACAAATAGCTTAATAAGGTAACTGCTTTAATAACGCAGACGTGGAATGAAGGCAGCGAGTAACTTCTTACACCCCACCAGATGCTGGGCACCCCATGTTCATGCAGCATCAGGCAGAGCCCTGATGAATTTTCCCATGACATGCTGCACAAAGTAGATCCTGTGTGAATGGAGAAGCTCTCCCTTTCAGTCATTTGAGGTCATATGTAATTTCCTTACAACAAAACAAATCTGTTCCTGAAATACATTCTCATAAGGACTCCTTTCCACACAGTTAGACAAGGGCAGGCCACACAGGAGGTGTAACTGTAGTGCCAAGCAGAAGCTGCCTGCAGACTCCTCTGGCACCATGCATGGGTTTCATCCATCCTGTGGCTGAGGGATGCGTGCGGCACGACATGGCACAGCACAACATGGTACGGCACAGCCTGAAATCCACACTGGGTGTGCAGTGCAGTGCCTGTCCAGGTTGGCTGTTCTGGGGGTCACTGGCTTCTGAACATGGAACAGGCTTCTGGTCAATATCAGTGCAGTGTACTGACCTCCTCTGCCTGCTTTCAACTCATGTGCCATGATATGGGACGAAGGGTTTCTTTGGGTTTTATGAGCCTTTCCCTCTCCTCCCACTCTGTGAACAGTGACCTCAGAAGAATTAATCTATTTTTGGATGTCTCTGACTTTATGCCCCTCTTCCTGTCTGTGGACCAGATCATGCAGAAGATCCATCACTGAATGAGGACCAAACTCCCCTCCTTAATCCCCATATATATCAAGGTCTGGGTAACAAATGATAGAAATAAGGAAGCACAACCTGATAAAAATGACAACCAAGGAATGTATATGAAAGTACGTACCACATCCTGTTATGGAAGGGAAACTGGATGAAGGCAGAGGGTCCAGTTAGAGAGGGTTAAGACCTGAATGACGAAAGGATTTAATTTTAAAGAGGTAATTTTTTCAGGCAAACACCAACTTACACAGTTAGGAACAGAAATCAACAGACCACATGTAAACTTTGCCACACCTAGGTTCCCCTTGAAAGGGACTGTGTCTCAACAACTCTATTAGACTAATCATTGAATCTACATGTAAACATGCTAGTGTCCATTTGACAAAGTATATTTTGATTTGACACTATTCAAAACCATCTTCTTCCAATGATGGATGAGGAAAACCTGGGAAATAGTCTGAGAGCACAGAAGAAATATATTTTACTTACTAGCACTTGTGAACAGTTGATTTACTACTAAAAATAATATACTAACAGGTACAGTTTGCTTCATTATGTGTGTAATAAAGTGGCTAATGTTCTTTTCCTCCTTTTTGTAGCAATAGTAAATTGAGATTTGCATTCTGGGTAGTGCTTTCTCTTGGGGAAACAGCAGAAGCCTAGACCGACAATCCCTAAGCCCCAAACCTTGTTAAATGCAGTTTCAGTCCTGGGGACCTAATGCACTGATTGCTTCCCAAGAAGGAGTCTCATTGCTTGCTCCATTCAGTCCTATTACTGAAGGTCTAATTACATCTATTATGCTGTTCAGTTTCACAGACAGTTATTGAGGGGAGGAGGACGTGAGAGAAGGGGGGCCTGGGTGGGGGAAGGGGAAGGAGAAGAAGAAACCAAAGTAGATGGCAGGAAAAAAGCCTACAGGCCACAACTATTGAGAGATGAACTGATGACTGAACTGACTACTATGTGAGATTATATCTAAAACACCAAGTGTGTTACTGTAACAAGACAAAATTGAGATGGTTCAATTTTGCATTATTGGCCAGGCAAAAAAGAACCAATTACTCTGTCAAAGTGTTACGTACTGGATTTTAAAAGCTTCACAAGTCCTTAGCTCAACCAAACAAATCTTAGTATGAAAAAGAAAAAAGGGGCAGGGGGAAAGTGAAGCATTTCTTAACAGTGTCGTAAAGTTTCATTTACATTCCTGGCTGCCAAAAGCCTGTCTCAAGCCTCTTTTCTTCAGTATAATGCAAACATCATACGCTATATTATGCTTTTGTGTAGCCTAGATTAAGACTGTTATCATGGCCTAATAGAGCTCAAAATGAGAGGAGAGGAGGGAGGGGGAAAGAGACTTATTATTTTTAGATGGTGCTGCTTTTCCCATAGGGTTCCCATAGATCCTACTTAGCAGCAACTCATTCCAGCACTGATTAAGTGGGAAATATACAGAATCTCAAAAGGTCAAACCTATAATCAGCTGCCCTAAGGGGTTGACATGTAAAACTTCTTAATCCAAGTTCAGTTTATTGCAATCTTATAACAAGGTGCAGCCAGTGATACACATTGAGGGAAAGAGGGGGCACTCCTAACAGAGCTTCTTAGAATGCCTCTGCATTACAGTATTTTGTCTTACCTCTGTTTTTGGTCAGGATTCACATTATTTTCTTCATTCAGTTTGTGCATGTTGGTCATTTAGTTTCCTGCTGCTGAGGGAGGTGCATTTATAATAAGCTAAATGTTCATGAGACGCTGTTTACTGCTGAGAAAATAATTCCCAAGTTGACCTACAGAGCAAGCAGGGAAACAAAGCTCTCTCAGAGACAGAAGAAAGAAAAGAGAAGGGAAAACAGAGGCAAATTATTTAATAAAACCCTTGTAATTATTTGGGTAAAAACAAGTTTTTGAAAAAGCATTATTTCCATGGATGTGCAACAATGAAAAGTATTTAAACACATCTCTGGTTATTTCAAAATGGTCTCTGTTTGGTTACTACCTTGCATCTTGTGAATCATTTATATACACCTGCAAAGCAGAGCATGATCCAGCTACTCTGGAAGCAAGGGAGACACTAATTCATTTCAACAGGATCGGAAGACCTCAAATGAACATACAATTTAAACCATAACAAATCTGGCAGCAGGATTTTTTGTTTGGTTTGGTCTACAATGTACAGACTGCCACCCAGGACTTGCTCTAGGAACATGCTAAGTAGGCAGTTGCCCATGTCTGCAAAATTCAGGGGCCAGAAAACATCCATGGCCTTACTACTTACATTTCCTATGCCAGGGCTGTGGAAAACTGGACTGACTGCTGTCATGGCTTTGAGAGGGTCTTGCATGTTAGTGGTGCATCCTTGCCAAAGATGCCATCACAGTCTTCCATATTTCTGTTCCTCTCCATGCAAAGGCAAATGCTGCTTGCTCTGCTCTCCAAAGCTCTTCCCCTCATTTTACCTCAGCTCTTTTCTCTTCTCACTTTTTTCTTCTTTCTATGTCAGAAGCATCCAGGTCTCTGCTCCCTCTCACTAGAGTAAGAAAGGCAGTTTCCCTTTTATAGGAAAGTTGCCTTGAACTAACCATGCTTCACTTGCTTTAACTAAATGCAATGCTATGCTGGGTTGTAGAGTCTCGATCACTTTACAGCGCAAGTTTCAAAATTGTGGCACAGCTGCATTTTTATCATTATGGGAAAGCTCTGAGTGGTCCCAGTATGTCTCCACAGAGGCCCCTGGATGTTGAGAACCATTCTAAAGCAGGCCTTTACCAAGCAATAGTTGAACCTGGGTTACATTTGTCAGCTGAGCTTTTATGGGATTAGAGCCTTCCCAGGTGACAACTCTGAAGTGTTGTCATATTTACTGCATGGTTAGAGGCTGTGATTTTGTATAATAAACGTGATCTGATTATTTCACTGCGTTACAAAATGTGCACTTTAGAGGCAGTCATATGGAAAAAACCAAGAGCAAACCCCAGAAACAAGTAATAAAAAACTTCAACATGGAGGGGACTTTCAGCACAAACACTTGTTGTCTCTTAAAATAAATAATCCAGATTGAGGTCCAAAAATAGAAATCAAAAAGCTAGACTTCAGAAAAGACAAGTGATACATAATTTTGAACAGAGGGCATCTGGATGGAGGGATATATCTGACACATTACACTTAGTATGTGTCTTGGCACAGATGTATATTTCAAAGAATTAAAAAACCTCAAAACAACAAAAACCCTAAAACAAAGTTTTTTAATGTACTCCTGTACATTACAAACAAACAAATGTACTCCTGTACATTACAAACAAAAGAAATTTGTTTTCAAGGCTAGATTTTCAGAAGTTGTGGTGCAGAGATCCATATGAAAATAAATCTACTTACAGTCAAGCAATAGGACCTGGAACTTACAAATATATGCAAATAGATGCATGGAAAAAATTCAGGAGGCACTTGCACACATTAGCACATTTACATGTGAACAGAGATATTTTAGTTAATTAAATTCCAAACGGGGTGAAATGATGACTTTTTTATTTTCTCACAGTAAGTAGCATCCATATCCCCACCTTCTCTGTAAGACAGGGGAAAGACAAATTTGCAAACATAGTTACCATGTTAATGTGTCATAACCTGAAGTTAGCCTTTTAGGTGAAGACATGTCATATACACTTTGTACTGCAGTAACACCAGAAATAGTCCAAAATTCTATTGCAACACATACTTTACAAAGGTACATCAAAACCATTGTCAGGTTTTGGGTAGTAACAATTTTTAAGATACAGTCTCATTCCTAAAGCCCAAGGAAGACTAAGTGGCAGCCAGCAAATACCATAAAAATATAGTGGCTTTTTAGTGGTCATAAAGAACATGTAGCCCATTTCACTCACTGTCAGATCAGTATGATGGACCTTAACTGCAAATGAGAATCAAGGTCTCACAGAAGCAATCCTCAGCTCTTCCTGTAATGAAAATGAAATGACATTCAAACTATTTGCAGAGGTGTGGAAACATTTACCACTTTAGTTCAGCTCTTCTCATTATGATCCTAGCTAGGTTTGGCTATGGTCGTGAAGCATGCTTCACATACCACTGTGGAAATAGTGAATGCTCCATCTTGCATTTCATTTTATGTTTTCACCTTTCACTGCATGATCATTGTGCATTTATCTCACATCTCCATTTAAGTGGCCTTACAGTTCTACCGTTCTGATTAAGTAGCCCTTCATACTCACATTATGTAGACATAAATAGAATAATAACCTCACTGACACTTCATCTTATGATTGACCACCTTATATAGTTCCAACAAGGTCAGGGAAACTAGGACTTTAGGACTGTAATGTCCTCCTCTGATACAGCTCAGATGAGCAAAGGCCAGAGATACTTTGAAGGCATGGCCATAGAATTTCTGGTGATCAGGCAGTTGGACGTTTCAAGTCCATGTCTTCCTCCCTTCAACAATGTGCAAATGCAAATGGATATTAAATTTAGATGACATCTGATCCATATTAGTTCCTGCTTTAAATTCTACTTACATCACTTTCAATACATATCCTTGGGATTGCTTTTCTAGTTCAGTCTCAGTCTTTGCACTTTTTAAAGGATCTTGATAAACTTAGAGCATAGTCCTTTATTGTCACTTATTTGAATTAAAGTGAACTTTCTTTAATGAGTTCACCCTCATTTGTGGCTTTACTCAGAGGCATTTGCAGAGAAAAGGTGCTAGGACTGTGTGTTGCTCAGACAGAGCAACTGCGACCTTTTGTGGATATTAGTTTTTGATATATGAAATGTCTTGGTCATTTCCGGTTTTTGAAGTATTTTTCAAATTGCAGATATTTCAGCAAATCACAAATGACCATCAACCTAGCATCTGCCAGAGATGGCAGCATCTCAAAAGCAAACAATTCTGATGGCTTCTGTATCAGTGAAGAAACTGAAAATAAAATAATGGAGGACCCAGAGAGAAGCACCAGACTCTGGGACACTCGGTTCATACACATCAATCATCCTGTGACTTGGGAAACTGATCTAGTTTAAAAGTAACCCAGGAAAAAAAAAGGGTCTAGTTTTAATGTGGATCAATCCTCTGCAAAAGTGCGCCTGAAGACTACAGCAATATTTGTACTCACACAGATGAGGGAGGGGCATGACAATAGAAGTAAGCAATCATTGACGGGAGGATAACCTGTTTCTTTGGCAGTGATATGGGCTTAAAACCATCATGAAAATACAAGGTAATTGTATTTAAAAGAAAAAAAAACCCTAGTCAAATGCTTCCCCAGAATTTTAAATTTAAACCCACCCTCACTTGTCATCTTTGGATTGACTCCAAATTTCAAAGCCTCGGATGATAGGGAACAACTCCCTTTCTCAAATGAATCATTTGTCTGTTTAAACAAAATGAGCAAAATCTATTCAGTGTGTTAGTGATTGACTTCCAATGCTGCGAATGAACTGTTTGCTGTTCAGTGGGTCAGCTATCCATGCCAAGTATGAATTGCCTGCTGCTCTGGGATCCAGAGCAGATCTGAACCAAGATGAGAAGGTTTTGTTAGAAAATTGCTGACTCACTGAAATGGAAAAAAATTAGTGCTAACATACGATTTTGACCAGAAGACAAATTTCACAAAACTAGACGAAAGTTCAAGGTAAACCAATATCTTTGAACAAAAAAAAGCCCAGTAGTTGGAGTGCTTGCCTAAATATCAAAGATTCAGTAATACTTCTGCTCTGCCTCAGTGAGTTAAGCATTTAAATATGAATCGGGCCACTGAGTTCTGCAGATGAAGGCTATTCACTACTCCAAGTAGGCCTCTTTCTCATATACCTTTTTTTTTTTTTTCTAGCCGGGCTTAATCTAGTTTTAATTTCCTCAACCTAAATCTCACTGAGAGTTAAACTCAGATAATAGTTGTTAACTTTCTTAGGGTAAAGGAAATATGACTTAAAAAATCTGTTTCCCTCTATGCCCCAGTTACTCACTTCGACCTCATGCTGCCCTTTCTTTGTGCCATCATTGTCCAGACAAGAGAGATTATTTTTCAACTAATCTGGCATTCAGTGCAGACTAATAAGTAGTTATATTTGAGCAACTGAGGCACCAGACAGTTAAGATGGAACCATAGACTTAATGGTAGTCAAGGAGAAATCAAGGATAAATTCATTTCTGCTTCTCTGCTCCAATTTGTAGAGCATGGCCTGATTTTGCTGGCAGCCATGACACTGTAGCAAAGCAAAAAGAGAGCTTTGACAAAGATACTGTCCTCTGGCATCTGGCAGAAAGACTTTTTCTCCTTGAATGAATCTGAATCCTGTTGCAAAGTCAGTGTAAAGTCTGTGCAGTTCTTACACCTTTTTCAACAATGCAACTACTGCAAAATTAACTAAATATTTTATGTTACCAAAATAGTGCCAAATTTCAGTCAAACTTGCATACCACTCTAGACAGGTGTAGAGGAAAGAACTTCACATGGTGTAGTTAGATCTAGTTTCTCTTCTACACTGCTGCAGGAGCACTAAATTCCACCCTTCCATAGATCTACTGTCTCTGAAATGCTTTCCTCATTGCCCTAACTTCTGAACTGTCCACTGACACAGCTGCCCCCTCTCTTTCTCTTCTTTCCCCTTCTGCATGTCCTATCACAAACTTTGTACACCAAAACCAATTTTTGTTTAACTCTTGCAAACATGATCATAAGGCTGGGTCAGTGGTGGCACCATGTCATTCTGTCCTCTCATCAAGATTTGTCAGTCTTGTTCCCTGTAATTGCCATCAAGTAATATAAAAATGTTCCAACTTTTATTGTCATGCATGGTATGGGGTGAACACACTCGCTATTTTTTCCAGACATTATTAGCCCTACAGTCACAGCAGCTGGGAACCCAGGAAGGCCTGCAAATGTCACCAGTAAGGACAGCGACTTGGATAAGCAGCTAACTTGTGCAGAGGGCCATGTAATCTTAGTGAGGCTGCTAGCCTTACTTGTGCCAGTTCACTTAAAGCTGACTCAAGAGATCTAAATACTACTTTCATCTTGAAGTAACAACTACAATGCAGATCCTCCAAAGTAATTAGACACTAAATTCCTATTGATTTCAGTTCCTCCAAAGACCCAGGTCTGCACTTGTGTGATGTGTACAGCATCCAGCATCAAAAAGTCCAATATGACTGGCGTACATAACCTCAATGGAGAAACCAAATCATAGCAAGGTTGTGTGTCTTTCGCTTCTCTTGTGAGTTATTTATTTCTTTGGAATCTAAGGCAAAGATGAAGATTGAGACTACTGGGGATTTCATTAATATGACAGAATGGATGCACTGAGGTCTCAGTGATCTTATTTTTGACATGCTACTAAGAGATGTGAAGGCATGTTTGTCAGGTCACTCTTCTTAATAGATGAAATGCACACACATTTCCTTTCAAATGTCAAGCATATTGAAGTATAGTGTAAGTTGAGAGCTGGACGGTGAAAACTAAACCAGATAAAATACAGGCAATCTTAGCAGACTGGAAAAAGTGACAGGAAAGAAAGATTATATGGGCCCTCAATAACACAAATATGTTCACGCCCTACTTGTTATTGAGGTCCCAGGTTTTTTTATGTGGTCCTACCATAAGCTGCACATAGTACTTATATTGGAACAACAGCTGTGTTTTCTGACTTGGAGCCTGCTAACATAATCCATAGCTTTCTCATTTCACAACAAGCCACTTACAATGCAGCCCACATGAGGCTATCTTACATCAGATTTAAACTGAAGCTAGTGCAGAATCTACTCATTTGTGAAGTGCTGTTATGTCCCTGACAGGCATTGACCTATGAGTGACATTGATGGATGATTGAATCTAAGTGAAGCTTAAGATATTTTTTTTGACCTGTAATACCTTGATTTGTTCTATTAGAATGCATGCTTCTGCGCGTTTTGGAGCCTAGAAGTTAGTTGGAAGGGAGGAAGGGAGGAAGGGAGGGAGGAAGTGAGGAAGGAAGGGAGGAAGGGAGGGAGGAAGGGAGGAAGGGAGGGAGGAAGAAAGAAAGAGAGAAAGAAGAGAAGAAAGAGAGAAAGAAGAAGAGAGAAGAGAGAGAAAGAGAGAAGAAGAGAGAAAGAAAGAAGAGAGAAAGAAAGAAGAGAGAAAGAAAGAAAGAGAGAAAGAAAGAAAGAAAGAAAGAAAGAAAGAAAGAAAGAAAGAAAGAAAGAAAGAAAGAAAGAAAGAAAGAAAGAAAGAAAGAAAGAGAGAAAGAAAGAGAAGAGAGAAAGAGAGAAGAGAGAAAGAGAGAAAGAGAGAAAGAGAGAGAAGAGAGAAGAAAGAAAGAGAGAAGAAGAAGAAAGAAGAAGAAAGAAAGAAAGAAAGAAAGAAAGAAAGAAAGAAAGAAAGAAAGAAAGAAAGAAAGAAAGAAAGAAAGAAAGAAAGAAAGAAAGAAAGAAAGAAAGAAAGAAAGAAAGAAAGAAAGAAAGAAAGAAAGAAAGAAAGAAAGAAAGAAAGAAAGAAAGAAAGAAAGAAAGAAAGAAGAAAGAAAGAAAGAAAGAAAGAAAGAAAGAAAGAAAGAAAGAAAGAAAGAAAGAAAAGAAAGAAAGAAAGAAAGAAAGAAAGAAAGAAAGAAAGAAAGAAAGAAAGAAGAAAGAAAGAAAGAAAGAAGAAAGAAAGAAAGAAAGAAAGAAAGAAAGAAAGAAAGAAAGAAAGAAAGAAAGAAAGAAAGAAAGAAAGAAAGAAAGAAAGAAAGAAAGAAAGAAAGAAAGAAAGATAGATTTGGTGGAGAAGGTATCTCCTCCCTTCCCCCTACCCCCACCTTATTATTAGGGGTTAGATAGCCTTTGTAGCCTATACTGGAAGTCTACATTCAGATTGATCTAAGGCAGCTTCTACAGTCTCTTGATGGTTACCTTTCAGACATAGCATAAGTGTTACTAAAACTAAACTAAAGTTTTCCCAGTGGGTTTCTGAAAAAACAGAAAGTGTGTACCCATTTGTAAAATAGCTAAAATGGAAAGTCAGGCAAAACTTGGCATGACCTGGGAGCCTTGATCACAATATTTAATACTGTCGTTGTCAAAGGTCTTTATAGAATAATAGAACTTAGGCTGCTGCTATCAAACAGCTTCAGATTCATGCTGGTGACTTGATGATCACAGATAATAAAACATTAACATATAACATCTGATAAAAGGTAGCGGACCAGAGTGTGAAAAAGTAACCATGATCTGGCTTGATGATGGGAAAGATGTCTCTGCATTCATCTAGGTCCACCTATACACCCAATACAACTGGGACAGAAAGCAGGCTGAGGTGAAAAATGACACTGCTGAGTCTGTGGCTGCCATATGCAATGGGAGATTTCAGGCTCCCACGCTAGAGCTGTAGAAACTGAAGGCATTGAACTGATTTCAGCTGAAGCTTCCTACCCCAGAGTAGGCTGTAACTGTGCAGGTTACAGAGGAAGGTGTAACTCAGTGAGGGGTTGTAAGGAAAGGTTTTGAAAAGCAATCCAGGAAATCAAAACAAACAAAGAAAAAACAGATAGTTCTTCAACTCTATATCCAAAACAATTCCTATGGGCAAAGGCACAGGTATGTGAGAAGACTCTGGAAAAGCAATTGGAAATTCCCTGTGGCCTCAGTATAAATCCCTTGCATTCAGAGGTCAGCATTTAGTGTCTGCAGCTAAGGAGCGTCTTCCACTGGCTACTCAGTGTGCTTCTGTTTCTATGACAGTTTTTATCCTGATGCTGAGAGAGCCTTGTCAGATGAAGTGTAAGCCACATTTTCCTGTAAGTGCCCCACACTAGCTTGTGATGCCTAATCTCTTTTATTGATCCTACTAGCTGGTTTCTGGAGCCATTGATTTTCCTTGCTGTCAGTTTGTGGCCTTGACTCTTTAATGTTTATTTAGACTGGTCTCCATAAATTGCTTCTGGTGCTGAGGGTGAGGAAGGCGGCAGGAGGTCAGGGGTGCATGTATACCTGTCCATATATATAAATCACAGCTTTTGTTCTTCGCTGTTGTTTGTGAACACTGTTTGCTGGGTGAATAAAAAGGAAGTGTTCTACTAAAACATGGAGAAGCTATTAGTAATTCCCCTGTGTCTGCAATTTTATTGCAGTCTAGGTTTTCAATTTTCTGTATCTTACCAGTACCTCTTGTTATCTACTCAAACACGTAGTGTTTCTTTTTGTTAGAGAGCCATGAAAAGGGAGAAGAATTGTTTGTTTGCCACTACAAAACTGTACTTTTAAAGCAAGAAGGGGTGTATCTATTTTAATGGTGATTTTTCAGGGTGGATATAGGGGATTTTTTACTTCTTCCCTCTGTAAAACATTTCAGTCTTCATAGTAAACAATAGGACTCAGCAGTGGTGGACTTAACAGCACAGCAACACCACTTTTCTTGCTAACAGCATCCAAAACTAACCATTTAAGGAAGAACCATAGCCTTCATTGGGCAGAAATGGCAGTGCTGTTCCAGCAGCAAAACAAGTCTTGTTCTCTGGTAATGTCACTGGCAAAGCTGGCAAAATGGGAAAAGGTTAAGAAAAGGGGTCTTTACTGTACACCAATAATTTGGGAGCACATCCTCAAAATTCAAAGGGAAAAGCCCCACAGTTCATTTAACAGTGAGCTGCTAGAATGCTATAGTCTTAAATCAATGGAAACTGTTTTGCAACAGCTAAGATTTTTTCCCCTGCAACAGTAAACATCATAGTCTGTACAAAGTGACAAGTGGTTCTCCTGAGGCTAGGAGGGCAGTAATCAATAGAGGTGCAGTCTGGGCCACTGTTCTGTCTGTTGATGCAGAAACATTGTGCACAGATATGATGCTGAGAATAAATCAAAAGAAGAAAGAGAAGCTGGTCCAAGATAGGTAGAGGAGTACCTTATAGGCAATACCTTATTGACCAGAATATCTGATTCAGGATTTTTCCCATTTGACCTCTGTTGGTTTGTATGGTCATTTGCTATCCTAAACTTAAGCAAGTTCTGTTCGTTGTAAAAGGGAGATGTAGCAACACTGGCAGGATGAATATTTGACCTGATATTCCACTTTCATCTGTCCCTTCCTCTTGCATATGTCAGTGTAGACTTTTATACATTTTGTAAAACTCATTGAACATATGATACAAATGACCAGGACCTAGACACAACTCCACGTTCAGCTTGTAACTGCAGTATTTTTGAGGATTAATGTCCAGGATTATTTCTCTGAGAAGTCTTTAAGTACCTTGAAACTGTTCTTTAACTGAGGCTACTGTAACCTTAACTTGCATGCAAGGCATCTAAGACAGAAATCTGCACTATTGTTTACATACCTTCATATATTAAAGCTTTGCTTTTCATAATATATATTTTATTGGTAGATGGTGTTCTGATTCTAGGCAATATCAAGTACTAGAGGAAGGGAAGTGTTTTCAGTAGTGTTCCTGTTTGTCTCCTGTAGAGAAGTGGAGTGCAATTTTAAAATCAGCACCACAGCAAGAAAGCAAAATGCATTCAGATATTAGGGCATACTCCAAAGACTCTCATGTGGGTCCTCTAAAGAAAGAAATCAGTCAACTTTAGAGTAGATAAGGAGGAATGATAGAGAAAATCATGACTAATTGTTATGAAAGATTTGTAGGTTGGCGTATTTACTGTAGTTCCATATTCTAATAAGCACTACAACAGAAGGAACATCCTGCCCCCAACTTAATTGTAACCAATCAATTGTAACCAATTATATCTTCATTTAAAACAATAGGGAAGACCAAACGCTCAATGAACTGATTAGTAATTTCTAATAGTCTTCAATATAGCCAATGTAAAGAATAACCGGTGTAATTTAATACAGCATAACCAGTATGATTCAGTATACGAAATTAATTTGGCAACCATTAAATTCAGTACAAAATTCTTGCTTGCTTTATTGGGTCTCTGTTCATAAAAGAGTAGAAGCTAGATGTGGACAAAACCAAAATGATTCAAATGGTCCAATGTTCCACTAGAATGAGTACAGTAAAAACAACTGTTTGCATAGCCTATTTAACCTGCAGACTGGAAACAGAACAAGACTAGAAGCTTTATTCTGTAAGTAAGTAGTGCTTAGGTACATTTTGCTTCAGCCGAAGTAAAGCAAGAAACTTCCCCCAGTACAGATTTTTCTGTACTGACACAACATATTTTTATACAGCTGAGTTTAGCAATGCATAATACCTCATTAACATTTAACAGTGTGGAATATGTCTCTGTGAAGGGTTTTGGATTTGGTTTTTTTTTTTTAATGTAAAATAGGAAGGAAGGTTGTTAAACTTTATTTTCCTCTGGAAAAGCAAAACAGAGAATGTTTTCCCTTCACATTTTTCTGTCTGATGTCAGGAGATTACATTAGATTTTTCCTTATTTTCACTCATGACTGACATTTAAATATCATAAATGACAAGTTTTGGAGATGGTAAGGAATAATAATTCATTTATGTCTATAAATATCCAAGATATGTTTAGTTAGGAGGAAACAGATGACCTAACAGAAGACTAAATCTTGGCAAGTTTACTTACATTGACCAAACCCTGCTAATTAAATTTCAGCCAGCTGGTCACTTCTAATCCTCTCCTGTTCAGTCTATTTGAATGGTTTTTAGGGGATTGGGCTGTTGTTTTTTTTTTCATGCCACTTTCAACTGTCATTAACACCAAACAAATCAACGTTTTCTGTGAGAATGAATCACAGATGAAATGTCAGGGGGATTACTAGACTGGGGATGAGGCCAAAAGCACTTAGAAAAATGTAAAACTTTATTACACGGCCATAACTCCAAGCTAGCAACCCATAAGGAACATAATTCAAGGTAGGAGCCAACTGACTGCCCTAGCTGTTGACTAGATTGCTGAGTATTAACCAAATAACCCTTGTTTATTCCCACATTAGGGCATTTGTTTTCTACTGACAGTATCAGAGAGGAGGAAGGTCAAAGAAGGGGATGATAAAAGGTTGGTGCTGTTATTCCAGTGTGCATCCTACAGGTACAGTGCTTTCCCTGCACCATTCAGCAGTTTCTTCCCCAATGCTACTCCAGGATTGTCAAACAGCCAGAAAGAGCTAAACTGTCTTACCCAACAGGTAAACAGTTCTACTTTGGCATGAGTTTTCTGCTTTTTTTGACTCTTTTTTGAAGCAAAATCCTTGTTATTAAGACCAGAACAGCAGCCCAGATCCAGATCCATATTCAGTTCAGGGCAGACCAAAAACTGAACACAATATAAAAGTGAAGAATTCCTGCTTTTTTTCATAGCTGGGGATGGAGGAAGAACAAACAAAGAAACAAAACACACAAAAAAATAGTATTTGCACATCCAGTCTCTGTAATTACAGGGGAAGTTGATTTGTCACAGTCTGCATCAATAAGTTGACCCAGGAAAGATGCATGTGTGGTCTTCTTGGAGGAAGAAATCCACTTTTCCACACCGCTCTGCAAAAGGCATAAGTTAACATGGTTCCAGACTTATGATTTCTGACAGTTTTGGCATTTTAAATGCATGTAATTAAACATACAAAGAAGAGTCGGATGAGAAAGTCTAGCCCAATATACAATGCTCTGATATTTCACAAACTAAAAATGGAACAATTGTGAAGGTGAGTACTTGTTAAAAATAAGCGTTATAATAAATTAATCTGTTGCACTAAGCAATAACAATCACAGTTATTTCTAATTTTGGCAAAACACAAGGCTCTAATCTGGTGTTGTCACAGTCACATCCCATTGTGCTGGACAAAAAGGAAGACAGTGGAAGGACTAATATTTCCAAAACACTATTCATTTGAAGAATGAAAAATACAAAGTAGGTTTATGAAGAAGATAGTAAACAAGAGGATCAGTGGTCTCAGTTTTGTTAGTTGCAGAAAAATGTTATCCTCTTTCCTAAACTTTGAAAAATCAGAATTAGAAAGCATTAAATAGAGAGAAATTATTACGTATCATTCTGGATTTCTTGTTTTAATTCCAACAGTGTATAGCACTCAGGAATAATATTTTATTCAAAGGCTTTTATGTGAGTTAAAAAAAAATAAATCTAATGTAGAACCTACATTTGGTGGGATATCTGAAAACCCTATAAAGTCTTGACGTGAGGCAGTAATCTCTTCCACACTGCCACTGCTTCATAAATGGCCAAGTGCTATGGAGAACAATATTACCTGGTGCTTTGTAAGTGCTCAGCTGAAAAGAGAGAAAGTGTGGCATATGAGGGTAAGCATACCCTTCATTATTTCCATAGGAACACCAGGACTGAGGGATAGTCAACCCCTGAAATAATCTAATAACTTGATTTCTAGGATTCATTAGAGGGCCTAAGAGAATCAATAGAATATTTGAAAGTTCTCTCCTTGAGACCAGTACTACTCTTTAGCTCTTTGAACTTTACATAAATCATGCAAAAAAAAAAGGTAATACATAGCTTGCTTAATTTGCCTGAGGCCTGAGAAGTTGTTCATGGCAAAACTAAAACTCAGCTATGTTAATCCCAGGCCCTACACCCTAAGCTGTAAATTATCATTCCTTGCAACATTGAAACTGGCAGTTCTTATGTACTCAGAAACAAAGAACAAATCATTCCTTAACCTTCTATTTGTAAAGCTAAATAGATTGACATTCTATCTTGTACCATAAGAAGCACCTAACCATTCTAATTATTTGTCTCAGGAAGCTCTCCAAATGTTCAGCATCTTCCTCCAAATGTAGATACTTTCAATGGACACTGTATTTCACTACTGACATTTCAGTAGTGATTGCAAGGGCACATTCAGAATCAGTATAGACTCTATTTTACTTGGTACACCCTGATTTAGACATCTCAGATGCTCATGAGCTACTTGTGGCTACACTGTCACACCAAGAATACCCAGCCAAACTCCAAACTTTTTTAAATAATCACAGATGCATAGGATAAAACCTCACATACTTGTAAGCCACAGTTTAAGGCTGAACTTTCCAGCCTCTATATATTAGCTCTTACATGGATTCATTCTAATTACAAAAAAAAATAAAAGCAACATCAACAACACAGGGAAAGCAGCCAAAGCAATGCCGGAAAGCTGACCAAATACGAAGAGATAAAAATAGTGTTCCCACTTGGGAAACATGTAAGATCAATGAAAAGAAGGAATTGAGTATGTCCCATGCCCAAATATTCCAAAACTGTCCTTAAAAAAAAGGCAAAACAAAAACCTAACATTAATGTGGGAAAAGCTACAAAATTCAAGCCATCAGAAGTTTTTTCTTTACCGATGGCTTTCTTTTTGGGGGAAACAAAATTAAGCAGCCTATTATTTTGATTTCCTTGCAATTCTTTAGCTGTAGTAAGTATAGTGAGCTTTGTTTTTCCTGTCCACATGAATGTCACAAACTCTCCCCTTATGAGTAAAATATTGCACGTTAATAAAAGAACATTGATGTAAACTTGCCTTATCTTTGTTTTCAGGATATGATTTTAAGATCTATGTAAGCAGAGGCATCAGCCATTTGGATGTCAGAGCAGGCACCATCTCTTGCAGAAAGCAGCCTCATGGAATCTTGCTGGTTGCTCTCTATTATTTTATTAATCTAAAATAAAAATAACTAAATACTCTTTATTTATACTTCTTTCATAGGAAAGAAACAAAACAAAAATTCATCCCATGTTTATATTCTTTCAAGGGTCTATTACTAACCATTACTGAATTCTGCATTACACTGGGAACACCTAGGGAAATAATGTACCATCCACCTAAATCTCCAAAGAGCTCATTATCATTAGTGCCTTGACAATAGACACAAAATTAATAATAATGATGATAGACATTTAAAATAATGTATTATCATTATCTCTGATGTAATTGCTACTCAAAGAATATTTCACAGACCATTGTAGAATTATAACTATCAAATTTGCCGTGATTAATTTCAGTTTATTTGATTTGGTGAAAATAAATTGAGGCAGATTTCCATATGCCTTGAACATAAAGGGCAGAGTCATTAGTGGAGTCCATTTTGGATAGAGGAAAAATAAAAATTCAGTCTGGGATTTACTGAAAAAACTTTAGCTAATGAATTATGCCAAGAGACTCATGGAATCCTCTAATTATACTGATACAGACTTCATCAGCTAATACTTTTCACCTACAACAGTCATCCTCTCCATATGCTAATCCCATAAGGGATATTTTAACACAGTGGGTAAAGGTAATGTTTCCACAGCTGTTCTGCATTCTCTGCCTTCTGCATGGATGCTGGTACATAGCAGGGGAAGAAATCGTTTTCTTGCTACCCAGGAAATTGCATTAATAAGCTTTGCTTATTTTCTAGCGGTCTGATCCAGAGCACACAGAAGAGAAGGCAAGAGGGTCTTAATCACTTCCTTTACAGTGTCTGTTCTATTCCTATTAATAAACACTATGCTTACAGGCAAACTGGGGAGGACAACAGGCATCAGGCTCTTATTCACTACCCCTGCGGCCCTCTTACTTTCATGTGGCTAGGAAATCATGGACATAAAATTTCTGTATCCTTGGCTCTGCCTCTATTCATTTGAACATGATAACCAGTGAAGTTAAGTAATCCAAAGACAGGTCTAATCATTTCTGCATAGGACAGGACCATTGTAAGTACTGTATTCTTCTTGGTCTTTTAATGGGCAGATTTCAGGGCAGTTCATAAGCCCCGTATAATTAAAATACAGCCACAATTAGCTTCTATATGTGTACCATTTTGTATAAATGGATTAAGTTTTTATACTTTTCTTAGGGAACCCTAGAGCAGACATATAATTTATATCAAATTGCATAAGACTGTTGTAAAAAGAGGACATTCAGACAAAATTTATTTTCCATTGCAGTAGGTAATATCTTCCATAGAGCCTGAGGCAGTGAATAACAAAGAAACCCATGTGAAACCTGGACCCACTGATCTTATCTGTAAAACTGTCTCCAGAATTACAGCAGGTGGAGTGAGATTTCAGCCCTGCATGTGGTTTTGTGACCTGCCATTGGGGACTATTTCACCCTACTGCTTTCTAAAAAGGGACATGCAAAAATGTCGCTTATTCTCAAGTGGGTCTGCCTACTTTGAAAGCAACAGTCTACAGTCCTTTGACACATACATTGAATTTAGGGGCTGGGGCTTTTACAGCTATTTACTCAGGTATACATGGGCACATGTGTTTGTTTTTGCTGTTAAATAGTTTATGAAGGCAAGCACTTCTAAGCACCTTAGAGGCACTGCACCTGTACTTACTGCACCTAAAAGACGTTTTCACTCTTTAGAAGAAAGAGCAATATTGTTCTAGCATGCACAGAACATATGCTAATCAGCTGTACTCTTCAGGCGCAAATGAGATAATGTGCTCATTGTTTAGACACTGGAATTGTTCATTACAAAATGACACAGTGTTTGCCAATTTTGTCTTCATTATAAATGTAAATATTAACTGGCGATATGCAAAAGAATACAAAAAGTCAACAGCAATTAATTGGCTTCTGCAGTAATTAGCAACTGTAAGGCAAACACTTAGGAGCTGTTGTAATTGTCTGCATTAGGAATACACCTCCTGTACAGATCTAATTAGCAATTTAAATAGTTCAGAAATTATATGCCTCTTGCCTTTACACTCCCTGAAGTACTGTTCATTAATGGGGAAAAAAATTGCTAGTAAATGTCATTTGCATTGTCTCATGTTAAGAGCTCTACATCAAAGCCTCTGCGTTATTGCCTCATACTGAATAATACAGAACTGAGGCTCGTGGACCAATACAGTTGTAATTAGGCTATGATTCCTTTGTAAACAGCAGACACAAAAACTGACAGAAGCTTATTTTGCTCTGAGGTACCTACTCTACAATTTAAGCTGTAAATAAGGAAGCAGAGCTACACAAGGGCTGCAACTACCAAATAAAAAACAATCTAAACTGTGGCTAGGATTCATGCAGTTCTATTAATTGATGCTTCAGCAAAATATTTCCTTTGGGGATAGGAAGTGTTAAGAGCAATCACATAAGGGCTGGATAGCACTTCCTGTGGAACAGTGTGTTATGTCAAAGAATGATACAAATACACAAGGACAAACAGGGAGTTACCAGATAATCATGGTGAGCACTAGAAGATCTGGGTTTGTTTAGCAAAAGGCAGGTTGAGAGGGTATTTGATTTCACTTTAGAAATACTTCACAGGGAGAAAAAGGAGAAAATTAATGTATAAATAAATAAAATGTTTGAGGTTAAAGACATAGCTGACACTAAATCAAGTGCATAACGGTGAGCTATATGTGCATTTGGATGGAAAACTGGTGGAACATTCCTGAATACCAAGAAGACTAAATTCCCAGATAACTTTTAAATAAGATCAAAGTCCCTACCTCCTCTCTGGCAGAGCTTGATCTTTTTGCGAACATTTAAAACAGAGCATCTCCATGACCCAAGGGGTACATGGTAATTTTACACTCACAAAAAATAGCCCATGGGCTTGGTACTGATATACCTCAGGTGAACACTGAAAAAAGGAGCTGTGTTCAGAGTCACAGGAACAGTGAATTTCAGCATGTGATTAACCTCAGGCAAGTGTATATTACAGAATAGCTATCATGCCTGGATGCTACTGCTACTACCATTAGCAATAGCTAGCTGCACTACTTGCAACACAGATGCTGTGTTAAACAAAATGAGACATGGTATCACTCACACCAATGAATGGTGCTAAGACTCTAACAGTGCCTACAAGGAATATAATGATCCTCAGATATCACACTCCATTTTTTGTTCTCTCCAGAGCATGATTCTGGCAAACTAAGCTCCAAAGTCTATCTCTGTTCTTGTGAGAACATCCCAAAGCAAAAAATATCGCATCACAGCACTAACACTTCACTTTCTGGCTAGTACTGCAGGCATAAATGAGTGGTTAGGAGAGAGAAAAGGGTTGTTAGATTCTTTTCTCATACCCACATTATATATAAGCTTTAAAAGGTCATTGGTTGGAGCATTTTCTTCCACAAGCTGTAACAATCTAGGTGAAGACTTTTAAAAAATCTGATTATGAGTAAATGTTTCAGACTGTATATTCTAAACCACTTAATAGCTTTTTTTAAACTCTTTTTTCTCACTACTCGTTCTTCAGAAGTATATATTTAGTCCTGAAGAATGTAACTTTGCACCTCCTTTTATTGAACAGTACAATGATGCTCATATTCCGAGCATTTTTAAAGTCTTCTTGGATAAAAAGTTGGAATTACTCACAGACAGTAGAACCAGGACAGCTGAGATTTTATATTACATTTTCTTTATTTTATTGCAATTTTCCCTTAATTTCTCGTGCACTCAGGCAAGGTCTCTGCACAGTTTTGGCCTATGGGTGAGAGTGAGAGGAGGAAAAAAGAAGTGACATAGCACATTGCATTTACATTTTGGCATATAGGATGTTCAGCATAAAAATGTAGTTTTTCTGTAAGAGTAGAGATCTCAGCCAGTTTCTTATCATCTAGGGAAAGCATGTACTCAATGTTAACACAGAAGAGAGAAATTTTATAAACTCTATTCTAAAAAACCTCACTCTTTCTTCAAGGCTGACTCTTACTCTCACTCACACTTAGTTGCTCAGAATTATCTTTACAGTAAATGAAACTACAGTAAGTATGTACTTTTCCCCCACTAATTTAACCCCTGCAATGGTGTTTCTCTGATTGAAGGTTCCTTTTTTGATGAATAATGTGGTAAATCACTTTGCTCATCAGGCATCAATGAACTTGTTCTCAAGTTTGTGTTGCGCAAAAGATAGCCGTGGGAATTTACTGTAGTATATCACATTCAAGTGTGTATGGAACTGCAAAAATTTTGGAAATGCAAGGGAAATAAATAATGTTGGTTCAGTACAAATCACATTCATTGTAGTTGTTTCAGCTTTTTCCTTTTTCTTCTTCCTTCCTCAAATTACCTGCAATCAAGACATAATAGATAGAATAAGTCTTTAGATTCTGAAAATGCTTATGAACAAAGGTTCATAAAGGTTCAGTACTACCACTGAAAATATTTGGCTATTGACACACTTTCAGAATCAAACTTACAATGCAAACTGTTTACTTTAAAAAAAAATGCAGATCCAAAAAAACTCCTAACAAAAATTGTTAATGGAATGAACCTCCCCTTCTCTGATTTCCCTAAACTTTTGACCCACCTCCTTCTCAAAACTTGGCAGTATAGTTCCACAAAGACTTCTGATGATGGTAACAAATAATTCTGCCCTCCCAGCCCTTTCCTGCATACCTGATCCTACCATCGTGCTGCCATAAACGCTGAGGGTCAAAACAATCAACGGGATGAAAGAAATAATTCAGACTAGAAATAGTCTTTATTTTTAGTGTGATAACTTTAAAAAAATTTAAACTTTTAAAAATTTAGGTTTTACCCAGACTTTTTCCCTCACCCAGACAGTCATAATCGAAACCTTCAGACATACCTACATCTCAGAAGGTGGGGGAGATGGAAAGGCAAGGGCTAAGTGAGATGAGGAGTACCTTCAGTCACAAAGAGATAGGGTTATCCTCCCACTCTGTGGGTAAAAGTTTCAGATCAAAAGGTGTAGGGAACGACTTGTTGTTTCATGTTTCAATATAGAGAAATAAAGAGAGAGAGGTGGAGAGGAGTATGATACGCCTGGAGGTAGCACACCTCCTAGGAAGCCACAGGATTCATGCTTACTTTCAGAGTCACCAAGAAGTGACTCAGGTCCTCACAAAGAGTTCCACAGTGGTGACCCTCTTCCAGAATTCTCATAAAATTAATTTTCTCAATTTTCTTTTCCAGAAAGTCACAGATAACATCAAAACCCCCACTGCAATCCAATCATCCCTTCTTTCCAGAAAGCTTGTTACAGTCTCTAGGAAGGCTAGCAGCATGTTTCATCATGATTTATTTTTGACAAATCCATGCTTACTGTTATTCCTGGACTTCTAATGCAGGGTTATAATAAACAGATCATTTATTTGCTCCTCATTCATAAAGAGTAGAGTTATAATTCTCTGGCTCATTTTCCCCCATCACTTCTAAACATAGATGCCTTTTATTTGGTTTTAATGAACTTTTTCCACCTTCTCTGAGTCTTCAATGACCATTGCTACTGGCTCTGATGCTACCTCAGCCAGTACCTTATGTACAATGGGGTGAATTTAATCAACAGTGACCAAATTAAAAATGCCTGACTTTTTAAGGAACAATTTAGAGTTTAGGAGTAAGTTTGACTGGGTTTTTTTTTTATTTTGTGGGATTTTGGGTTTGAGGGGGAGTTTTTTCTTGCATTTTATTTTCTCCTTAAAGAGTATTACCCTTTATCATTACACAGTATTGTGTACTGACTATACAATGATGATATGAAAATCATGAGATTAAGGAAGGATATGTTTCCATTATGTTTCCATTTGCTTGTATTCTGAACTCTCAATATAAAGCATCAAAAGATGATAAAGTAAAAAAGAATGGTTTCTTATTTCTCAAGATGTATTAGAAATTTTTAATAAAATTAAGTCATGCCATAGAAAACATAAAGTAAATATACTCCCCCTTGGTCAGCAATAATTGTGAATACTTATCAACACAGACTAATTTTAATCCGTCATTTTGTACTTGGTAATTATTTTAGTCTTCCCCCCAAAGTAATGAGGAACAGAAACTTTCACTCAAAAAGATATGGAAATTCTGGGTTCTTTTCTTGCAGATTGCTGCACACAGGAATAAAAGCTTTAAGAACACATCAAATGTTGTACGAGGCTTGATAACCTTACGAGAATTTGTAAAAACACAGGTACCCATTTATAGTTCTCACTGCTAAAAACAAGTCTGGGTTGGAGCTATGATTTACCAGCAGAGCTCAAACATCCAGACATCTCATAAAAACAATTGTTATATGTATTTATTATGTACCTGGTCATCACAAAACCGAAAGGATATGAGATCACAGCATTACTCTACTTAGGAGAGAAAGCATATGCTTTGCAATTTGAGGATCTGTAATTGGTATCAAAAGGCAGATTTTGAGAGTCTTGAGCATGAAGTAGAGCTTAGATGTTCTTTAAAAGAATGTAGCAAGCAACCTGCATTACCACTCCTTTCCCTCTTTCCTGACCGAACAGCTAGTTAAAACTAACCAGCTTAGTTCTTTAGAAGAAAATTTTCCTTGTCTATTTACCTAGAATGGCAATGCAAGGTACAATAACTTCTTGCTAAGAATATTTATGTGGGTAGTGTTACCTGGCCTTCGCTATGTCAAACTAAGTGCACGTCTCTAAATGATGTTATTCACTTATCTTGGCACCTCAAGCAGGCAGATAACTAACTATACAAAGGACATAAAAAACAAATGGCAGGAACAAATTCAATACAAAATGAGGAGGTCACATCATCCTTTGTGATATCAAGAATCATTTTTAAGTTAAAAATTGCTGTTAATAAAATAGTGAATGCTAGTAGATTAAAAGGGGTGAACTCTGGACCACTGTACCCCAAATCTTTAAGATGTATAACCCTGACCTGGAAATTAAAAAAGCAGTATTAGTGAGGATGAGGGTTTTTTCATGTCTCATTTAACTTGTAAATTGACATTACAATTTGAATTAAAAGCAGTAAACAAATTTCTCCTCCAAGGCTTAAATATAAAACCTTTAAATCTTGATATACGACAAATTAAGAGAGAATGTATTTAAGTGACTTGGGGATCCCCCCTTATAATTTTTTCATTTTGCTGTTTTTTTGGAAAGTCCTGTACTTCCAGACATCTCTGTGCTTATAGCATTCAATATTACTATGTCTTTGTGTCTCAGAAACATTAAGTCCTGGTGTTTTTCTATTTGTACAAAGACATCTGAAGAAAACTAGCTGGTACATATTTTCTTCAACTTCTGTTTGGGAACAGAAGTTTGGTATGAAGGAGACAAATCTTGTTCACAAACAGAGGAAAATGATCAAGCAATAACTGCTGTGCCTTAAGAATCAAGAAAACGTAAAGACTCAGGAGGAACTCACAAAAGAAGGTATAAAGAACCAGATATGAGAAGAAAAGCATCTTTGCTTGTGTCAGCAAAGGCTCAGATTGCCAGCAAGAGAGAGTAAGAGATAAATTTACGGGATACATTAAAAAAAATAAAGGGGGGGGGGAGGGGGGGAGGCCGCTGATTTAGAAAAGGAACAGTAGGCAGCCATAACTCCTAAAGAACAGGAAAGTGTGTCAGGGAATTTATTATCCAAATTGAAAGCCATTGCTTTCAGAAGACTGTAGGGTATGTGTCTCTGCATGTACTATATTTGAACATGTGACTTGTAAGGCGTGGCTTTCAAAATCAGATTGTAGACATGGATTAGCAAAGATGTTGCAGAAGGCAGCATGCACAGGGAGTTAGATATGCGTACTACTCTTATCATCTCAGAAGATGGTGACAAGCAAGGGGTTGGCGTGGATAGAGGTAATATCCAAATTCTGCGTGACTGCAGAAGGATTAAAACCGAAGTATTCCAAAAAGGGCCATAAAAAAGGTTTACCTTGCAATGTCCCTTAAATGAATTTTGTTTACTCTCTCAGGGCACTGTTTCTGAAATACTGAGGTTACAAATATGATTATGTCCTGCCAGAAATAAATTAAAAGGCTGTTTGTGTTTATGGAAGTACGGTTATAGTCGCATGGAATAATTATGTCACAAGACTTACCTAGGTAGACGCAGGACAGACAACCATCATAGTCCCTTAAGGCCCTTGCTGAAAACAAGAAAAATTTTAAAAATCTATGAATAAATCTCTCTAATGTATCTTAAAAGTTGTTATAAGTAGATTGTGATTTGGGGTTCTGATTGTTTCCTTACACACCATGCAGCAGCAGCTCCTTACTAATCAAAAATGAGATTGGGCCCTTTTATGTTTTATACCTTGTTTAACACAAAAGCAATTTCAATTTTCAAAACCTCATTTTGTTTTGTTTTTATTTATTTAATTGCACTTTCTTTTTTTTCTTTTCAGGTAGGAACGTTAAACACAAAGCTGTCCTGAACCAAAAGAGGAATGGAACTTGAGAAGACCTCTTCTGGTAAACTGGAATGTAAGGACACTTCAAAAGGATGATGGGAAATGTCTGGATTATTGCTGTAGAAAAAATATCTTGAACAGTAATTTGCCTTCCATACTGTATGAATTACTTTTTATTCCATGACAAGATCATAACACATGTCCTAAGTTCTCATATCTTGTGTCAACTTGATGGGAAAACAGGACAATATGTATAGCTCTTCATTTCAAAATACAGGTGTATTAGGCATCTTTTCTTGTACTATATTCTACAGGAAAAAAAAAACAAACCAGAAAATCTGCAAGCTACTTTAGGGTTTGAGCTATGCTATTCTTTATTCTTTTTTCTTGGTTTCTTTATGATTTTAGCAAGGAAAGTGCTCAAAATTGCTTTTGGAAAGATTGTCTTGATTATAGTTCACATCTACAGTCATTTTACTGAAGCCTAGGGACCCAGTGCAATTCTCGTTAGAGCCAGCTGGAGGATTTCCTCTGACTTCATTAAGCACTGGATGAGGCTTTCTGTTTTCCAGACAAAAGTAAGCACCCTTTACCCAGATGTGCAACATCCATTACTTCTGGCCACAATACATACTCCCTCAACCATCGCTGGATCCTCCAAACCTTTAGTGTTCCTACTAGTATGCCTTGATGGCCAAACTCTGTAGCTAATTCACCTCTTCAATTAACTGTGTTCAAACTAGAATTAAAACATTCTTTTTTGAAAGAAACCTGTTTCCCTGTGAAAACAGTCCATTTTCTTTCTACTCTGCTTCCCCCTGCCTCACCTTTCTCAAAGAAGAAAAAGTACAGTTTTCCTAGAAATACTCATTAGAGGGACAGCCACTACAAGATGTTTCTACTTATAAAAAATGAAAAGAAAAAGAAAACACTGAAGCAAAAAAACTCAAAATGTTTTCAGAGCTCGTTAAGCACTAACAATTTTTTTCACTCTTCTTAGATGGTAGGCCCATTTCTGCAGGAATCCATTCATTAAAGCTGTTTTACTCCTGTTACTTTTATGCCTCCAGGTCAGAAGAGCTGATATCCTGCACTATGCACTGTGAGGTATTCCACATGAAAGTAACCATCACAGCAAGAGCTTGGTGAACAGAATCAAATTACTCACAAATCGACTGTTTTCCATGGTTTCTTGAAAAGTAAGATATTGGGCGCATTGTTGTGTAGTGCTTTCCATTGTTAACTTTTTTATTCTTCATCTCTAGGAAGAATATAAATATTGCACACCTGCCAAGACATGGCTGCAACTACAGAGATTGAAGGTCATCTCCCATCTTGGAAAGTGAAGATTAGAACTGTAGGCTGTAATCAGCGATAGGTCATGATGGCTCTAAAGCAACAATCATTTAACATATACAAGAGAAATTGTGTAGGTGTTTTTAAAAAGAAAATCACCTAGCCATTAAGAAAACACACTTGAAGGGCTGGGATTTTACATTACATGTCAACCCTTGAAAAGGCATAGACAAAGAAAAAAATGTCCATTAATAATTCTCTAGCTTTCTTTTCCAGAGTCTGATGTTATCAAGTAGTGTATCCCACATTATCCACCAGATTATAATACATGCTTAAGTTATAGCTGCAAGGTTAAAGGATTTGATAGTAGTAATACCTCATTATTTTTCCTTTAAATAGCTGTGAGACAAGTTATTTCTGGAATAACTCCAGTAAGCTAGCAGACTTATGCCAGCAAAAAATTTGGCCTTATTAGTCTATGTTATTCCTGCCATAACTGACAAAACAAAGTAATCTGGTGTTTGATCAAATCTGGACGTAGACACAGGAATTCTGTTGGTTTAAGATTGGTAAGTGTTCAGAAGACAAAAAAATATGGAATGGTGTCACAGCTTAAGTAAAACAGGCCATTTACCTAAAAATGAATCTACGGCCTCCAGTACTTTATTACTCCTACAAAGTGGAAAAGTTTCAATGTTAAATTACATTGTTATTTGGTAAATGAGAATGATAAGGAAAATATACATATAATGTAAGGACAATGACTGGACTCTTGGTGGTCCAGTATCTAAACAACTGAAAACAAATGAAAAAATACAGTTTGTTGAAGAACTTGATGCATCAGTATAATACAAACAACAAAAATGCAAATGGAAGCTCCCTGTTATAAAGAAAAAAAATAGAAATTGAGTTCAATTTAAGTAGCAATGAAAAATTACATATCTTTCAAAGCTTCAAGAAATCTGGCCTGATAAAATCCCTTGGCCCACAGTCTGATCTTTTAAAGCAAATTCAAGAGGCTGAGAAATGTCATAATTTTTTTTAATTTTTATTTTTTATTTCATTCTTGTTTCTTACAGCATAATCTTTCCAAAAGGCATGACAACACCTACATCTGTTCTGTTTTCTTTTTCAAAATTAATCTGAAGATTAACAACAGATGTTAAGTTAATCTGAATATTAACAAACTGATGTCCTGTCTTAAG
Organism: Phalacrocorax carbo; assembly: GCF_963921805.1. Lineage (NCBI taxonomy): Eukaryota > Metazoa > Chordata > Aves > Suliformes > Phalacrocoracidae > Phalacrocorax > Phalacrocorax carbo. The sequence goes on from NC_087548.1 coordinate 42,567,343, forward strand.
AAGGTAAAGGTTTATTTTCCTCTTTGAAAATACTCATAGAAAGTATATAGTCAGAAAATGAAACAAAGGGCTATGAGATTGTGATTCTGAGACTAGGAAGGGAATATAGTCTATAAAATAAAATCAAAATTATTCTAAGCCATTTTATACTCTTTCCAATGCAAAGAACGTTAATAGTTGAAATTTAAATGCATACATATTTCTCACAGTGCACTAAAATAGCTGCTACATCACAAACATCAGTATCACATCTACTCTGTCATTTCTTAAATACATATTTTTAATTCAGTTACAGAAGGGAGATTATTGATACACAAGTTTTAGTTTGGCAACAGCTGTAATGAAATAATCTTAAAGTATAGTTTTGAATAATTACATTCTTACAAAATGAAATTTAGTCCAGATCCTTTAATAGTTCTGATGAAATTTAAGCCATTTTTCATGTTAATATCTTTTACACAATCTGCTTTATGTAGTCTTATTATTTCTCTCTCTACCTGATTCCTTCCATTGAATGTGTTGAAATAGAACATGAAGTACCTTTCTCAGAGAGACTCTGACAAAGCTGAAACCATTAAAAACTTGAAATGCCTTTTTAAAAACACCCTTGTGCTTCAGAGAAACTGACTGTCATTTTGTGCTACTGTTTCTTTTGATTTCTGGAAGGAAAAGGAAGATGACTCAAGTACTACAGATGGTCCAGTTTCAGTGTGTTTCTGGCTGTCGAAAATGTCTTTGGTCAGAGTCTGGGTTTTACAAAAGCTTTGAAACTAGCCTTTATTTTACCTACAGGGCACCACCTTGGATCAGTTTGCCAAACTCCACAGAGCCATATTCATGCTCATAACTGTTTTAGTAAGCTATTATTTTGTGATTGCAAAGTATATTAGGAACAGGTGAAAACATTTAATTTAACTTTTTTTGAAAGAGGATTAATTTCTTTGTGGGTTTAATAACCTGAAGAAGCTCACAAAAGTATCAAGCAAGTAAGCGAGGGCTGCTGCAGTCAAAAGTACCACATGGTGATAAGTTGAGGGGAAGACACCCATCTTTTAGGAATCAGAAAGTTGTCAGAAGTCATTACCCCTGACAAAAACACTTTCTATAGAGGAATATGGAACAAAACCAGTTATGCTTCAAGCACCTCTGCAGAGGTCTTGGCCATTTTTTAAAATATTCTTCTTCAAAGTCGAGGAGAAATAAGCCAGTTTTAGAATCAACTGGTTTAGATTGGTTGATTTGGGTTTTTTTTTTTCCATTTCCAGGCATGGGATATAACAGGAGTAACCTATTATAACTCCTAGTTGTCTTGTGGGTTAATCAGGAACACTCTGGAGAAAATCTGTTACCAGGACTCCTTTAAGGCCAGAGGCTCCAATTTTCAAATTTCAGTTGTTTTAAATTTGGGGCTTAAAAATTCCTAAAAGAGAAATCCTGAAACTTTATCTTATTCGATTCCAACCAAATCACAGTCACTGTACTCTTGGAGATGTTCTTTGTAAATAATCACAAACTAACAATTGATTTCTAAATTATTTTATTTTCTTTAGGTGTTTATTCATATTTTTAAATTACATTGTATACTATTTTCTTCTTACATATAATTTTTGCATATTGTGAATCAGCTTTTTCAGTTCATAACACATTTATGCATTAAAAAATACAAATAGCAATATCTCCAATATCAAAGTGTAACCGCAGTTTCAGTAGAAAACTTCTTTTCAGTCAAACAAATCCCTACATAGATAAAATGTAGGTCATAAACACCTATTTAAGTCACTTGGTAATATCTTATAAGTTTTACTAGCTTTTAGCTTAGATCAAGGAATTTACCTTTATTTTCCTTCAATGATAAATTCCTTATCAAGTTCTCAATTACTAAACACTTAATACATTCTGTAAAATGGCAGCTAGAGTGTTTTGTCTATTATATTATAGGTATAATTCTGTTGTGTCTCTATTTGCTTATGATAACCAGAGAAGACATTAATATTTAAATTTCATTCCTACATGAATAATTTTTCATTTATTTATTCATTTAGATGCTCGGAAAAACAGTGTATAAATAGTAGAAGAAAAAATCAAAAGAAAATCCAAGGCACTTAATACATTTTGTTTTAAAATATGGTGCTGAATATACATCATGTTCATACTGGAGATTTTTTATGTGAATAAGATGGTGTTTCTACAGCACTGAAATGAACCTCAGATCTTTATTCCACCTTGGTCTAGTGGCCAGGAATGGAAGTCTGCTTTTACATTAAAAGGTTATAGTAAAAAAGAGAAACTGCAGTCCAAAAATCAAGGGCCTGACTTGGTAAAGATCTCTGTGCTATGAAAGCTGAATCCTTCCTGCAGAAAAGGATCAGAACTGTTCTGAGAAAAATGAAAGGAGTTAAGAGGTAAGTAGATCCCAATGCAAAGGAAAAAGGGGAAAGCCCAATGGGAAAAAAAGAACTCTGAAAAAAAGAGCTATGCAGGTCTGAAAAAGTTTAAAGGAGGGAAGGAACAATTTGGCAGGTGAGTGAAGCTCCTATCTTGGAATACCTAAGAAAATTCTTCAGTGTTAAGAATGACAGCAATTTGTTTGCCATTGGTTTATATTTCCTTCCATAATTTCCCTTCCAAGTGTGTTATCAAATTTTTAACACTTCCCTTCATTAGAATAAAGCTTGCTTTCAACTCATGAACTATAGTCATGAAGGTGACTCCTAAAGTACTGAGACCAAATACTGCATTCACTACTGAGTGAATTCATACTGAAGAACACTAACAGAAATAGCCCTTAGGATGTCTGCAATCTGAGAGAAATTGGGGATTTTTAGAAATGGCAGTATCTTTCCCACCAAACTGCAAGAGTACATTTGATTGATAGTAATGTATGTGCCATGACAAAGGAAGATCTCAGTCTTGGCAACCAGTGCTATATTACCAAAAAACAGGCTGCAGAGTTGCAGAACTCAACACAGAGTCATATTTCTTTACACCCTTTCCAAAAAGTATTATTCAAAGACATTATAGCTTACCATTTGCTTCTCTAGAGACATGTGGCAACTGAAATAAATATGTAGCACACATATTTCACAAACAGGAATTCTGATACAGTAAGGACTGGATTTTCATCACTTAAACACAAGTACGTATCTGAGGTGATTAAGTTCTAAGAATATTGTCCCTAGACAATTTATCTACTAAGATGAGGATTATGAGTGGACACTTCAGTTTATCAAAGACCAAGTTGATGGTAGCATTAGCATTTTTTTTTTGCAGTGCTCTGCTGATTATTGGGATATTGGACTCCCATTTCAGGCATGTTAATTAAGCAGAATGAATCAAGGCCATGTTCTTTACTTTGGAAAATAAAAATTTAAGCAGTTATTAGTAAAGCAAGCAAACAATTGAATGCACTTCTTTGTCTCAGTTTCCTCATGGGATTTGTGTTTCCTTCAGTCTTATATGAGAGCTTTCTGGAGCTCCTTTGTTCTTTCTGATCATCTTCCCTCCCTTAGGCACATGGCTCCTCAAATACAGAATATCTTCTCAGGCTGGTAGTCTGGTTTTCACATGTTTCCCATCTTCCTTTCTAAAATGACTGATGGAAGCAATTCCTGATGATTCCCCTCCACCATATTTGAGTATACCCTCAAATTAAATTATCAAAATACTCCCTGATCTGGCATTTATCTGTAGCATTATCTGACTTTTATTACCTATGTATCTATTTATCTATTTGGTAGACCAATTTTGCTGGTCTACAATCTACTTTGTCAAGGACAGCTTCCAGTAGAAAGAAAGATCATCAAAGAACAATGAATTACCCAGCACTCTTGGGGTTCACAATTATGAGAGTTAAGCTCCAAGATAAAAGAGGTTGCAGACCAACCTCATTAGTAAAGCTAAATTCATAGATTGTTGAATTAAATGTTCATAATCATCAGCTGGAATTATATATTGTGCAGATTGCCTTTATCATTTTGTTTCACAGACTTGTTTCCATGACCATTTTAGGAATAATTTTTGAGTGTCAAGAAGTCAGCTGTGAGATAAAAATGTTAATGTCAAATACTCATTTTTCAATGAACTTAAAATTAGGCTCACTCATATAATAGGTCATCCAAAATCAAGATGAGCTACCCCAGTACGTGAGCAAGCTGACTTCTGGCAGCTTGACTGACCACTTCTGCAAAATTACTATATTCTGCTCAAGTGAGTATTTATTTTGTGCTTTGGAGTGTGTCGTGTTCCTATTAAGGCAGCATGCTCTGCAGGTGTTTGAAAAGAAAGAGGTCCCTTTTGATAACAGCAATAGCCATGTGCCTGGGCTGGCAGATGGCCAGGGCATCACTGCTGTTTCTGTGCTGCTGTACTGGACAGGCTGGAGCTCCAGTGTGAACTCAAGTCAAAGGGACTGTGACTTGTGGATGTGTCCATGAAGGAGCAGGACACCCTGAAGCATTTGTGGCCATGGATAAGCCCATGCCAGAGCAGGTATATCTCAAAGTATCTGTGGCTGTGGTTATGTTTTTGCGGCAGCAGGTGTACCTCTGGGGGAATTGTGGCTGAGGGATAAGTCCATGCTAGAGAAGGTACATCTCAAAGTGTCTGTGGCTGTACATAAGTCTGTGCTGCAGCAGGTCCACCTTGAAGCATCAGCAGTTGTGCATGAGGTCATGCTGGAGCACCTCAAAGTATGTGGCCATGGACAAGCCCACAACAGAGCAGGTACGCCCCTGGAGGAACTGCAGCAATGGGCAAGGCCATGCTGTTGGAGCAGGTTTACTTCTGAAGGGACTGTGGCTGTGGATAAGGCCACACTGCAACAGGTGTATCTCTGAATGCATTGTGGCCCATGGAGAAGGCCCCACTGGAAGAAGTGCACCTCAAAGTGTCTGTGGCTGTGGATAAGCCTATGCTACAGCAGGTATACCCATGGAGAGACTGGCTCATAGATAAGGCTCCACTTGGAGCAGGTACACCCCTAAGGGACTGCAGTCTGTGGGTAAGTCCAAGGTGGAGCAGGGTAAAGGGGAGAGATTCATTACAGTGTTAAACCTGATGGTCTGGTCCAAAGGGACCAGAGGTGGAGACTGTAATAGAAATACCTTTAAATTGTTGTAACCTGGGATTTGAGTTACATGTTATGGGAATTACTATAGCAGAAACCCCTTGCTGCTAGCCAGACTAGTTCTTTGAAATGTTAAAATCTATAACATGGCAAAAAGGGGCTGGGGTGGAGATTGTAATGGGTGTTTAAATTGTTGTAACCTGTAATTTGAGCTGTATATTATAGGAACTACTATAGCAGGAACCACCCAAACTAGTGGCCAGAACTGAGCTGGCTTTGGTGCCTAGTAACTTCATGCAACACACCACCTCTCCTGTCCTGAGTGACACCCACAACAGATGGAGCCCAAAATCATGGGCTAAATAAACTCAGTGAACATTTTCTGGACATTTGTTGACATTTTAAAGGCATTTTACAGGGGCGGTCCATACACTAGGGGAATGATACCTGTGTATGACATCAAAGGATGGGTAGTGGGGTGGTGACTAATGAGGCTGTATTGGATAGTGTGGGACCTGGGCATGGTGTAGCTGGTATGAAATAAGGGGTGGATACTGTCATGGTTTTGGCTGGGACAGAATTAATTTTCGTTGTAGTAGCTAGTATGGGGCTATGTTTTGGTTTTGTGCTGAAAATAGTGTTGATAAAGCAGAGATGTTTCAGTTGTTGTGAAGTAGCGCTTACACTAGCCAAGGACTATTTCAGCTTCCCGTGCTCTGCTGGGTGCACAAGAAGCTGGGAGGGGACATGGCCAGGGCAGCTGACTCAAGCCGACCAAAGGGATATCCCACACCATATGATGTCGCACTCAGTGTATGAAGCCGGGGGAAGAAGGAAGGGGGGACGAAGAAGGAGTGATGGCGTTTGTCTTCCCAAGTAATCATTACACATGATGGAGCCCTGCTTTCCTGGAGACGGCTCAACACCTGCCTGCGATGGGAAGGAGTGAATGCATTCCTTGTTTTGCTTTGCTTGTGCATGCAACTTTTGCTTTACCTATAAAAGTGTCTTATCTCAATCCACAAATTTTCTCATTTTTTACTCTTCTGATTCTCTCCCCCATCCCTCCAGGGGAGAGTGAGCGAGTGGCTGTATGGTGCCTAGTTGCTGGCTAGGGTTAAACCATGACACCTATGAACTCTACAGTAAAATATATCACCTTTATTCAGAATGGTGATTTAATTTTTAAAATATTATAAGGCCCATACATTTTCATGGTTAGACACAATAATACTCTGCCAGCAACAAAAATGGAACGTTTTTGTTGTGATGCAAACTTGGCTACTGATATGCAATGTAATGAAATTAATTATCTGTTAACAGCAGTTTTCCATAAGAGACTGAAACTGAATTGTTCCACTGACTTCACTGAGAATAACATGATATTCTTAGGACCTAGTTCCTATTGGAAGAAGTAGATTACAGTAGGAACTATCTCAGGTAGAGCTGTTTACAGTCTTACTGTTATACCTTATGAGGTTTATTCTCACTGCAATGTAAACTAAGGGACTGATGGCAATATTATAATTTTCTTCTTAAGTTGTGGATGGAAAACAGTTTGAATAGGGACCATTACTGAATTTTGGTATTGTTCTCAATTTCAGAGCAAAAGAGGAGGAACAGATACCATATAAAAGCACACTTGTGTAGTAGTTTTCACTCACTATCGTGGAGATCAGTTGTAATCTTAACTGTCACACACACACATAGTTTTTATTTGAGTTAAGCTAAAGCACCTTGGGAAATGAAGGAAAAGATGCTGATGTACTATGGATTTGCGTGACAAATCTTTTGCTTATTAAATTCTGTATATTGGTCCTTACAGTTACTGAAAGGTCCTTTGTTCATAGGATCATATCACATCAAAAGGCTGCTGTAGTGGAGGAAATACTTCTGTATCCCTTCTCAAAATGCACTCGAATTTTAAGCCTTATTCTAGGTCACAAGGCTTATCTTACTTCACTTTAAAGTCTGATTGACGATGTCTTGAATAATTATTTTTTCAAAACAAAAAGAAGAAAAATGAAAGTTATATACACCTTCACTGAAGATTTTTTGCTTTTCATGAAATCTTGCCCTTTGACATACTATATTACAATAGTGTAGCTCAGAATTAGGATGTAATTAACTGTATACATTGATTTATAGTCTTGTTTATTTTCCAGTTATCCTGAAAATTTGAATTTTGGGGTTATCTTCCTAAAGCCCTTGACATACAATCTTTAATAACTTAAGTATGAAATTTACAAGGACAAATAAGCAGAATAAATTAATTAAAAAACTCGTTGCTTATTTTGCTAAAAAAATTGTGTAATATGATTATTTACCAGTATACATGTCCTTTGTTTTAACCTCTAAACATTTGACTTTACTGTAAGACTTAACTAGAGATACATCTTCAGTGTAAGTAGGATACAGTACTTTATTCCTACGTCACACAAGCATACAGTGCCAATTTGAGGTCAAGTGACTGAGCTGTGTCACATGTGTCAATGATATCTAGAGTTGATGCTCTTCCAGTAAATCTACACCTGTGCCTACACAGAGAAAGGCTTAATGTGCAGGTTGTCATCATTTTGCCTCCAGTTATGATTGCCTCAATTTTGCCTTGTACCCGGAAAAAATTTGTATTTGATCTTGTAAAAAGTTTCCCTACAATTCATCCTGTCAAACAAATCACAGAAATGTTTACATTACTTCTGGAAATTTCAGTGTGATACATGGTTGAACACAAGTGTTATATTTTTGGTTTTAGTCTCCATCAAGTTGGATGAACTTGAGAGAACTATCTCTCTAATGTTAGACTTGCAGTGAAGATTAACTTTAAAAAGAAGTCTAAGTGTTCAGACATTTTGCTGAATTGCAGTTGTTAGTCATTTTTAATAGTCTCCAGAACTTGTGTTGTCATTGCCACTCTACTTTTGGAAATTGTAGACTGAAGCCCTTTGTATACTAAAGGTCACTTTCAGCCATATAAGCACCGCAAAGTGGCCTAAACTGACAGTCTAACCTGTGAGTTACCTAATAGGCAGGGACCCAGTTACTGCAATTCAGAGAGCTGGCACTTATTTTTGTTTTATATACAGTGAAGCCAAAAGCTGTTAATTTTTTAAGGAAGTTAAGGGGAAATGACAAGCTCATTTCTCCCCAAAGTAACTACCACTAGCATTTTCCAATAAGGTACCATTACCTCAGGTGTTTATACTCTATTTCCAATAACACTAATAAATGTTTCTGGATAACTTTTACTATTAGTAGTTATTATAGATCACCATGCAGTACAAATGTGATCCATGTCATCTATATATACCACTGCATTAGTCAGATTTGACCATATGAAGGTAAAAGAAATATTAGAAGCCATAAAACTGGTTTGTCTTACTGTATCGCTAGCCTACAGTCTCAAGTTCAGGAAGAAATGCAACAAGCTAATATGCTTCAGAAAATGGACATTCAGAATAGTAAATTTCCTAGTCACAATTCTACTAAAGGAATGTAAGGAGCGTTCTGATTCTGCAGAGTTTTACATATTTTCACAGAAAGGTTAATAATACCACAAAAGTGCAAAAGAATGGATGCTTGGATCCTGTCAAGGGACATGGCACAGCAAAGAAGCCTGAAGAACTCTGAAGAACATGGGTTGATATCTTTAATTGTCTAGCTTAACCTAAATGTACCTTTGTGTCTTGACGAGGCAAATGAGCAAACTAGACTGCCCTTCCTAAACACATCACACACAGATTTAAACCATAGGTGTGATGATAATGTAAAAAGGTTTTACCAGTAAGGGTGTACTAGTAAGCCAGACTTAAGACACCTTCCAAGCAGCCAGTGAGATCACCCAGATGGTGTCCATTCACCTTCCTTCTTACAAAGAAAGGAGGGGTCACTTTGCTCTGGTGGTTTCTCAGTTGTAGAAATCTGCAGTAGCTCTGAATTAGGCTAATTGAGTTAGTCCTTGATGACAGATGTTTTCCATGTGGGCAGCCAGCTAAAACTCAGTAGGGTTTTTGAAAAATGTGGGCAAAATGAACTGCCAACTAATTGACTGATATATTCATCAAGGGATACAATTCAGCAGAGATAGGCTCAAGGAGGTCCTGACTGAATTTGTTTTGGCCTTCCCATTCATTCAGAATTCCCTGGAGGTGGCATTCCTGGTGATGAATGACATCTGTGTTAGAAGCAAAACAAGAAGGCTGTATTATTGGTTAGATGTTCTCGGTTCTGTGCTAGGGATTAGGAGAACATGGTGTAAAGGATATCTGTGTAGCCCAGATAATGTATAAAGTGGTTATCAATCTGCAGTGAAATGTATGTGTAATGGGGTTTGTTCTTATACTAATCTAATATTTTTTTAAAAAAGCACTCCTATAATTATAACACTGGACAGAAGAGGGGCATGATATGTGGCTAGTTGTGTACCCATTGAATTGGTTAGAAAAGCTGAGACATATTTATTGTATTAGCAGTGTGAGAAGGCACTAACGGCCGGGGCAAGAAAAAATTTAAAAGTTTATTATTTAAATTTAACTAAATAAAATTAAATATAAAAAATAAGAAGGATTCTCATAGATGCTGCTTTTCTTGCTTCTTTGAGTAGTTAACTAAACAGACTGGTGACATGGGAAGGTCTCTAATCTCACAGGATATTTGACTGAGGAGAGTGGATCCCTGCCTCTGTGCAGGGTTCAACTACTCAGGACTAGTTGTACAACCAAAGCCTGATTCCTTTGTTCAGTACATTACCTCTTGACAAAAAGTAAAATTATTAAAGGAAGAATTTCTTGAAACCTCGTGCAAAGGTTTCCCCTCCAAACTGCTTCCCACTTTGTGTCCTTCAACTGTGAGTTTTCACAGTCTCAGAAATGTTGCTCAGAACAGAGATCACCCATTACAATCTCCTGCTATTGCCAGCATTTGATCAGATCAGCCACAACTTTTTCTAGTTAAGTTTTAAAAATATCAAAGGATAGAGATTCCATAATTTTTGAATTTGTTGTTAACCAACTAAAATTTTGGTCACCCACAACTTTTTGGGGTAACGAGTTCCAGGGCTGCTCCACCCTCCTTGTGAAAAAGACTCTCTTAATATTGAATTTCAGGAATTTCATCTTTCTGGACTATGTAATAATGACACATGAATAATTTCTTGTAAGCAGTCGACTGAACAAAAAGTTATTAATGAAAACTTACTGCAAAGCAAGAAAATTAGAGAGATCTCATCTTACTCTTCCCACTCACCAACCTTATAAAATTGTACTTACATGGCACTGCGTAATTATTACTTTGGAGAAAAATCTGATTCTTTTATTCAACAAGAAGCTTATTCTCCAGTAATGTGTGCAATAAACTCAGGTTTGCATTGAAGCAAATTCAAATTTACTATGAAGTAAATTGCTTGGCTAGGTGAATAAGTCTGAGAGGCACTCCATGGATAACATAAAGAGTATCAGCTATCTGCTTTCACTTCTTTCTATGTACTTTTTGATGATGGTCTCTCTAATAAAGACAAGCTTCTTAAAAATTTGCTTTATCCCTTCTACAAGTAATTTCATACACCACGAACCGGGGAATGCCAAGTTAAGGTATGCAGCATTTCTGTAACACTGAAGAAAGTGTTGAAAACCTGAGCTCAGAAAAATTTAACAACAAAAGTTTTAGCAACAAATATTTTGACAAGTTCTTTTAGTTAACCTCCTCTTAGGGCATTAAAGCAAAAAATTTCTGTTCCAACTGTCTTTTTTTTTTTGTGAAATAACAAAAGGAAAAGCTGTCCAGGGGTTCAGCTTCAACTAAAACCAATGACTGCTACTACTGGACTTGAATGAAATGGATGTGCCTTTTAACCTGCTCTGATAAAATGTGTCTACAGCTAACAGCACTCAAGTTTGTAGTGCTGTTAGCCATGCACAGACATCCAATATCTGTCTCTTACTCATTGTGAACTACAGCAAAGTTTATTCAAAGAGATATTTATGCGTGAATAATATGTAGCTTTCAGCTTAGAAGCACTACAGGTTTAAGTGTTTCCCTTCTATTTGTGCGCTGCATGAGTCATACAAGAAAGCTGCTGGACTGATGCTTCATCATGGAAAATTTACTGAAGTTCTACTCTTGACCTTAATTTGTGCACAATCAAGGGGATTTCTAAAATCATAGATGTGTCTTCTAGCTCTATTTGTGCCAGTAAAGATACTCTACTTCTGGTTGCTCATTACTCTTCTGTAACTGCTAATGCAAAATATCATGTGAGTGAGCCCTAATCTGCTTTAGAAGATTGATCACAGTTAGCTCAATTCCCCTTCATTGGTGGGTTAAATTACTTAATCTAATTTTACACACATAGGTTTTTCCATTGACAGAAGGCATAGGAATTGAAAGCACAAAGGATGTTGTCATAGTTTAACCCCAGTCAGCAATCAAGCACCACACAGCCGCTCACTCACTCCCCTCCAGTGGGATGGGGGAGAGAATCAGGAGAGTAAAAGTGAGAAAATTTCTGGGTTGAGATAAAGACAGTTTAATAGGTAAAGCAAAAGCTGTGCGTGCAAGCAAAACAGAACAAGGAATTCATTCACTCCCTCCCATGGGCAGGCAGGTGTTCAGCCACCTCCAGGAAAGGAGGGCTCCATCAAACATAATGGTTACTTGGGAAGACAAAGATGGTCATTCCGAATGTCCCCTCCTTCCTTCTTCTTCCCCCAGCTTTATATGCTGAGTATGATGTCATATGGTGTGGGATATCCCTTTGGTCAGTTTGTGTCAGCTGTCCTGGCTGTGTCCCCTCTCAGCTTCCTGTGCCCCTCCAGCCTACTCACTGGTGGGGTGGGCTGAGCAGCAGAAAAGGCCTTGACTGTTTAAACATTGCTCAGCAGCAACAAAACTATCTCTGTATTATCAACACTATTTTCAGCACAAATCCAAAACAAAGCCCCATACTAGCTACTACAAAGAAAATTAACTCTTCCCCAGCCAAAACCAGCACAGTTGGCCACAAATCAACATAATTATTTAAAAGGTGGATATTTGGCTTTGGCTGAAGAAGCCAAAGATTTTAAAGAAAATTCATTGAGTAAACAGGGAGAAGCTCTGACCTGGGCTAAGACTGCATCAATATATTATTTATCTTTGCCTCCAAAAAGCCAAGATTTCCTTTCCCCCAACCTCTGGAACCATTCCAGGCTAAATCTGTACAATTCCATCCCACATTACACTCTACCTGTACCTACAGTGCTATTTCTGATTACAAGTTGTGAATTCCAAAACATCCTGGAAAATATATAGCTAAAATGACCGGCTATATATCTAAACATAAAAAAAGCATAAGGTACTGTGTCAGCCTCACACTTGCAATTTATACTGTGAAAGTCTGGAAACCTTAAAAATCCAACTCACATAATGAACACTCATAAAAAGTCTCAATAGACCAGGTATTTTTAAAAGGTATTTAAGCACCTAACATCTATGAAGTCTATGCCTAATGCACATTTACTGATGTCCCCAAACACTTTTAGAAACCACCTTCTGTGTTTCTAATGGGTATAAAATTTGTAAACTCTTTTCCATGGTTCCCAGACTCATGGAGGGCATGCATGTGTGTGTGTGACGTGTGTGTGTGTGTGTGTGCGCGCGCGTGTGCACATGCATGAGGGAGAGGAATAAGGAGACACATGCATATTTTTCCAGCATATCAAACCAAGCATAAAAACACATCAAAGTCTTTAACAGCATACAGGGAAGTACAAACAGGGATAGAAATAGTTTTACTTTCTTGCAGGACAACTCCATACTCAAAAGTCTAAGGGTTATACTACAAGCCAAAGTACAGTTTTTCTGAGAGTTCAAGGATCACCAGTGAGATTGCCATACTCTTGTATCCAAATTATTTTGCAGTTTCCTCTGAAATGTAGCTTTATAAACTTATGCCATATTTTTCCTGTCAAATAAGCCGGTGGGATCTAAATTGGCCTCAAATTAATGTCTCCTTAACCACCAGCCACACTGTCAAGCAGATTGGGTGATACAGCTAATGGTTCTTTAGGAGATAGTTCTTCCATAATCCTAACTACTGTATGTTTCATTGTTATATTTTTTCCAAAATCAGACAGACCTTAAAGAAGCAGAATAAAATACACACATGCTTGCACATACACATATCCCTCATACTCTGATTTGCCAGAAGTGGATTGGCCTAAGTTCAAGAGCCATTCTTGAAGCAGAACCTCTTTTAATCACATTTCATACAACTGAAAAGCCAATCCAAGCATGTAAGTGAATGCTACCAGAGGTTTTTAATCCAGATAAAACGCCTTCTGTAAAAGAACTGAAAAACCTGCTGAAATACAAAGGGAAACGTACATCATTGAAGTACAAGCTTCTCTCACCAGAAGTCAGAATTTTTACTTTCATTCAGGCCCAAATCCACTACTAAAAATGATCCCATACTCCTGACATTGTCAAGGAGGTTTTCAGCTCTAAGAATTGGTACACCGCAGGCTAAGACCTACAACAACCTGACCTGGTGAAGGATCCTGAACTGCTTCATTCACGTGTCTGGACAAAATTCAGTGAGACCACTGAAGTGAGAACCAGGAGACAAAATGGGAGGTTCATATATTCCCAGGTACCAGGAATTTACCTCCCAGAGAGATCAATGTTCTATAAATGACAGCTTCTTTCTCCTTGTCTTTTCAATAACCAGTAGCTAGATATTAAAATATATTGACTGCCAGCTGTCTTGTCGATGAACAAATAGAGACAAAAAATTATTTCTTAAATTAAATCACACACCTTTTATTTCTGGGTCCCCACCCCATCCCTACAAAGAAGCAGGGATGAATACATCTATTAGGTAAGTTGTACATACATACATACATACATTCCATAAACTGGTGCTAGGAGATGTTGACCTGATTTAAAAAGTACAGTGGTGAAAACCCAGTCTTGCTGAAAAAGTTGGTAGTTGTTAGTTCTTGGATAAAGATTTCTGTAAGTTGGGTTTGTAGACCAACCACAAGAAACTTCAAAGGGAAGCAGGAATAAAATATGAAGGACTTGAAAAGTGTTTGGGAAGTACATGTTTTTTGATAGTAATCCACAGTAATTCCCAGAAGCCTCTAAACCTGTCTCTCTCTGCACTCTGAAAACAAAATAAGTCTTCAAACTAGGATTAGATTTCATGCCTCCATAACCTTTCTCCATACTATAGTGCTATCTTCACACATCAAAGTCAGCAAGAATAATCTATTTGTACTATGGGCCAACTATACCTAGAGAAAAATATCCTTGCTACATTCACAAGGTTACAACAGCAACAATCAATTGATCTTTAAGCTAGATGGAGATTGTGTTGACACAGATGAAAGATGAGTGATGGCAAGAAAGAAGAGAAAATTGTGAAGTTCTGATCATGACTTGCGTGTGTAAATGGAAATACAAAGGAATAGTACCTTAAGGAAACTGATATAAATGTGAAGGTTTAGGAGCTACAGTTAAATGACAACAAATATACTTGGAGAGAAAGTTGGGAAAAGTTGGTAGAAGATATGAAAGAAGGAATAGGAGGCTAGCTCAAGTAGATCAGGTAAAGATTTTTATGGACAACGGAGGGAAGACTGGGATCATATCACAGGCAGGGTATTGAAAGATGTGAATTAGGAAAGACTTTAGGGTAGGAAGTAAAGAGAAAAATAAAAAGCAAGAAGCAGTTTATTACACAGACAGCTAATCTGCAGAAGTCTGGAAGGCAGGGGGGATGTCCCGAGTCACACTTGACCTGGTAAAATTTTGAGTTACAAAGTAAAGAGGAACTTTTGCCTCACTTGTTCACTTCCAGAGGCTACCACACAGTGTTCAACTGTCTCTTTAAACCAGACTAATGATTTTAACTGTGCACTTTCTAGTATCTCACATATGCTCTGTGTTGCCTCCTCCAATATATGTCCATAGGTCTCCTCTCTGTGCCATGCAGCAGAGGTCATAGGGCAACAATAAATCAGGAGGTAGGAGTTTAAGTGAGATGCGGAAGGTGAAGAGAAGCCAATACAGAGATTTGAAGAGAAGCCATCCTATAAATAAGTGGCAACACTTGTCTGTTTTAAAAGTCAGCCTCCTGCTGTTCACATTTGTATTTAATTTGCAAACAGTAAGTGGAAATTTGGAACCTGTAGACTTTCAGTTCCTCCTGACGCACTGCATGTTTTAGCTAGGAAAACACTTATCCAGACTGACAGTGTCTTCCTTAGCTGAAGGTCAAAAAAGGATGCTGAAGGAGATGCCAGCGAGAAACATGGCTCTGTAGCCAGTAGACTGACTCCAAATGTTAAGCTCCAACTGCTGTTTCAGGAGCTGTTTTTAATGTGACTAGACTGTAGCACTTAAAAATCCCAATAACATGGCATTTAGCATGTACTGAAGCGCCATTTTGCACACTTCCATTAATGCTACAGAGCCTCAGTTTTTCTGTTACATTTTGAATAACATTTTTCACATTAATTGTTTTCAACTGGTTTTCTATTTGCTTCTTTTTTCATCATAGTCAAAAACATCAGCTTCCATCCTCAGTTTTTCCTTGCAGTTACACTAACTTTCCTCTTTACCTAAACACAGTATAGTACTTCAAGACAATGGGTTTGTTCTTCTCCTGCACTGCTATCCACTTTCAGCATGCGTCCAGTACTGGGGAAAGGAAAGACAGCACCTGCATGAAAGTGACTCTCCTACTAGTTAGCTAACCCAGTTCCACAGTTTTCTCTCTCAGAAGTTCTTCTGATGCTGTTAATCACCTAGGTGATCAGTCTAAGCACAACATCCAACTCAGGAAGTCCCTAAACTTTGGTTACTGGAAGCTAGGAGGGAAAAATAGGGGAAGTATACTGCATGTGCCTAGTTCCTACATTATTCCCTTATGATCCATGACTAAGATCTACAGACAAGCAACCATAGACTAGCGAGGCCTATGGTCTGTCCTCCTATAGATGTTCTAGAGTGTGTCATATATTGCCTTTCATTAGCCTACAGTCACCAAAGTCTCAAAACTCTAGACAGGATCTATTTTTCAACCAAAAAGAAACAGGACAGAAAAAAATAATCTAAAAATAACAGTCTCCTAAACCTTTTTTGCACTTAAAAGAAATACAAAACCTCAGTTATTGTTTTCCTTCCAGTTAGAAAAAATTTAGCAAGAAGCACACATCTAGCCAAATAGAGTGAGTCTAAGCAGAAGCGTAAGTGGAGTTGCAGAAGTTTGTGTGTTAGACTCACAGCCCTACAGGAAACCCAGTGCAATGAGTGTCTGGAATAAATTTATTAACTCTTCCAAAATGTTTGGTTGTTTGTTTTTTTTTGACTGAGATTAAGCATTATAAATTTAACCCCAAAGTAGCTCCTTCACACTATTACAATGGATGGGGTGGGGTGGAGGAAAGGACTAAAACAGCTCAGGTAGTTTTACTCATAGAGCTGCAATAATTCTGCTGCTCTCTTTCTTCACTCTGAAAGTGGTTGAAAAGATTTAGTGGTTAAAACACAAATAGATTAGTTGTTAATGTGTTTGAGTACTCTGTTACCCATATGTATATATATACTATATATACATTCCAAAGTTTTCTAATAAAAAGTTTCAGAGAGCTGGAAGTTTCAGTCCAGACTCCAGCTAGGATATTCTTGTCATGACGTAGTCAAAGTTGAGATTTCCCAGGTCATCATGAAGCCAAACCCAATGAATTTTGAATAATAGTGTCACCTAAAGACTTCAGGATACCAGCCAATCCATTTTCACCAGACTCTTGTATCTGTACTGAAGGGCAATACCCAAGAAGAACAGAAGGCATATGGCCTTGCTTGTACAGCTTTGTATGGGGATATGGCTGAAAAAACAAAGCATAGTCAGAGGCGCAAACTCCATCGGTAAGACAGGACATGATTTGGCAATAAACCGTCAGGTGTGAGGGAGAACTGACTGATATGCTTTAGAAGAGCTTTATTGGCTAAGAGACAGAGGCTGTGCTGACTTTCCTTTTCCAACTCTGAACTGTAGCATCACCTGAACACGATCTCAGACCCTTCGTAGATGACTCTTCCAGCTTCTAGCATATGAACATATTTATTTTCTTCAACATCTACCTTTCCTCTCTTCTTACACCTGGCAATGAACTAAATGTACCTGGTCCAAACCCCACTCTTAATAGTTGCTTCCATATACACTTGGACTAAGGAACTTAGTCCTTAGAATCATGGAATCATAGAATTCTAGAATCATAGAATCATAGAATCATTAAGGTTGGAAAAGACCCTTAAGATCATTGAGTCCAACCGCTAACCTATCAATGAGAAGTCCACCACTAAACCATATCCTCACCCACCACATCTATCCTTCTTTTAAATACCTCCAGGGATGGAGAATCCACCACCTCCCTGGGCAGCCTGTTCCAATGTTTGACAACCCTTTCGGTGAATAAGTTTTTCCTAATATCCAACCTAAACTTCCCCTGGCGCAGCTTGAGGCCATTTCCTCTTGTCCTATCACTTGTTAACTTTGATCATGTTTTGGCATTTTTAGCATAAGCAGAATCTGAACTTCAGTAAGAATCTGTGCTCCGAGGAGAAAGAAAGGATCACTGTGAAACAAGTCCTATTTCTTATTGTGCTCCTTGTTTGACACTGGTAAGAGGTTAAGCAGAAGTGAATTCTTAATTAACTAATGAATTAGTAGATATAACTGGAACTGGCATTTGGAAATAGAATAGAAAAAGCATATTTCAGCATCAAGCTTAACTTAAGACTTTTTCTAAAGGAAAATACTTTTTTTGTTAACTTGTAATTAGGCCATAAGTTTACAAGAGAACAGCAGAACTTGTTTTTAAGGTGTAGCAATGGGAAGAGACATGTTTTGCACAGAAAGAAAAATATTCAAAGTAGGAGGTACTTTTAAACCACAGTCTATTGCAATGTAGTGTTCTGGGTAGCACATATTCCATTTAACTTGAAATAACTGTGTAATATGAATCCCTATATAATATATTGCTCTTTACATTCATAGATCTCAAAGTAAGCTACAGAACAAAAATATTCAGATTTCATAGATGGGAAGTGCTGATAGTTCAGTAATTTGCTCAATATTTGTAAATTTCTAGCAAATCCAGGAAGAGGATATTTGTGTAATTCCAAACCAGTGTCCTGTATACTAGACTATTCTGCTTGTCCCTGGACTTTGTACACAAAAGCAACTCCCTAAACCTTACTCTTATTGTTATTATTGCATCCTCAGAATTCTGGTACCTGAGCAGAATTATGCTATTTAGAAATTGATCAATCCCCTAGAAGATAAATTTAAGACAATAACCCCATTTCTAGCCTTGAACACAGAATGGTTATTTATCAAATCATCCAATGTGGAAAAATAAAGACAAACAAGAAACAAACAATTTTTTGCAGTTCTGTGAAGTTACTTCTCTACAAGCAGGCAGCTGCTTCCTGACATATATCTGTTTGTTTCCGAGAATCTTATTTTCTCAATACTGACCAACACCTGGTAAAAGTACCTGGAACAGGACTGTATCGGTATTAAAAGTGTATTGGAAACTATGATGTTGTTATAGCTGTGTACAGACTAAACAATAGCATGATCATCTTCGTACCGGCTAGATAAATTCATCTGGAGCATTTCAGAGCTCTTAACCTTAAACTCTTCACTTAATGAAATTATGTGCAGCATATTACAATGTCAGCAGTGCAGGTCATATGTCAAGATGTTAAAATAGATCAGAAATACAGACAGCACATTTATCAACTCACATGTATTTTTATATTTATGGCCTTACCTATAGGATTTTAGACATATTAGAATGAGTAACAAATTGAGTCATCTTCAACAAAATAACACAATTGTCCAAACAAGAAAAAACAAAGAAAAAAAACCCACATAGGTATTAAGCTGAAAATATCAATATTCATAAAACTGCTGTAGTGCTGATTTAACCAAGCTGTGCGTCTGGACAGTTTGCAAAGACTTTGATTCATGACATCTGTCAATATTTACTGTAACGTCATCATTAGAGTGCACTTGGCAGAGCTGGGAAGGAGCACATGCAAAGAAACAGCAAACTGAACTCATTCAAATATACTCTGGTAACATGTACAAGGGAGAAAGTTATACGCAAAAATCCACACAACCCTGTTCACAAACTTTGAGAACATCTGTTAAGCCAATGATTCTAATGCACTCAGCAAATAAACTCTGTGTTAACTATGAATATTTTTCTCATTATATTATGGGAGCTTCAGAACGGACGAGGATTAAACCTTTGTCTGTAAATATGGGCCAGACTATTAAGGTTAATAGGTCTTGCATATCACATACATTAATTCACAGACATTAAACACTAAAACATACTCACTTTTAGAATTTGAAGAATCCTTGGAGGCCCAAGCAGGAAAAAAAGAGAACAATTACATGGTCACAGGAACAAGGAATTACTGGTTAAAAATGTTTACTCTGCTTTTGTAAAATTTTTCAAGCTTTGCAAAGTATGAAGGAAATATCTTGCCTATTATGTAATATTACACTGTGAACGGAAATATGGAAAAGAGTTAAGTTTACTTAGGCTTTCTGTTATCAGTCATCACATTCTGCATTTTCTAAAATGTATACTCTAAAAGTGTGTCTACTTATGTTTTTATTAGTTTAACACAAGAAGTGGTAGTGGATATGTGACATGTCTGCTGTATTAGCCCCATATATGACTGTTTATCATCTATGCAGTTTTATAATGTTTTTTTAGAGAATAACAATGGTCTTTGTTAATAAGGCAAGAAAGGCATTTTTGAGTTTTAATTTTCACCAGGAAACATAAAGACCTTTTTTTAAATTTATTACACAGTCTGAGATCTGAAATTTGACTTCCAGGACTACCTATGAATTGTTCATGCATTAAGTAGAGATGGCTTTCATCAACAGATCAAGGGATTTTTAATTAATTTTCTATAATAGACAGGCTTGAGAGTGAATATTGTAAAAACATTTAGGAAGAAACTTTGGCTTCTATTTGCCTCTAATAAACTAAGTTTTCTTAGTTGGTACTGTTTTGAACTCAGTGATTTTACTTTAGCTTAATTATGGTGTAATGCAAGGACCCTTGTCCGGAGATCAGTGAAAGATATTTATGAGTTCATAATAAAATAGAAATATTTCCTTCTTTAGAAATACCACACCTAAAACCTCATAGATAGCTTCCAATTGACAACATAATCCAAAGGGGTGTTTCTGCTGTTGCAAAGTGGTTTTAAACCATTGCAACTGCAATGGTTATAGTGGTGTAAAATTGAAGAATTTCATTCAAAAAATTAACTAAAAAATTAAGTACTTTTCCCAGGCTTTTTAAAGATCCATTGTCATAATAATGCAATGTATATTCCAAGAAAGCTTAAGGCAGTGTGAAGGTCACATATACAGAAGATAGCCAGTTGTTAAAGAAACTTGTCGCCTTCTCCAATATCTGCT
Organism: Phalacrocorax carbo; assembly: GCF_963921805.1. Lineage (NCBI taxonomy): Eukaryota > Metazoa > Chordata > Aves > Suliformes > Phalacrocoracidae > Phalacrocorax > Phalacrocorax carbo. Next base: position 42,587,910 of record NC_087548.1, read on the forward strand.
CTTTCTGCTTAGTATTATCCTTCTCCTTTTTCTTTTGTATTAATTCATATTTGATTACTGTGGTTGAGAGAAGTGATAGAAAATAGATTTCCAGAAGGCTGGTAATCTGATGTCACCCAGTACAGGAAAGACCATTAGCAGACTTGATATTTTGTCCTTTTGTTATGAATGTCACCAGAGCTTGCCTCCAGTCTTGTTTGACTAGTGTTTGTACAGCCTTGTCCAATGGATGGAAATTAACATTTTGAGATTAAACAGAGTGTTCTTTTTGAGCTTTGGTTAAAGATCAACTTACAGTCAGTGCAGAAATGAACAGAACTTAGAAACACTATGTAATATTGGTATCTGATATTACCTTTCCCCAACATTACTATCAAGAGATTGCTGCTAACATACTTTCTGCAATTGCAGGAAAAAGACCATGAAATTTGCAGTACGTATCTCTATCCTGATCTCAACAATATAAGACTATTTTCATGTCCCTCTGACATTTTGTTCTATTTACAGAAACCAAAATAAATATATGTAAGTATCTCTTTATTCTCAATTTCTCATTAAATGGTTGAGTTCTCAATGAAACAATCCTTCAGATGAGAATTAAATTTAGCAGTTAACACACAGTTAGCACAGAGTTAGCAAAAAACTGGGAGGAGCTGTTGACACTCTCAAGGGCGCAGAGGCCCTGCAGAGAGATCCTGACAAATTAGAGAGATGGGCAATTACCAACCATATGAAGTTTAACAAGGGCACGTGCTGGATATTTTATCTGGGGCATGGCAACCCTAGATGTACACACAGACTGGGGAACAAGAAGCTGGAGAGCAGCTCTGCAGAGAGGGACCTGGGGGTTCTGGTTGACAGCAAGTTGAACGTGAGCCAACAGTGTGCCCTGGCAGCCAAGAGGGCCAGCCGTGTCCTGGGGTGCATCAAGCGCTGCATTGCAGCCAGGCGAGGGAGGGGATTGTCCTGCTCTGCTCTGCACTGGTGGGGCCTCACCTCGAGTGCTGTGTGCAGTTGTGGGCGCCACAGTACATTAGGGATATAAAGCTACTAGGGAGTGTCCAGAGGAGGGCCACAAAGTTGGTGAAGGGTTTAGAGAGGAAGCCATATAAGGAGCAGCTAAAGTTACTTGATCTGTTTAGCCTGGAGAAGACGAGACTGAGGGGAGACCTCATCGTGGTCTGCAGCTTCCTCACAAAGGGAGGAGGAGGGGCAGGCACTGGTCTCTTCTCTCTGGCAAGCAATGACAGGACCTGAGGGAATGGCAGGAGGATGCGCTGGGGGAGGGTTAGGCTGGATATTATGAAAAGGTCTTTCAGCTGGAGGATGGTGGAGCACTGGAACAGGCTCCCCAGGGAGGTGGCCATGGTGCCAAGCCTGACAATATTCAAGAAACTCTCGTACAATGCCTTCAGACACATGGTGTGAATTTTGGGGTTGTCCTGTGCAGGGGCAGGAGTTGGACTTGATGACCTTTGTGGGTCCCTTCCAACTCAGGACATTCCATGATTCTATGATATACCCTTTTGGGATTAGTTGTCCATCTGTTTTGTTGACTGACTTACCCTTTTTAAAGTCAAATGCAAAAGCCAGGAAAACGTCAACAGAGCACAGATTTCCTACAATACAAGGTTCTGTAGTAACTTTTTCATTAGTTATGGTCAGAGATTAATATCCATATTTGGAAGTGTAACATTTATTATAATAAATGTTTAAGGAGTATTTTTTTTAATGGAATCATAGAATGGTTTGGGTTGGAGAAGATCTTAAAGATAATCTATTTCCAGCCCCCCTGCCATGGGCAGGGACACCTTCCACTGGACCAGGTTGCTCAAAACCCATCCAACCTGGCCTTGAACACTGCCATGGATGGGACACCCACAACTTCTCTGGGAAAAAATTATCTGGCAAAGCATTTCTTCCTAATATCCTATCTAAATCTATCCTCTTTCAGTTTAAAACTGTTACCCATTGTCCTATCACTACACTCCCTGGTAAAGAGTCCTTCACTGTCTTTTCTGCAGGCCTCCTTCAAGTAGTGCAAAGCTGCTAAAATGTCTCCCCAGAGCCTCTCTTCTCTAGGCTACAAATCCCCAACTCGCATAGCCTGTCCTCATAGACAAAGTGTTCCAACCCCCTGATCATCTTCGTGGCCCTCCTCTGGACCCACTCAAGCAGGTCTATGTCTGTCTTTGTTTTTTTTGGGGTAGTGTGTGAGTTTTGGTTTGTGTTTTGGTTTGTTTGTTTTTTTTTTCCCCTGGGAGCTTATACTTTGGAGCCAACAGGTAAGTTTTACATCTGGATCCCTAAAGCCTCAGCCAACCCTTTCATTGCAGAGTTAATCTATGTCAGATGCCTGACAATCAGTTCTTGGAAAAAAACTTGAGCAGCATGGTTAAGACCCTCCTATAAGTCAAGTCCGAACAGTAACAAAAAATCCACAGAAAGATATTTTATAAGTTTCTGTTTAGGAAAAGGATGTTTAAAAGTAACAAAATATTAATAATTCTTTTTTGCAAGACCTAAGCAACAACTCAAATATTGACTGCCTTTAAAAGGGATCTAACGTTTCCTAGTAAGTGGAGGGAGCACACATGGTAACAGACAAAAGGGAGAAAGGCTTAATATCCAAAGCTTTTATAACACTTACAAATCAGCCAGTACAATCCATTCATCTTTTTAATCTAATAGTCCCCAAAATTAATTTTCATATAAATATTACAAAGTAGCAATCAGGATGTGTATCGCCATGTGTTCCTTGTCACATAATGTCAGGAATAACAAAGTTCATATCTGAAACTGTTGTCTCTTGCAGTGTTGATAACATTAAAAACAATCCCTGATATTCCTCTGCTTCTTTCATTTCTTTCATTATGCAATATAATAACTGTCTTCTACCCTGCCTTTAAACAAACATAACAATGGCTCAACTTTTGGCTCATTCATTGCTTCAAATGAAGTGTAAGTTACTGCTTAAATATTCAAGATTAGTACTGCATCACAACATCCAGCAACATCACTTTTTTTTTTTTCCAATTGTTTCTTATTCTAAAACGTAGAGATTTAGAAACCTGCTGGTCAAAACTATTCCAAACAGACTGAAAAACACCTCTGGTCTTCTGTGAGCTTCTATTTTATCCAGATTATGCAAGCCATTTAAGGCAGCCTACTCAACAACACAGATAAAACTATAATGAGCTATGGGATCATGTAGAAATATTACAGACTAGAATAAACATACAGATGATGTCCCAAATGACAGACTTCCAAAATACAACTGGATTGTTTAAAATTATTTTATTTTGTATGATCAGACAGCTTGCTCAATAGGAAAAGTTGTGGTAGAATTTTGATGAAAACTCTGGTCAGAAATTCTTAATTCCATCTGCCTCCAGTTGGAAGGGACAGGGATTAGCTGGACACTGTCCATATGTGAGGTGATATTATTTCTCAGCCACTTAATAGCTCTTTAGTAGGAGGAGAGCTGTGGATTAGCAATGGTTTTAAAAGTCAAAACCAACATGCAGGAACATGAACAGTTTGTTCTTTCAGGGATAATCTTAACCAATGACAAATAGAGATCCAGCAAAGACATTTGGGTTTCGTCAAGAATTCCATTAGAAATGAGTTGCAGCACTTACGAGTCCTGGTCTATGAACCCTCCAATGCCACTGTAGATCCAAGAGGTCACCAAATTAAAAATCACTACAGAATCCAGGTTTTATTTCCTTATTTCCTCACTGGACCTCCACCTACCTCCAATCATCTATTTAATTTTCAGCTTCACCCAGGTTGAATCCCTGTTTGTATTTATAGGAGTGTGGTTCAGGAGATTAAAACTCATAGCAGGTAGGTTCATATGGACACAGGCAACATGCTATCTCACTACTTCCCTCTCTGAATCCATAAAGAAATTTGGTTAAAAAAGTTGGAGGAGGTCCTCGTCACCCTAAATAATATTTGTGAAATGGACTCTGATAGACTTCTGAAATAGTAGACCATCTCTGCTACCAATCACAGCCATGTCTGCAGTTTCTCATAGTCACAGATACAGACATCTGAAAGACCTAAGACTACTGACTCACATTTCCTATCAACAGGAGAATATAAACCAATACAGAAATGTAACTTAAATGCCATCTCCATTGTACTGTTATAAATGCTTTATCTTGTACAGTTTACAATCAATACAGCAAGTCAGCATGACTTCTACACACTGTGTGAACCACAATATTAACTCCAAATTCCCTTCTGACAGCCTTTAACCAGACAGCCAAGGGTCAATGAACTCCAGGGACTCCAAGCTAATTCCTACATTGTTTTAGCATTTCCTTTATTGTATTCCTTTCACCCTTGCCTGTGTATTCTTCTTCTTTTCCCCTTCTGAGAAATGGTATTTAGATGCTGGGCAGGAGATGCTGATTTATTAATAATAAGAACAAAGATATTATAACGTTACCATGAAGGGACAGGCAGGAGCTGTCTCCTTTGATAATGGACCAGCTGCTTCCATTGAAATTAGCACATGGATCCAACATGTGGTTGTCACCTGAAAAATATCAGGAACTCTGAGAACAAAACCAGTTGAAATCACCCGATTTGCCCAACCTTGAAGACACTAATGTAGACTCAAGGATCGTGGAGACATAATTCTGGATAAAAGGCCCAGTATGGTAACTGTGTAGTACCCATTCCTTTTCCATTCTTTTTATTGCATTGCCTAAGATCACACTTATATTTAAGATGGTCTGTATGAACACTATATTAATTATTGTGAAGAAATAATAAGAGAGGCCATAGAAAGCAGATATAAGATTAGAGTCTTTGCTGTATCCACTTGTTTTTGCAGTGGATATCTCCAGATAAAGTCTTACACTTAAGAATATGTAATTACTTCTTACAGGATGTAAACTTCTAAGTAGGAGTATTCCCATGCATTTCATGATGTTCTTAGGGTTGACACAGTAGTGTTTTAGGATGGCTGATAGATGGCAGAATGAAGAAATAAAAGAGAAAACAAGAAATTATCAATGGTTGCATCTCCTCAGAAGGTCTTTATGTGTCCTGAAGCCCTGCCTCCAGTCTCTGGCAACACAAGTTCCAAATCTTTTTTGCCAGCATGTCCATTTGAGACACATGCTCACTACTGCTGACATGGAAATTATGGATTAAGACATGGGATATGTTCATATGCAAAGCCATGTTTTCATGTGCATGTCTCAGGTTTGTGACCCAGAAGAGTAGGAGATATGTGGATAAAGGCAATTTTGAGTCAGCTTTTCTTTACTTGCAGACATTTGAAAGCTCATCTTCAACATATGCTCAGATTTCTGATATATAACCTTGTCTATCAACTTTCCTATGTGCTGTTCTAGGGAACATGGTTTTTCTCATCTGTTTCTGATTTTATTGCACTCTCTGAGATGAAAGCAGAACATCTAATTCCCTGAAATCTTTTGAATGTTGGCTTGACAGTATTTTCACTCTAATTATTTTGTTATTTACACATATAATTCAACTTTAAAAGATAAAACCAACATGTGCTCTACTACTAGTTATTGTTTTTCTTATTCTGTAAAGCTCTGATGTTTGTAAATGTGCTGTAAATCAATAACAATATTACTCAGTACTTAGACAGTGCTTGCTACATTTAATGTGTTTCACAAACATCCATCCTAATTAATTAAGGATAATTACTGAGCCAATAAGAAAATGTCAATATTTCGTATTTAGGTCAGAAGGAAGCAAATTTCTGCCACACTAGCAGAAACCACATATCCAGTAGTAATACCTGCTATGCGAAGCTTGTTCAGGAGAAAACCATGTTTTTTCTATGTTATGTTTGTACATTGCACAGTGAAAACCTTAAGGTGTAACTTGAATGTCATTGTGATCATGCCACATGTATGGATCCCTGTGTTTTGCAATCTGCAACCTGATTGTTAAAGACATCTGGAACTGTCAAGGACCACTCTGCTCTATGTGCTTCAATATGCATTAAAACTACTGCATGTTAGCCATAGTTCATTATTTGTTCTATATCATGTTACCGGATTTTGCAGATGATTTAGTCTTCTATTTTCCTCTATTCCAGATGGTTTTATTTGTACTCTCCTTTTATAGTTTTTCCTCCCATCCCCAGGAAAGCTTTCCATTACCTTTGGAAATGAAGGACTGTAAATACTCCAGGGAAAGAAGAATAATACTTTGGTTAATGCACAGGAGTAGGAGGCAAGAGATCTGGCTTCTATTCCCAGCACCAGTATAAATCTTAGGTAATTTTAACACTTCATCTTCACCTCTTTCCACCTTAATTTCCTTGCCAGTATAAAAGGACAATAATATTTTTATTCTAAAACCTCCTCTGTTTCAAGGATAAATTCACCCACATTTTTAAGGCTGATTCTAGTCTAGGAATGATGGTCCAGCATAGATATGGTGGTAGAAAAACATGGTTATGAACAGCGGTTTATATTTGCCAAAAAAAAAAAAAAGAGAAAAAAAATCCATTGTGGTGTGGTGACAACACAGCAGATTTCTCTGAGTGAAATACACCACACTACTGAAGAAACTGTAGGTGGTAATGGTTCCTATTCAGAACACTCACGACTACAGAAAACATTCCAAAATAGTTGATGCCTAACCAACAGTATAAAACAGCTAATGTTTTAAGCACTTTGAGTTCTTCAGAAGAGGAGCTATTCTTCTGATGTGCTGGTTTCAGTATTATTACTAGTGAACTGTAATATCCCCAAAAATTTCTAAACAGAAGTTTAGAAATGTCTATATTTTTAATCCTTGCATGGATGGTGAGGATACTCTGCAGAAAAGAAAGGAGGAAAACCACTGAGGCCAACAGTCTTGTACCATCCTATGCTTACTTTCCTTGCCTATAATACTTAAGAGATTCCTTTTTGTTGACTGTGGTTTTTTATATTATTGTTGTCATTTACTTTTTTTAAAGAAAAAAATATCATATTTAGTTACAGATCTTTGCAAAGTAAGTTCCTTAAACAGCTATTTCGTGAGGTACCATTCAGAAAATTCCTGCATTAGCCTAGCGTGACTGCCTACATTTCCAGAAAAAAAATAAAAGAGAACCAGGTACTCTGGGCACAGACTAACCAGCTTTTTTGCAGATGATGTTTTAAGTTACTTTCTAATGCCTAAGGGACAGGTCATATTGAAAATAAATCTTCAGGAAACAGCTGGCTCCAGGTTTAACATTGTAATACCTCAAAGCAGTGCATGCCTGTTTTGAATGCACACTTACAGCACATTCCAGGCCAGGTTCATTTCAGTCCTGCACTACATACCCATTTTAAGTATGTCCAGCATGTCAATTCACTAGCTCGCAGGCTTGCTGTGAGTAGTGATAGCGATTAAAGCTGTCAAAGGAGTCCTGATCCCATCAAGTCTAGCCAAACAGATGACAGATCTACAACTAACCCTGGAGGAAGGAAACTGAAAATACCACATTTTGTGTGTGCGTATGTGTTTTCATAGTGTCCCACCCGCTGAGACAGACAGAATATATTGAACAATTTGTACAACTCAATCCCTGCTTCAGCAAACCTTTCCCACTCCAAAGGAGGCAATGACCACGGCAGAAAGTGAATCCTGAACATAAAATACTACCACTGTATATTCCAGAGAGATATTATTAAAATTTCCAGCTGTATAAATGCTGCTATTAATCACTCCCAAATTAACCTTATGCCCGCTAAATTATTATGAGTTCCTGTGTAAATTAAATAGTTATTAGTTTCACACTCTTGATATAGACAGCAGAATTCTGAAAAAGGGAAATGGTGAATGCCACTGGTTTCAATTTACAAAGGCCTTTTGAAGAAAAAAAAATTTCTCTTTTACTTGATTACAAAAGCAAAGCCACTTCACAGTATAATCTCACAGTAATTGTAGCCATGTATCATAACACGTCATAACTCTAGGACAAAGCTAAGCTGCCTTTCATCTACAAACATCTAAGAATGCAGAGGAAGGTGAGGTCATGGAATCTTTTCCTATATTCCACTAGAGAGCAGTATTCTTTTGTACAAAGCAGGTAGATTATCCTCTGTAAAGCAAGCTGTGGGGAATCTCTCTCTTGTTAAAAGAAGATTCTCAGGTCATTTATTATGTACGTTCAGATGTTCCCAAACTAATGGCAGAGGAAACATCCACAGCAATGGTTTCTTATCTGTATTACTCAATGTGAGTAGTTTCTTGTAAGGTTTGGTGGCTTTTTTGTTGTAGGGTTTTTTCCTGAAAAAAATAGTAAAAGATGCAAATAGCTAACCAATGGACTTCATTTTCAAGAAAAGAAAGAACTGTATATCTATATTTAAGTAAGATTCTAATAATTATCCTAATAATAAAACTGCAAAAATTTTAAAATTATGACAGTTGCAGTTCAGAAGAATTTGGACGTCTTTAGCTATACCAGATTTAATAACAAGTAAATGCGATCATGGTAAACTATTTGTGGGGGAGTAAATGGGAATGAAAATCCCTGCAGCTACAAAAATCTAACAAGGAATTTTAATGCTGCACTAAAAATATAGCACTAAAAATATAGCCCTACTGGCAATTTGTTAATACCTGCTTTACAGATGACTTGGCAATACAAGGCACAGAAAGAAGTCTCGGCTTTAAAAATGCAGAATTTACAAACGCTTTCGTTATATACATGTGTTTCTAAACTTATGTCTTGATCACTTGTAAACAGAAATGGGAAAGCAAATAGTTTTAGGCTGCCTTAGTTGCTTGATAAGCATAAAACTCCTGGATAATCAATTTACTTTTCTCCTGAGAAGGAAATGAATATGTCTGTCAGGCAGCTGGGTTCAATTTTTTTTCTCAGGGTAAGGGTTTGTTTCTGGTGCCAATCAGCAACAGCTGAAGTGTTTGTCCCCCTTTTAGGGATCACAGAAACATTTTTATCCAATTAAGCTCAGGGTCCTTCCCACCTCCCACATGCCATTACTGGTTTTGGTTTTACATGATCTTGAACTGCAGCCACAGACAGCAAACACCATGGGCTGGGGGCAGGGTGGGAGGGAGAAAGCTGATACTGATAAGACAGCAAAAGGAAATCCACTTCAGAGCAGAGGTAACACTATAAGGTGTGTGTTTTGTGCATTTTGATGCAAGTAGTGTTGTGATTTTTCACTAGGGCTTGGGGTATTCACTGGTGTGCTCTGTGTTTTGGCAGCACTTGTAAAGGGCAATAAACTAGACTTCTTTCCACAAACAGCCCAAGCTCCCACAGAGAAAACAAATTGAAGCAACAGAAGACAAAGAGTAAGTAAAATATCAGGATCAGTCCTAAATACATGATAACAGCTTATTTAGATATTGAGCAGAGTCAGGTGTGTTGGGTTAGCAAAGCCAGCACCTCCCCCAGTACCTACTGGCTTGACAGATGGTTAGGTCAGGACTCTTTGGTCTCACAGTCACTTAGCAGCACTTCTGAGCCGCCAGGTCCCTCTGTCATCCCTGTAGTCCACCCAGATATGAAAATTTCTGATTGCCAGATGTGTAGTGCTCTTAGCAAGTTTCCAATCTTCCCATGAATTCCCTCTTTGAAAAATGGTCTCTGATACCCTCCAGGACTGTGCAAAGACATCTGGATTCAAAACACATGCAAAGTTCACAAAACAGAGGGCTAAAACCAGTGTGAGGATTCAGAGTAACAGGTAACAAAAATGTACATTCATGTGGCATAAGTCCCTGTGAAGACATGGGAATGACACTTGAAATGTAACCATCAATGGAAAAAACATGTATAAAAGACAGTTCCAGTGATCAGTTTTGTCCAGTGTTCAGCCTTCATGATTCTAGCATGGGCTTAGGAGTCCTGAATATAAATGCACAAACATGCAGCCACTTATATTGCAGCTTATACTTAGATAACTGCTAAGGTAACATGAGTGTTTATGACTGCACCTTTCTAAAGGAAAGTTGGCCATCTGCTATTCCTCACTGCACACTACTGACATTTTGCTTTGGTTCTGATATGAAGGGTGAATTAAATCTATTTTCCTCTTACTTTTTCTCTTATTACACTACTCTGCTAGCCCTTGCAATCCAAGGGATTGAAGCAAAAGAAATGGGATGGAACAATTTTTGTTTGTCAATTAAGGCATTTAAAAATGGAAGGTGCCTGTCCAAATCTGAAAAATATATTTCCGTTGTTTTAAGGGCAAGTCAAAACATTTCCTTTTCCATTAAGGATCCAAGAGTCCACCTCTATTATACAAGTTTCTGATTTGGAGTATCAGTCCTCCACAAAGGAGGGTTGTAGGCAGACAAGTATATTTTGTGTTTGTCTGTGTGAATGTTATATATTCATTTGCTTTTTCCAAACTCACTTATGGAAGTAGATTTTTTTTTTTTTTAATTAAAAATACAAGAGTCCCATTGGTTTTGGATCCCATCAACGGTGATAAATCACTTGTAACTTCATAAGGCTTCTAGTAATTTTATGAAAATGTACTGCTTTAGCCAGCAGCCTGATGTGTGGGCCTTTGTGTTTGTGATGCAAGCCTGAAAATTCACTGGCCTGCTCTGATCAGGACCAGCTGTTTGTTCCCCAGTTTTGTACATCAGCTTTTAAACCAAAAAAGACAGACAAATAACTTTCTCTAGAGCTGGCATCCAGCCTCAAGAGGCAGGGAACAAATAAAACGGCAACAAAACCTGAGGCTTTTCTATCAAGTTTAGTAAGTTCCCTTTTGGTTAATAAACTAATTTGAGTGTACCCTTATGTCAGTTTGCAATCCTACTCAATATGATATTGCTCAGGTTACAGAAAGAATGTCTGCAGCACAGGGTGAGCATAGATCTCTGAGTAATAAACTTGCTTCGTAGGGTTTTCTATAGGATTCTGTGTAAATTATTTTTGTTTGGTTGGTTTGGTTTTGTCTGGATTGTTTATTTGCTTAAGAAAATATGTTGTTCTCCACAAATTGTGACTCCTTAAAATTAACATTGAAAATACCTGTTTATATTCCTTATTCTTTAAAATAGAAGTGGCATCAAGATTTGCAAAGTATTTGAAGTGTGAAAACATAATAATACTTCACATGGAATATATCATATATAATACTGATCTTCCAGAACTTCACAGGTTCTCAGGGTTAAACTACGCATAACTTTAAGCATATAAACAGTTGCATTGTCTTATTTAAAATTACTCATATTTTTAAAAATAGACATATGTTTAAGTATCCTTCTATGTTTCTTTACACTCCTGCTGTGTGACTTCTCAGTAAACATACTAAGTGTACAAAGACATGAAAATATCATTGCATGCATATAGGCAGACATTTAACAACATCAGAATGAGATGCACAGATGCTATAAAAGGCATGAAATAGTCTAGATGCTTCTATGAGTAGATTTTGTCTTTGGTATGAATGAAATTAATGGGAGTTAACATTATCAGGAGCCAGACTAAGCTTTAGAGTACAGGCATTAGAAGGGCATAGACATCAAAGGGGCAAACATTTCTTACCAATAAAATGCCTTTTCAAGTGCAATAGGATATGAATGAATGTGTCATAATTCTGCAGGCAATGATGTCCTGCTGGAATAGCCATGGCCTGAATAAGACTTGGTTGGACTGAAGGTCTTGGTCACAACCTCAGTTGGCTGAGAGGGGAAGCTGGAGAAGGAAGCCCTGCGGAGCAGGTGGCAGAGCATGCCAAAGAGGGACAGCAGCAATAGAAAGCAGTGTTTACTGGCTGGAACCTTTATGAGCCTGTTTGTATGGGTGGTACCAGATCAACTACTGCAACGCCTGTCTGCAGCAGGCTGCTGAACAGAACAGGACTCCATGTGGGCGTTTTTAATTCCCCATTTGCTGCTTATCATTATAGAATGAGAACCCCAGGTAATGGAATAAATGGAAATAGGAATATTACCTCCTGCTCACATAGACGATTCTGTTCTGGTAGAGGTTTTTTCAGCTCCAAAGTTTTATGGCTCACAACTAAGTCAGTGATAAAGTAACAGAGGAAAGTTGTTCTGTTGCACTTGTCAACAGGGGGTGATTGGGTCAATACAGAGCTATTTGAATAATTTCTATCATGAGGCAAAAGATAGATTTTGTCCTGGGCAGGTGAATGTCTCATCCTCATTCGTTTTTCAAGGAAAAAAACAGCTGCTTTCTCTCTTGGGTCATGTATGTTTACAGCTGTCAGACAGAAAGAGAAAGCAAAAAAAAATTAGCAAGCAGTGCAACAGAGAAGAGAAACTCACTGAACAGAAATACCAAGACTCTGTAGGAATGGCATCTTGTTCAGTGCAGTAGCAAGTCTTAAAGGTTTCAGGCTGAGGAAGGCAAGAGGAGCACCGTTTTTATTGCCTCTAGAAAACTTAAAAACAGTTCTAAAATAGGCAAAGGATTTCCTCACTTAGCAGGGAAATTGTCCTTTTTCTGCTGATGGTGAGAGGGCCAAGATTACAAAGAAGTCATCAAAAAGAGAGGAGAAAGGAAGGATGGTTACCTCTGTGTCATCTAAAAGTTAACAGATTATCAACCTTATGATTCCTATATCTTCAGATTTTATATTAAAATTGCTGGTTCCAGGATCTTCATCCCATGCTTCTCAATGAAGTAGAATAACGTGTTCAGCTGTAGCAGCTAAAGGGCAGCATACAGACTGCAACTCATTCAAGGGTTGCTAACTTTACAATTCAGGCCCATAAGCTTGATTTTAATTTTATAGAATCATCACTTTTGTTACCCTTTTAAATACAATTACACAGAGGAAGTGACCAGGTCTCCTTTTCCTATTAAATGATTTCCTAATGTTTATTTGAGCAAGCTAGCAAAATTAATTTGGAACATGCAAGATTCTTGTGCAAGAGAGAAATTTATATTGGAGAGAGAAAAGGAAAGCAGTGGCAACAAGCAAAACAGATTTCTCAGTAAAACGATTTTTAAGAAAAGCATAATTATATGTGAGCTTTAATACCTGAACAAAACTTTTTTTGTCCTAAAGTGCACATTAATATTGGATGACTTATCAGAGCTCATACATTTGTGTGAGAACTGTATGGAGTATGCAGCACTATTGTTCTGTTCTGCTGTCATCTGCTAATTTACTATTGAGACATTTGTAAAAAGATGCAACTAATATATCCTGTTTGCTTTCCAATGTAGGGAAAGGAAGATTATTTTTATAGTTCTGTTTTTACTGTACATAACCTAATACTGAACTTTTCAGTAAATTACCTGTAAGAACAAGTGATTACAAGTCTTGTCTGGGTCAAGAGGCAAAACTCAGGGACACTTGCACAGTGGATCCTCTCAGTTAACCGAAACAGTATGTTTTCTTGTAATAAATATTATTTATGAAAATTTATTTAACTATCTCCTGTTCATTGGTTCCTTTTTGTCATTTCTGCACTATAGTTCACCCTTTCCTCTGTTGTGTAAGCTTGTGCGATCACATGTATAACAGAAAAATAAAACAATTGGATTAAATCAATAAGCAAGTAAATAAAAAGTAGAAAAAGAGGCTTACAGATCTACTTCACTAATCTTGTTTACAATATCTTCATCCAACAGTGACATTTATGTATTTAAGAAGCCAATGCAGGCATAAGAATGGGAGGCTGTAACTGGATTTGGAGTTTGGGAAAAAAACCAAACCCAAACCAATCACATAGTAATGACAATATGAAATTAACTTCACACCTCCCCCTCTCCTTTCCCCCTCTCCTTTCCCTCACCTCTCATGTGCCATTTGCATAGAGAGAGCTCAAAAAGAAATCTACAGATATTATTTTCTGGAAAGGGAGTGGAATACAGATTGACAATGCATTAGAAGTAAGAGATTGATAGGTGTTCAACTACCCCATGAATTTCAGGAAGGGTTTGAACTAGTCAGAAAAAGGACTTTACTCATGTATACAGATACTATATAAATTTATATATTAAATAGATGTATATAGCAAATAAATGCTGGGAATTTTTAGAAAAATATGTTATCTAATAGTGACTGTTCATTGCAATGTTTTCTCTTGCATAGATAAATTCTCATTGAGAGGCTATTTGTATTTCTTCTGTGACAACATAGAGATAATAAAGGAATTGTAACTTTGTTAGAAGTCATAACATGGTCTCCTTCTGACCTCGAGCTTAATACTGTACCCCTAACATAGGTGATGCACATCAGTGAAACCAATCACTGCTTCACATATAAAGTGATGGATTCTGAACTGACTGTTATCACTCAAGAGCAAGACTCTGTGGTTATGAAAGATACCTCCATGAAAGCAATAGCAGCCAAAAAAGAAAATCAGGGAATTATTCGGAAAGCAACAGTGAAAAAAATCAAAAAACATCACTATGTCATCATTTAAGTTTGCACTTCCTTTTGAATAGTGGGCATGATTTTGGTCGGTTCTGAATGCACCTGCCACATTGTGCTCAAGAGCTTCATTGGGCTGGAGATGAAAGAGTCATCTAAGGGGAAAGAAACATATAAGCCAGCCATAGTCAAACTCTTCCTTACATGAACAGATAGTTATGGCCATACCTGCTGTCCAGACTTTGTCTTGAACAAGTATGGTTGGTCTTACCTTCTTAATAAAAGACGTTGCCTACATAGTAGAGCTGTTGCCCAAAATAAGAAACACAAGTGATAAATAAGAAGAAAGGTACACATAGCAGAAAGAAAGGGAAATAGACTAGAAATAAAGAAAATAAAGGAGAACTGTGAAACACAAAGAACAGGCAAATTGAATTAAACAAAAAATCCAACAGACCAGTCCAACCAGAGGTTTCAGAAAGAAGGGCTCAGTAGAGGAACGAGTCATAAAACACCTCTAAATTCCTTCTTAAATACACTGAAGTTAGAGGTTTACTTTATACTGGTGATAACAGTAACAATCAACCTCTCAGAATGCAGAGGGGACTATTCTAATTTATCACTTCCCTTTAGAGCTGTAGGACCAACCTTAAGATTATGATAAACCAGACAAAAATATTGACTTCAGTTACCAACTCCTCCCTAGAAATTGTTTTCTAATACCCAGTACCCATTGCATTCTCAGCTGTGAGATAAGCAGCAAAATATTGGCAGAGCCTGAAAGAGTTCTGCAAACAACTCTTAAGAAGTTTTTTTCTGTGATGATTCTTTTGCACAATCTATTCAGAGATGCATGCAAATCAAATGCATTGTTGGTTTTTTTAGCTACAGCCTAAAGCCTTTCGTTTTTTGTTGTTTGGGTTGGTTTTTTTGACTGCCCAGAAGCATCTTCTGTGATATTGTTGAGAGCCAGAAGTGTAGCACTCTTGTGAGAGCTGAATAAAACCTTGGTGGTACTTACCGAAAAAACCACTACATCTTGGGTCCTCATGCTCAGTGAATGTTGATAACAGAGGAGGTACTTCAAACAGATAAAGCTGCATTAGTGCTTTTCAATTTGTCCGTGGGAATACGCTCATCTGGAACAATGATTGCAGAGGCAAAATCAGATGAATGCTACTTTCAGGACAAAATTACTGCTCCAAGAGAACAGCTCAGAAAGAAATACATTTGAAGAGCCCGGAGAGTAATTTCATGGAAAACAAATTGGGTAGGGTAGGTTGGTTTTTTTGTTTGTTTGTTTTGTTTTTACCTAAGGGAAAAGAATAAAGGATTGTTGAAAATACTGTAAAACTATTTCAATTAAATACTAGGGTTTTTTCACTTCTGACTTTTATTATTGACAACAGAAAGAGATTCAAAAATGTGGATGCTATAAACTTTTTTTTTTCCAAAGATAGATTTCTAAAACTAGGGTTTCTCAAACAAAAGAGTATTATCTTGTTCTATATACAAAAATATGCATTGTAAATGCCCATTAGATGTATTAGTTACAGAGGGAAATGAATTCTTTTATTCTTATTATTATTCTTCAGTCTAACTTCAATTTTAATTTTAGAAGGGAAATTCAAGGTCTTTTATACATCTTGAAGTTTTCTTGTGGGAGGTTTTTTTAGCATGAAAAATTGCATTTCTAAAAATCATAATATACTCATTGTCGTTAAAGAAAAAAAATATGTAGAATTGCTTAGTCTATAAGATATACCTAGTTATACGAATGACCTTTAAGAAATTGTTAATCTCCTTCCCTTTTTTATACCATCTTTTGTTAATAGCAAGCCTGCCATTGCCTCAGGCTCTTCATGCTGTTGAAATTCATTGTTGGGCAAATCTCAATGAGCATAAAAAAGAATTAAACCCATAATCAAGGAGAACTGGCAATTTTTCTGCTCTGAAAATTGTTTTCATCACGTTTTCTTGCTGTTGAATGATGATATCCAGCACGACAGAGGGTGTAAAGGGGACATAGTTATGGGTCTGGTTGGTTCAAGTGATAGAGGGAATGGAGTGAAGATGACCATCTTTACTGCAATTTGAGGATAGTTGAACTGCAAGAAAATGTCTCACCTCCAGCCCTCCCATCATACAACAAAAAATTACCACATTGTGACAAGCTGTTACAATCTGGGATCGCTGTCTTTAGCTATTTGATAGGTCATATTCTTTGAAATATTCCCAGGTTTGTTTTTTTTTCTCAAAGCATATTTCTTTATTATACCTAAAGAAATGAGTCAACAATCATAGGAAAACAATGCTCCATCGTGACAAAACAATGTAGTTCAGGATTTTCTCCCATATAATTGTCAGTTTTGTTCTTTTCAAAGCTGATATTCTTGATTTATATAACTTTCAAAAAGATTTTTTCAAAATCTCTGTATAGGAAAAGTGGTTTTGTGGTTTTTTCCCAATTTACCAAATAGAAAACTCAGTCTCACTGTTTTAGTCCAAAATACTTGTCCTCCAGATCCATATTTGTATCTTATTTCAAGTCCTGTTTTGCTTTCCTTTATCTTGCTGCCTGGATCTCTTTTCTAGTGTAGATATCTAAACTGAGTGGTGATGACTAGAAATGGGACACTAAGAACCCACTTTATTTGATTTTCATGGTCCTTTGTCTGTAATAAGATTGGTGAAATTTATTTGAAAAAAATTAATCAAAAAGCTGACATTCTGAAGTCCTCTCAAAGGGTTCAAAACTTAAACTTGAAAATATTTTCTTACTTTTTTCTGGAATGTTTTCTACCTCTAATTTGCCATCAGTCTTCAGAGCAACATTTTCAACGTTGATAACTTTATTAGTTCAGAAACTGAATTCTGAACTTCCATATAACTGTCATTTTTATTTAGAGTAGATGAATAATCAATTTGATAAACTTGCCAAGAATCATATCTGAAGTAGAACCAGAAAGATTAAATCATATTTTTATGAAGACATGTGTAACAAAGCCCCACCTTAAAATATTTCCTAAGTTTAATAATAACCTAAAGAAAATGAGACACAGTCCCAAATGACTAAAATGGGACTGTGGAACAGTAATGAAACAGTAAAACCTCTTCTCCAGTTATATTTCAAGAAACAGAAATACTTATCTAATGCCATCAGTAAAGTATTTAACAGAAATGTTTGACCATCAACAAGCCATAGATGTATTTTATCTATTCTATACAGCAAAAGCTCTGAATGAGTTTATGCTAGCAGATTCTAAGAAATTATCTGAGAAACTCAGTCATAACGTAGTAAAATTCTGCCAAAGAAAAAACACATCTAAGCTAATATTGTGGGTTAAATATGGTAGACAACTGAGCCCTACATAGCTGCTTGCTCACTCTGCCACAGTCCTCTGGGGAAGAGAGTCAGAAGGGAAAAAATAAGAAAATTCTTGGGTTGAGATAATGCCGGTTTCATAGGTAAAGAAAAGGCTGTGCACATAACCAAAGCAGAATAAGGAATTCATTCACTCCTTCCCATTACAGGCAGGTCTTCAGCCATCTCCATGAAAGCAGGGCTCCATCACACGTAATGGGTACTTGGGAAGACAAACAGCAAACGTCCTCCCCTTCTTCTTTCTTTCCCTCAGTTACTATTGCTGAGCATGATGCCATCTGAAACAGGCACAGTGATCCCAACCAGAGTCATCTGTCCCAGCCATGTCCCCTCCCAGCTTCTTGCGCACCCCCAGCCCACTTACTAGCAGGGCAGTGTGAGGAGCAGAAAAGACCTTGACGCTGCGCAAGCACTGCTCTGCAATAACTAAAATATGCCTGTGTTATTAACAAATCCAGAACAGAGCATCATATGGGCTGCTCTGAGGATAATTATCTACATACCACCCAAAACCAGCACAGCTAAGCTCCTCAAAGCAGACTTTGCCAAAAATATTTCATTCTTTTTATATGACAGTTATGTTGAATAAAATTATATTTATTTGTATGTTTTCATATATAATGTTAGGTGTTTCTATTCTACACTTTTAGGTACCCAATAATAGAGAAAGAGAGAAAGTAAAACCAATAGATTATTTTGATAAATGTCAGTGTTACTATGCATTTGTGATGTTTTGCTGTCTTCTTTGGTGCTGTGGATGGAAATGTTCATTGTGTTTGGCTGTGTATGTAGACCACTGCTGATACTGTACAAACAAGTTTTGGGATGAGTATTTTATTTTTTGCTACTAAAAGCGAAGATGAAAATGAGAATGTACACATGAGCATATACAAGCAGAATACTTTATTTAATTTTCATGACATGTTTATTATATTAAATTTAGTTAATCAGTGAACATTACAACAATTTTGATTTCTGATGGTGATTAGAATTGAGATAGATTAAAGACACTTGATCCTACAACAGTCTTTTAAACACCTAGCCCTCCAGTTGAGCTCTTTTCAGGAATTAGACAAAACTGCGTGTCAGAAAATTTATTCCTATGTTACTATCGTATTAATTGATCTCATAAGAGCTATGCAGTTGCTGCCAAATTGATCCTTAAATTGGTCATTTTTATGTGAAAACATTAAAACCAGTAGGACTACTTGTGCTCCCACAAGTAAGTCACTGCATAAAGTTTCATCGGATCAGACTCTTACGCACATGTGTACATTTTTCCTGGCAGTTATTTCATGAACTACTTGAAAAAAGGAAGGTTTTCACACAGAGGTGTTTCCAGAACCAGAGCTACAGTTCACAGTATTTAGTAGCATACTTCATTAAATACTGTTACATTGCTATCACTTACATCTTCCTAATCTGTGAAATATTTTCATATTAACATTGCTTCCCTAAAACCACAGCAAAAGATACATTCTTATCAGAAGCAATACATATTTACACATGCGAACATATTTTTATATTTATTTTATATACACGTGTACACACAAACTAAAAAGTGTATTTCTGTTTGCAAGCAGTCATCTCACTGTGACCATGTAAGATTTTAGTAACTACTCAGGACAGATATAGTTATGTTAATAATTCAGTACTGGTAGGCATCTTTATTCAACTTGACAGAGTTAAGCTTACTTGCAACCCAAGATACATAATAATAATAGCGATAGGACATAAAATTTAAATTAAATCTTATGGCGTGTTAGTTCTTTTGGGGGCTTTCTGGTTTTTTTTCAATTTTGATTGCTGTGATGATATTTAAACTAAAAAATACATATAAGATCTCAAACAATATAAATAATCCTCTGAGAACCTTTATAATTTTCAACACCAACTTTACATTGTAAATTATTACCATTTTTATTTACGTCTGTCAATTCCAAGCACAATGGGAGATCTGCCTAGCTCAGCTAACCTAGGATATATGCAATTATCTAAGACACAGAGTGGTACTTGTGCTGAGTAGCCAATTTCCTTCTCCTGTTGTGTTAATAATCCTCACATAATTATAAAGTAGTGGGTCATAGTAGTTCTACTTCAATGCGTGGAAAATACCAGTTGCCTGCTTAATGTACTATTACCATGAAGCGAATTTCAGAGATTTATAACCTTGTTTACTACTTTCCCATCCTGCCCAATAATTGAAAAGGATTCAATTCTTCATTGAAAATAAAATACACAATAGTAGTACAGATTTTATTTGTTACCTTGGTAACAAATATTCCCTTTACAATAACTTCAAATATGTTTTCTTGTATGGAATGTTTATTACAGGTTTTAATAAGCACAGCTGTAAATAAGGTGCATTTGGCATGGTGGCCTCAACATGAACTTTTTGAAGCTAAGGATCTGTAGTAAAAAGAACTACACAGCTTGTCCATAATAATGGAATTGTGTCAGAGGAAAAACTGCAGGAACACTTTTTCCTTTTTTCCTGTTCTATACCTAACCATTGCCAGTTGAAGTAAATAGTACTCTTCTACAGTGTAGTGTTCTCCTAGGTTTTCACAATTTTCTGTGAAACTCTTGAAATATCTGCACATGGAATAAGGCAGACCAGTGGACCCAATGATCACGGATTTTGGAAGCAATGATATCCTGTGTCTAAAGCGGATTGAACAAATCAGAAGAATTATTAGAATATGCGTCCTTTTCGGAAATACTTATTTTCCAACAGAACAAAGTGCTATGGTGGAAACT
The DNA here is from genome assembly GCF_963921805.1 of Phalacrocorax carbo. NCBI lineage: Eukaryota > Metazoa > Chordata > Aves > Suliformes > Phalacrocoracidae > Phalacrocorax > Phalacrocorax carbo. The sequence goes on from NC_087548.1 coordinate 42,608,379, forward strand.
GTTTCATGTAATTCTAATTAATATTTTAATTTTTTATCTAGTGTTGATAATAAAAATTTCAAATCCTAAAAAACCCACTTTAATGCTTTGGCTGCAACAGCCTTTATCCTAGGCTCCAATTGGCAAAGCCATCTACCTGACAAGGTCACTTGCTGAGAAACCTAGAAATCCAGAACAGATATTCTAAAATTTTTTAGTACCTTTTGTAGGTTGGGTGTTTTAAGTCACTCTCTATCTACAAGTAGCAGGCAACGTCCCATCTTACAGTGATTTACTGGACTATAAAGTAGTTTTCCTGAGTCTGGAATAAGTAGCAACTTGGAAATTTTTTTTTTCCTACAGTATATTTAGTTGGTGTCTTCTCTGTGGTGAAATTTCATACTACTTAACTAATGTTTAGCATGGCAAATATAGGAATATTAGTATGTTCCAGTCATGGCTCTGATTGAGCAGGGGGTTGGGCAAGATGACCTCCAGACATCCCTTCCAACTTCACCCATTCTGCGATTTGGCATAAATTTCAAGACAAAAACATATGTGTAGGCAAAACAATGGAGAAAGATATTCTATTGTAAATCCATGGATATTAGTGCAGAACTAAATCTATTTTAATGAATTACCAAATCGTTACATACTAAGTTTAAGTTTTAAAGGATTAAGTTTTACCAGCTGTAAAAGTTAAAAGTTCTAAGGAATTCCTCATACTTAAGCAACACATCAAAGAAGCCTATGGACAGAAACTCATTTCAACAGAGACATGACGTCTAACAAGGTAATGAGACTGTTTGCAGAGATAGTTTATGATTCAAATTAAGCATTTCAAAGGAAATCAGAGTGGGCAGTCAAGCCTTTGAAGCTGTCTAGAGGTAACAACTGAAGATTTCCATTTCAAAGACAGTATACATCGGGGGTCAGGGTGGACCTATGCAGATGGAACATAAACTGTAGTTTAAAAGTCAGTGAACAATTTACATAGGGTTAGCTGAAGCTATTCATATGATCCTGCAGCCCTAATCCTTTGCAATCCTATACTTTTCCATGAAAGACTGAAGACCTCCATATTTTAGCAGATATAGAGTTACGTAATTAAAACAAGTTTTAAAAGATAAGACAGGTGTCAAAAGCCAAATATACAAATGCTTACAAATACTAGATTTCTCATTGCCTATTAAAACATTATTTTCTCACGTTACACAAAACACATGTATATTTTGAGCTCTGAAAGAAAAAAAAAAGTGTTAATAGACAGGAAGACAACATAAATTCAGTAATCAAAGACTTGGACATGCATGTACACAAGGAGAAGTAAGGTCATAAAGACCTTAGGTAATGTTAGTGTTTTCTAACAACTGAGCACTTCTGTAATCTAAATACAAATCACTTAATACAGCTATTTCACATGCATTTTCCTCCTTTACAAAACATAAAAACAACAGAAAGAATGCACTGCAGGACAGCAGAGGCTAATTATTTTATGTGACTGCTGGAGAAAACATTATTTCCCTAGAGTATATACTATCAATGCTGTCTCGGAGGGACACAAACTCACTCTCACACACTCACTGACTGTCACACACAGTCATTCTCTTCTTCCTAAATAGTGAAAGACAACTCTTGTACTATGCAGTGTCCCTAGAGAGAGGTAGGGAATTAAATCCAGCAGCAAGGTCTTTGCACACATCATTTCAGAGGCTCTTATGCTCCCAGCGCACAGTACGGTACTAGGTTTGTCTAGCTTAAAAGTGTGCCCGCATTTAGTTTCCCTTGAAGTAGATATAGCTGTGTTAAGACCAATCTCATTTTTTCTTTTAGAGGTTTTGCTTTTTCCTCAAGAATTTCTCATATTTTCCAGATCTGTCTTAGTTCAGCAAAAGCAACAAAAATAGGACCTCAGACAAATGTATGACAACTGAGATGCAAAGGCATTAAGGCATAGAAAAGGTATTACTTTTCTTGAGGGTTTTAACTACATGGCTGTTCTAAGCTGCATTACCAAATATCTCAGTACTCCGGATGTGTCAGCATAGTTGCCATTGATGAAAATCTATATTTAGTCCTCCTAAAAAAATGTTTAATTATGATTATTTCTGATTAAAGAACAAGACTGTGGAGCAAGGTACTCTACATAGATCATTCTAACTGAGGCAGTTATTTACCTAGGATGAGAAACTGGTGGTCTCCAAAGGTGATGCTGATGTTGAGGATATGTTGGGTAAAACCACTCTGGGTGAAGAGAATATGATGTAATGAAACCCAAAGGTGCTCTGTGTATGTGTGTGGGCGGAGGAAGAGGGGAAAACGGAGGAAGAGGGGAAAACGGAGGAAGAGGGGAAAACGGAGGAAGAAGGAATCTGTAGTAGAAGATAAACCAGAAATATAACAAAATTTCCCCTTTTAACCCCTGTCTGTAAGGAAGCCTTGTTGCACCAAAGAATTTGAAGGTCTGACAGAAGAAGATATATGCCAGACAATTCAGAGATCTGTTTTCACTTTCATCTTTACAGCTCAACACTTATCTGACTATGCTTGAACATATTTTCTTCAGTTGTTAAAAGTCTTGTTTTTAAAGACCAATTGCAAGGTTTGAGAACAATACTTAACTAGATTTTTCACCCAGCTTGGCCTCTAGTCAGTTTGAAAGCATTAAGTCCCCTTACTTATTCCTTATTACTACCTTATTTTGCAAGGAAGCCTTTGTATGTGGTGGGGTTTTTGTGGTTTTTTTTTTTCTTCAAACTGGGTTTCAGCTGTCCTTTCTGATGGATCATTCAGGAAAATAAACAGTAGTAGATGCTATGGAAGGAGTATATAAACATTACAGATATTCAGTAATAGCTTTCTGGTTCTGGATTCCCAGCTTCTATCTCTCTAGCAACAACTATGCAAATAATACTACCAAGGGCAAAGAAAAAAAAAAGGGGGAAAAAAAAGGGGAAAAAAAAGACAAAAGAAAAAAGGTTATCTCTGTTTGAATACATTGAACTTATGACAGATAATACTGTACCTCCCAAGGACTGAGCCAAACAAAAAGGCACTAATGTAAGTGCATTTCTTCAGAGGTTTCAGTGTAGGAGAAAAAAATCGAAGAGAGAACTGACCATGAATTAAATGTAGGGAAGGAGGTACACAGCTTCATTTGAGAGGGATGTGCAAAAGGCAAAAATGTATCTTATGATAATAATAATGCAGAAAGCAATTCAGGCAGGAAGCAGTCATATCAAGGACAGAGGAAAACAAGGGAAAAGTGAAGAGGTAGGTTTTCAGTCTTCAAAAAAGGTGATCCCATTTGAGATTTAGTAAAAGAAAATCATTGGTGTGAAGGCAGTGAAAGTAAAAGAGAAAGAAAAAATAAAAAACCACATTGCTCCAAAATGATAGGCAGTTGGTTAAAAGAGTTGAGAAAAGAAAGAAGAGTCATTCATCACAAAGATAGGGAGAGAGAAAAATGCATATGACGCTTCTCAAGAAAAGCAATCAGATGCATTGCAGAAACCATGGTGTATACTTCTGGATAAAGGAAGTGGGTGAATGTTGTGGTTTAGCCTCAGCAGGCAACTCAGCCCCACACAGCCGCTCGCTCACTCACTCCCCCACCTACAGGATGGAGGAGAGAATCAGAAGGGTAAAAGTGAAAGCTCACAGGTTGAGATAAAAACAGTTTAATAATTAAAATAAAACAATAATAACAAAAAATAAAACAATAATAACAACAACAATAATGTAATGAAAAGGAAAATAATGAGAGAGAGGTGAAACCCAGGGTGGGGGGGGAAAGGGGAATGAACAATCAAAACAAACAGCATGTGACACAGCTGCTCACCACCCAACACCTCCAGTCCCTGAGCCTCAACCACCTCCCCACACACCAACTGCCCCAGTTAATATAGTGGTCATGCTGTCACATGGTATGGAATAGCCCATTGGTCAGTCGGGGTCAGCTGTCTTGGCTGTGGCCCCACCCCTCCCAGCCTCTTGCCCACTTAGCAGTGCATGGGAAAATGAAGAAGTTCCTAACTACTATAGGCACTACTTAGCAACACTGAGCTGCTACTTAACAGCAACTAAAGCGTCAACGTGCCATCGGCACTTTACCAGCTACAATGAAGAAAATTAACTCTCTCCCAGCCAAAACCAGCACAGTGACGAAAGAAGATTAGGCAAAGGGAGAGGTGTCAGATGTTGTTTGGTAAGAAAGATCTTAAATCACAGAATAACACAATGACTGAGTTTAGAAGGGACCTCTGGAGGCCATATGGTCTAACCCCGCTTCTCAAGCAGGCTCATGTAGAGCAGGGTTCCAGGAACATGTCCAGACAGCTTATGAGAATTTACAAGGACAGAGTTTGCCACCTCTCTGGGCAGCCTGTTGCTGTGCTAAGTCACCCTCAGAGTGAAAAAAAAAAAAGTGTCTTCTCAAGTTCTGGAGGCCTTCTGTGTTTCAGTTTGTTACTATTACCTCTTGTCCTGTCACTGTGCACTGCTGAAAAGAACCTGTCCCTGTCCTCTTAGTACTGTCCCTTAAGTTATTTATATACTTTGATGAGATTCCCCCCAGAGCCTTTTCTTCTCTGGCCGAAATAGTCTCAGCTCTCTCAACCTTTCCTCATGTAAGAGAACATAGTAAAAAATAACAATAAAGAATGATGCAACTATCTCTAATTTTCACTGAAGGCTTAATGAATAAGTTGTGACTAAAAAGTAACATCAATGAGCTGAACATGAAGTGTATAAAGTATGTAACTGAATATTATGTATGATATAGAATGTTTGTGATAAACCCATTAAAATGGTTTGCTTTACTGATACTGGTGTGTTAACTACCAGAATCTACAAACATTTAAGCTAAGTTTCCTGGAGGTACTACTGCTCTCCTTATGCTTTGTGAAGTCTCCTCTGAAATGAACTAGTGCAACAGCCCCATAGTAGTACCATGACAAGAGAGATGTAGTTTAACCAGGAATTCTGTTTAAGGAAGAAAAATGGGAGGTTTATGCATCTAAGCTTTATCTGGGGGAAAAAAAAGAACAAAAACCAACCCTTACGTGGACATGTCTATGTGTCCAGCTATTCCAAAAATAGACATGAGCTGCTTGTTCTGATGTGTGGCAACAATAGCTTAAACTTTTGAATATTGCTTTGAAGCTGTTTGAGAAGTTTTCTGTATAGGAAGATATTGTACACATGTCGTAGAACTACCAGGTGTTGCAAACCTACACAGACAGAAGAATCTGAAGACAAGAACTCAACTTTGGATAAAACAGAACCCACAGGAAATTTGTATAACTTATATCATTTATATCAACTAGTAAATAAATTAATTTCCTGTATTTGTTTACAAATAAACTAGAGTCCTTAAGCCTGGAGGGCAAATCTCTTGACCACTCAGATCACTTAATCTCCCCACATAAATTTTCATAGCAGGACATATTTGCAACCTATATCACCTACAGCAACAGTTCTTGAGATTGGTTCATTACGCACATCAAACGAAATAATCTGAGAGTTGCATTTTTTCCTGTTTAATAAGCAAAAAGATTTAACCAGTTTAACATGTCAAATTATTAACACCCATATCTTCAGTCAATGTGAATAATTAGTTCAATATCACTGTGTATGCTTTTCAGTTCTCCTTTTTTCCTACACAGATGGTCAAAATGGTCTAAGCTGTTCAAAAGAATAACAAATTAAATAAAAATTAGACTTCTTCAAATAGTTTGTTTCTGAGAAATGTTGATGAACTCAAGTCTCAGTACAGCCTTGGAATCTGACAGAGAACAGGATCAGAACCGCAGGACTTCTGGGTAATGATACCTAGTTAATGGGGCATCATTTCGGTTTACAACAGGAAAATTGATTAAATTAGCATATTTATGTCTCAAACATTTTTAATAAAAGGAATCATATGGAACATAAAATTTGCATTCACATTCAGATAATTTTTTATTCCTCTTTGACTAAAATTAGCTCTTCTGTTGTCTTCCTGCAGTAACATCCATAGTCCCTGCTGCTATTGAGAGAAACATGGCCAAATATTTTCTTTAAAATAACCTATCAAATAAAAGAAAATTCTTAAACTAAGTCTTGGTTAAAGAATATTTTTGATATTAGATATAAAAAATCATATTAATAAGGATGTCACTGACAAAATAGTGTAGCCAATATTTTCTAAACCAGCATATTGCATCTGATCACCTTAGCTACCTACTAATAAATTATGAAGGTTCCCTTCACCATTTTTTTGTTTAGCTTTTGTTTTCAAAGCAAATGAAGCACAGTGCTAGATAAGAATTTTGAGCAGGACAGGGTAATTATTACTAGTTCCATCTGCTTTTCCTGACTTATTTAAGATCTCCCAGAATATCAACAAGTACTGAAGATTCTGTTGGCTCTTGAAGCACATTTGGGCCTCGGGATGCATTTAAGATAAATGCATTATGTTAGGTATATGTCCACTGAAAGCATCAAACCAGAAAATCGAACACAGGATTTTGAAACAAAGCATATAATTAGACAATATGCATCCTTTTTCACTTTTTATTTTCTTGTCACCTTTAACCTATGGCTAAATTCTTTTTGTCAGGCTACTTACAGGAACTTATCTTGTCCTTTGGGTTTACTCAAGTTAATTGAAAGCAAACTGTGCTTCATCTGTTGCTTCAAACCTAATGAACTATATTTCTTAGTCATTTCTAATGAATAAATGTGCGTGGTTCAACATTGAATAGAGAATATGAAAGCCACTGTCTTGTCCAGGGTCAGAGATCTATGTGAGGAAGTTTCTCTGGGCTTAGATGCATTCCACCAGCTGTACCATCAGGAAAGAAACAGTTTAAATTGTTTGCTGCCTCCAACTGCTGCCACAAATTGTTTTGCTGCCTTTCCTGATTGACACACAGGACAACACTATTTATAATCCTTGGAACTGGCCATAATTTTTATATCCTTTACCATACTTTTATAATTTTTCTCCTAATGATGGGAGCAAAATTAATTATATTTAGTGAAGGCAGATACTTGTCTTTATCAAACCAGAGACCAAAATGCAGATTTTTCCAACCCTAGAAATCTCCATAATCCCCAAGAAGCTGAAAAATATGTTCCAGAAAGGGGACAGATCACGTTTATATTTGTAATGCTAAATTAAATTCCTTTTCCATTCCCTTCACCTCCCAATAAGGACAGGATAGCAAAAACAAACTACTGAAATCTTTGTTTTTAAGCTAAAAGAAAAGGATCCCTCAACAAAACATACGACAGCTATGTAGGAACCTTGCTCTCTGGATCACACTACAAACAAACCTCATTTAAAAGCTTGACTCTTTTGATTAGCCACCCATCTAAAAATAAAAATAAGTGCCTGGTAAGGATGTTATGAAGTTTTACACCTGACTTCTCTGAGGTAACCAGAACCAGAATGTACTGGTTGGGGCTATCACACTACACCTGTCAAGCTAATATATAATTCCTTTTTGGATGCTACTGTTTGGCTAAATCATTTAACTTGAAGTTTCCTCCTGCAGCATCAGGAGCAAAAGTGACATGTCTGCAGTCTTCATGCTCATTATTCAGAGCCTTATACCTAGACTTTTTGAAAAACAATGAGCCTTACAGGGAAAAAAATAATCTAACAACTACAGCTTTCTCTTGGCAGGAAAGAACAAAAATTGAGATTGACTGTTCCCCCATTTTGCTATATATTGACATGGACTAGCAAGACACAGTAGTGTGTTTTTCCTTCTGTGTAGTAGTGGGGTGAATTTAGCTGCGGCTGTGAAACACATACACGATTCTTCCTGCTGCTTATTGTTCAAGAAACAGATACTTTATCATATAGTACCAGAGACTTTCAGACATGAGCAAGTTCACCTTACCAACCACCCAACAGATCTCAAAGAATACACAGCATTATTTCCCTTATGAAAAATTGACATTTTCCTCTACAATCAGTAATAAATTGTTGCCTAAGAATTAAAATTGAATTATATTTTTGAAAAGTAAAGACATTATTTCTGTCCCCCATTTTGATAATTACCCTCCTGCAAGAAGAAATACTTAAAATACCATCTTTTGACTTAGTCATGTCTGTTCAGAAGCCCAGGATTTAAGTAGGTCCTGATTTATTAAGTAATCAAACAGGTATGTAGGTTAACATCAAGGGGACTGAAGGGAACTAGTTGTGTGTTATAAACTTATTAAAGCTGGATACATGTTTGGAAGCCTTCCTGAGTCAGCATCTTCCTAATATTTATGTGCTATTGAAAATATCTTCAGATATTCACTTTTATGAATGAACGAGGGTCATGGCATCTCTGTCAGTGAAAAAGGAAATGGAAAAGGAAAGTGTGTTCAAATATATACATATAACTATAAATTAGAAATCGTTCACTAAGCAATTAAGTTAAATTGCTTTTTTCCTCTGACTTAAGTAGAATGAGAATGTCACTAATACAAACTAATATATCTACTAAGAATAGGGAGAAATATAAAACTGCATAAAACTGAAAATCATTGTAAAGTGTTTTGTAGCATTTCAAAATCCCTAAAAAACAACTGTTCTGTTAATAACCAAACAGATCACACTTTTAGTAATTATAACCTTTTTCAATATATGTAAATACTTCTTGCTAGGTTTCCTGTGCATTTAAAAACAAAAGTACCTTTGTAGCAATTCCCTGTAGGATCGCTTTTGGGACCACAATTACACTCTAAATATTTGAATGTCGTCTTACTGAAGTCATTAGAGCTATTCATATACAGGAAGTGAAGCACATGCTTAGAATAAGGTGAAGCCTTCAATATAGTTATTGCAGATTTCCAAATTTTTATTTGTATGCGCAGTATCATGAAATACCACATAGGCATTATCAATAGTAAAAACCAAAAGTAGGCTTATTTCTTGGGACAACTTTTAGTATGTTCATTTTTGTATCACTTTGGATTCTCTCCACTGTTTTTATGATGACCCTTAAAGTTTATCTTCAGAAAAACTATTAAAGAGTCTTGGCAGAGCTTCTTCAGTCAGTTTCCTGAAATAGCTGAGGGTCTAGCAGTGGCATAAATAAACAGTCGAGTTGAACACAGGGCTTTGGCTGGTCCTTTTTACCAGCTGTACTAATAAATCAATTTGATGGTGTGGATCACCCTGATGCATTCCTTCCTCTAATGCTGCTAAGTTGGAAGGGTTTTTGTTTTACTATTGGACTTTCATTTGCAGTACTGGCCAGCTGTTCTGAAAACTCAGACGTTTGAACCGAAAAATAAACAAATTACCTGAGATAAAAAGTTTACAAAGACCTTTATGTTTTTCTTCTGCATAGTTGGTCTTCTGCATCAAAGCTTGGTACATCCGTAATTCTGTGAGGCTAAAAATGTTTTAGTTAAATCAGCCCCAAGCAGGCATACAAACACATTTAATATTATTTAAATGATTATTCCAGTACTTTACACAAGTCCTAAACTGCTACAAAAGTACCTGTACAATGCATTTGTATAGTTTGAAAAAAAGCTATTTTTGAGAGTCCAACAGACTGAAATGGATTTTCCTGCTTTCATGTATTTTACAATTAATATGGGTAACATGGGTAGAGAGTTGTGTTCTGACCCTATTACTATTTCATTCATTAAAAATTAAAATTAAAATTGTAATCTATGCATGTTTTATCTGAATCTAAAACCCTGGCAATTTTTTTTTGGAGGATACACATATTCACTTTACTAAGATATAGAAGGCCTGAAGGACTGCATTGTTATTATAAGGCTCAGGGTTACTGTGAAAGTGTCTACCTAGTTGTGTGTGCCCAGCCACCTAATGTGCACAGGGTAACAGTGACTGGATGCATTAAAACAGCTTTGCCACTGAGTGTCACTTTACACAAAATGTTATGTATGCAACGCATGACACACTATCCTTCTGTTATCCATTTAAACACCTAAATGACCGCTAACTCTATAGCATGTGAAAGTCTCAGAATGATCAATAGCTTCACCTCCATAATGTTAAGGATTCGCATTCTGTTTTTATAGCTTGAGAACCAAAGATGAATGTGGCAGAAAAAAACTTGTAGACCTTATTCTTATGTGCAACCAAGAATGAAATGCAGCTGGGTGACTGGCAGCTGATGTTGATATGATCCTTCTGTGGCAACTGGGAACTTTTGTATGATTTATGAAGTAATTTTTTTTTTCTACAGGTTATCATCTTGTGCCTCAATCAAATTGTTTAGACAAAAGTCAATGCTTTGGTATGAGTTTTGGAGTTTAGACAAAGCGCTCATGCTTAGGTATGAGTTGCATGGACTCTATGGCAGTAGAGGAGGAGATGAAGCTCTGTTTCTCCTTATTCCTCACAGGAAATACACTTCTAAAAGCCAATGAAAAAAGAAGCTATTCAGAAAGCACTTCAGAGCATGGATCTGATTTAGTTGCTCTGTATTACTCTAACACACACAGCTTTGTGCCCAAGTGGTAGAACTCCAATGGGTTACAGTAGTTTCAGCTGTTATGCAGATGTAACATTGAGCCAACTACTATATCAACGGTAATTCTACAAAACCCTAACAGTTTGGCTTTAGTTAAATATACTACAGACTAGCCATTAATAATTGAAACTAGGACAGTGCCTTAGCCTCAGCTAAAACACAAGGCTAAATAAGCAATTCCCTTAATGTTCGTTTACCCAGCAAAGTTACTGCACAGTGAGCTAGAATAAGAATTTATATTATTATAGCTACTTTACAATAATTCTTTCTGTGATAATTTCTCTTGTACAACAAGGGTATTTTATTGTGAGACAGCTTATTCATTCTGAAGTACAGTCAGTTAAACTTTGAAAACTGTTCTCCACTTAGCCATTTCCACCTCAGTGAACACTAGGAATTTCTACATAAGGAGCAGCATAATGTAAATAATGAAGAGCTGTTGGCATGATATGATGAACTATGAGTTTACAGGCAGACAGGTCTACCAACTCTCTGTATGAGATAGGTCAGGTTGCCTTTCTTTTCTCACTAAAATGTACAACAGTTTTGGCCTTGCACCTAATTCTTGAGGAACTACCGTGTACCCTCTTTTCACTATGACAGATATCCTTTCAGCAACTTTCTTATCCACCTTTGAATTCTCTATTGATTATCCTCTCCTCAAGTTTGGTTAATAATTTCCCATGTGTATGAAATGTTTTACTGAAGTCTAGAGAGATCAATAAAGACTTTAATGCACCTTAGAGAAAATTCAGCATAAGTTAAGCAGCAGGAAAAAGACTAGTGGAAGGAAAGAAGCATCCTTTCAACAAGATAAACCAGTTTCCAACAAAGAAAATACAAGAACCTTATAACCTGGTAGGGAAAATGTTAAGTCACGATCAGAAAAGCCAAAAATGATTCTACACCTCAGCTTACTAAAACCATGAAAACTAATAAAAGGCAACATATTCAAACACTTGCCACAGAGTTGATTGGGCCAACATGTGATTAAGATATAGAGGGAATATCAAAGAATATTGATCCATAGCAGAGAAGCCAAATCAATTTTTTTTGTGTGTGTCAGTATCCACCACAAAACTGTTTACAGAAGTTTCCCAAAAAAGCTGCTTTTCATCGAGGAAAAGGGATGGGTTCATACTAAAATGTCAGTACAATAGAATTTATAATAAACTGGCTAAATGAACAGCAACAAATTGCAATAACAAGAAGGTATTTTCATTCAAGTGTTCCAGAGAAGCTAAAATCCTAAACTGCTATTATGTGGAACCCACCACTATCATTAATGTGTATACCAAAAGAGCAGAAAATAAATAAAGTGTGACATGAATTTTTAGAAAAGGGTCTATGAAAGTTCTAGAGAACTACAGCCTTTTATTTCTGAACTCTGCAGTAAGCAAAGTAGCAGTACAATTCCTTACTATAAAAAAGAATTTGATCATCTGGATTATTACACAGTACTGGGGAAAACATTAACAAGATTTTCACAGTCTAAAACATTCTTTGAATATTCAACATGCCATTGTTCACAGTAGAAGAATGACAGTTATGGTGATTTATAATAGTAGATGGTAGTCAAAACTAATGTAGGAAAGAAGGTCAATGGAAAAGTTACAAAATTTGCTGATAAATACATAACCTAAATGAAAGTTTACTGTGAGAGTTGCAGAAAGGCCTTACAACTGTGAATAAGTATGTTGAAATTATGTATCATGATAAAGTCTTTGTCAACACAAAGTCATTTACTTGGAAAAAATAAGCTTAAACATACTAAGGCAATGATACATTATTACTACTCAGAAAAGAGTCACAGTACATAGCTCTCTGAAATGGTCAATTCAAGCCTTAGCCACATCTGAAATGTCATATAAAATACTAGGAAGCAGCAGAGAACCGAGAATAAATTAGAAATCACTATCACTCTGCTACTATATAAATTCATATGTAAAATACAACATATTTCAGGTTATCCCATCTATCACAGAAACCATCAGAAGTAGGAAAGCACAGCAAATTGTGAAAACAATTCACAAAGTAAAAATGCTCTCCATACAAGGAGAGATTAATTAACCAAGAACCTTTTATTTTGGGAAAAAGCCAGCAGATAGGAGAGAAAAGTATTCTAGGTATCTATAAAATCATTAACATAATGGAGATACTGAATAAGAAAAAATTATTCACTCTTTCTCCTATGTATTGAGGTTACGTGGCAAGGTTTTGCTAGTTGGGGGAGGTCATAAGGGACCTTCTGTAAGGAGACACCAGAAGCTGCCCCCAAGGTGGGCAGAGCGAGTCTCAGCCAGCTCCAAGACTGACCCACCTCTGGCCAAAGCTGAGTCAGTCAATGACATCAGTAGTATCCCTGTGATAACATATTTAAGGGTAGAAAATGTTATGTAGCAGCTGCAAGAGAAGAGTAAAAATATGTGAGAGGAGCAGCCCTACGGACAATAAGGTCAGTGGTGAAGGAGTGGAGGAAGTGCTCAAGGTGCTAGAGCAGGGATTCCCTGTAGTCGGTGGTGAAGACCACAGTGACTCTGGTTGTCTCCCTGCTGTCCATTGATGACCACAGAGGAGCAGAGATCCATTCTGCAGCTCATGGAGGACCCCACACCACAGCAGGCAGATATGCCCTGAAAGATGTTGCAGGCTATGGCGAGCTCATGCAGGAGCAGGTTGTCTGGCAGGACCTGTGACCCTGTGGTGCACATCCATTGGAGCAGCTGCTCCTGAAGGACTGCCCCCCCATCCCACCCCGTGGAAAGCATCCATGCTGGAGCAGTTCTTGAAGAACTGTAGCCCACATCAAGGACCCACGCTGGAGAAGTTCATTAAGGACTCTATCCCATAGGATGGGCTCCATGCTGGAGCAGGGGAAGAGCATGAGGGGGAAGGAGAGGCAGAGACAAAAGGTAATGGTCTGACTTCAACCCCAGTTCCCCATCCTTCTGTGTCACTCAGGCAGGGGATAAAGGGTAGAGGATTTAGGAGTGAAGTGGAGCCTGGGAAGAACAGAGGGGTGGTGAGAAGGCGTTTTTAGTTTTGTTCTCATTTCTCACCATCCTCCTTTGTTACTATGAACAAGTCAGGTCTGCTTTGCCCGTGATGGTAATTGGTAGCTGATCTTCCTGTCCTCTCAACCCATGAGGTTTTTATCGTATTTTTCTGGTAGTTTGGTGGGCACCTGGCATCCAGCCAAGGTTAACCCCACCCCATCCTAATATAAACAGTAGTGAGTGATCATTCAATTGTCAGGAAGCAGGTTTAAAACAAAATCAATACGCATTTTTTTGACTCTTATAAAGTACACAGTTAAAAGGCAGCAGTCATTGCCAGAAGTTCTTAGAAAACATTTGCTACTGGAGTTGTACTTTAATGTATGAAGTGTTTTAACATTCAGGGATAGTAATTACCCTATGCCAGTGCATTCAGTTAAAGAACTGAATATGACTTTACCTCAGAAGTAATTTTCACTTCCATGCCTCCATTCCCATTAGCCCTTACTTCTTTATTCACAACATAAGTTCATTTATATTGAAAAACAAAGGTAAAACCTCATTAAATGTTAGGTCTTGACAAGGTTACAGTTTTACAGAAATGGTTCAGTGTAGTGAGGCCATGGGAAATGGGGACTGTCCTGACAGCCCTAGAATGCAACCTCAGTTTTTCTGCAGAGTGTTTCTGTGATGAGTGATCAACAACACATCACTGGAGGAGCAAAACACAGCAGGGATCCTGCAACTAATTCAGAAATAGTAATGTATGAGTATAACCCATTTTGCTGCATCACAAGTGACTGGCTCTTTGTCCTGAGAGCCGGCAGGGCTGCATCTGCACAGAGATGTGGTTGCTGTTCCCAGGGCCCAAGTTAATTCCTTGGCATGGTGCTACCCAGCAGCTAATTTGCCACTATCTATATTGCAGCAGGTAGATACACTCTGAATCCTTCTGTGCTTCCTCTATGTACAAAACAGGAGACAAGACTATTTGCTTTGCTTTCAGAAATATAGGAAGGATTAAGTCGTTACTATTTGTACAGAGGGTTACCAAATGGGAAGTTCAACCAAATTTTTACCCCATCCAAGTTAATGAAAGTTCTGCCATTACTTACATAAAGTCAAGGTTTTTGTCACCTACATATGCTGTTTGCTGTAAGAACTAAACTGTGCTGGTTTACACCTTCTATCCTAGGTTTGGGTGGGTGTTTATTTCATTTTATTCTGAATTTCTTGGAGTGAATTTTTCCTTGCTTGACCTCTGCTCAAAAAAAGATTGAAGCTTTTTTGGTGTTATCTAACCATGAAAATAATACCCTTTTCCCAAATGTTTAGATCAGGAATTTTTCACTTGAATTACTGAAAATTGGCTTAAGGGAAGGTGGATGGAGGGGAAGAGGGAGTAAGACAGTACTTTTTCAATAGACACCTAAAAGCAAAAGGTGTTTTGCCATGAATGGTTAAGGCTGACAATTTCATAATATGAAATAGAGTTTCTGACTAGTTGATGGATTACATTTTGGAGGTGAAATAGTTAAATTAATGCATTTGAGGATGATTTGTCAACTTGTTAATTTAACAGCCACAGTTCCTTTCTTTCATTAGGAAAAATGTTACTGTTCTCTGAATGCAAAACTACATTTATGGAGATTTCACTGACTAGAAGAAGAGAAATTAGGGATCACTTCTAGTGTAAAGAAATTTAGCAAAAGTGATTTTAGACAGCTGAAGACTGTCTGTTTCCTAACCATCCTGTAAAATTATTATAGCCTTTTCTGTATTTCTACAGTTATCAAATGCATCTTTGTATTTCCTAAAGATGATATGCTAAGTGTATACTTCCTGACTACTATCCTATGCTCCTCTGAACATTGCAAAGAAAATCACTAAAAGCCCACAAATACTTAAGCCTGAGTATAAGTAAGGATTTATGCAGTGAAAACTCATTACAAACAGTAACAGAGTACAACTTCAGATATTTGCAGGCATTAAGATGAAACTATGAAAATAAAATGGTCATACTGATTATTTAGAAATATGCTCTAGGGTATAAAATAGTAATAATTAAATGAAGACCAAATTTGCTGATCCATCAATAGAATCTCAACCTAGTAGAATAAATCAATCAAGGACTGATGAAGAGGAAAAGTGAAAAGGTAGAGAAAGGAAATAAGAGAGATCATGAGTATGCACTAAGCCTTGAGCTAAACAGTAAGCACTAAGATCACAAGCACACACTAAGTTGCTTGAATAGCAAATGCGGCTGGCAGGAATGCAAGGATGTGTGGCTTGCAAATTATAGATGACACCCATCCCTGCTGCCTAAGACTGTACACTTGAAATAGAATGGCTGTGGATAACATCTTCTGCACCACTGAGTCACACTGTGGGGCAGAACTGAACATGTCAAATAGAACATGTACTGTACTACGGTATATATGTGCTACACAAATTTTTGAAGATCCAAATAGCTTTCTAGTGCTGCACAGCACACTGATCCCTTCATGCGTGAACAGAAGTTGGTTGTGTTCATTGAAAGCATCAAAATAACTTCTTGAGTGAACTTGACATTTTTACAGCATTTTGTCCACCATGTTATTACAGTATAAGAAGAGGTGTTATTCTTTTTACATCTTCAAAATGGTGGCTGCATTCCATGCATTCAAGCTTCCAATCTATTGAAGTATTGGTTCAACCAAAGCATTTTCTGTATATTGACAATTAAACATAAATAGTCAATAACATGGGTATCTGAACATCTTGTAAGATGTTCATTTGGGTGTTTGTATTCCACATGTCCACGAAGTAGGTAAGCGTTATATAAGAACTGAGACAAAGGAATTCTTTGGGAAAAGGAATTTTCCCAAAGTGCCGGTGGGAATTGAGCATCACAACCTTAAAACTAAGCCTGTTGTCAATGAGTAGGTCTTCCATCTCTGCGCTGGACCAGCAACACTTTTGTTATTAGAAGATCTCAGGTGTAACTTACTTTTTTGTTCCCAGCAAGGGACATTAATTCACTTAAATCAAGCCTTTCCCCTGAGGTGTATCAGTTTTTGCAAAACCTCTGTTAAAAAAACATGCAGATTTCCACTGGAAAGCCCAGACCTTTAATGCCATTTTAACCAGTCTACTGATTTTTAGCTACCTGCTGGAAATACGGGCTTACAGGCTGCTGGATCTTTTTCAGACCAGTTGTTGAGCTGGAGAAAAGTGGAACCCTGGCAACCCAGAAAAAAACAAGCATGTTTCTTTAAATTCTCTAGAGTTTTAGGACTCATCTTCCTAGTTTCCCACATTTAAAAAAAAAGGGGGGGTGGGAGCTGGATAAATTCTTTGAAATCATTCTCATTTATATACATGTATATCTCTCTGTGTGAATATATTTACCTCTAGCCTACATTTTGAATATCTGTAAAACAATTGTAAAAAATAAGGTGTTTTTTGTCTTTAGGGACTCCATCCTAACCACCCAGTCCTTCTTCAGAGAGCTATTTATTTATGTGCCTTATGAATAAGACAGAATGTTAACTCTGTTTCCCTCACCAAATACAATTTCTTTTAATATAAACTGATTAAAATATGCTTCACTAACTTTATAAAGATTGTAATACCTGCTAGAAAGATGGCTGAAAAACCTTTCTATGAATCCTAATCAATTAATTCATAAATATGAACATCCAAAGAAACTGCACAGTGTTGTAATGTTAGCAGTGTCTTAGAGAGAGGTTTTAAGGATAATTTAGTTATGTTCTATTATATGTAGATAGCATAGATGTGATCCATTTTGTAATTTTTACTAAAATGTTGGCATCTGAAGATTAAAGTGGCTTCATGCATGTGATTCAGTCCAGTTGCACAGAAACTCATGCATGGTCATCTGAGGACAGTACATCTGTAGCAAGATTCTTCCGGTCATCTCACGCATCCACCCCATGATACGCAGTGCCAGTGACCATGCTATCATCCATCTTTTTTATGAAAACAGCTGGGAAACAGGTAGTTAACCTCAGTGCCTGCCTGTTTTTTACTAAGATTTCTACTTTGTTTCTTAAAGCCACTCATGAGCAAAAGAAAACTGGAACACAAGACAGGCTAGAGAGGTGGAGGGGCAAAAAGGAAAAAAGTTACTTACATCTTATTTCTAATGGTTCCTTCTGTCACCTTACCTCTGTGACTCATGAAGGCTGACCTGTTCCTTGTGTTTCAGAACATCTGGGGGTGAAACACCATCAGGCTGTAGGTGGTCCTGCAACAGTTTTGGTGGGAAAATAATTTCTCTTCAGCTATTAGTGTCAAAGTTGATACCAGTCCTGTAATAAAGCCACGGTTTAGAAACCGTGATGAGTGATGTGTACACACAAAATTTTAAATGTTCTTGTTCTAAAAGTCATGTGACATACCTCACATGATGGAGCCTAACACCTACAAACTTAGAATTCACTATATATTGTATTTCATTATTTCTTTATATGACTTACAATTGCAATCAGTGGGTGTTACAGCAGAGTCCATAAACAAAGTAATGTGGAATATCAGTAGAGTAAGTTTTCTGATTGAAAATGCCTTGGATCAAAGAATTATTTACAGTACAAATACCATTTTTGCATGTAAATAGGTTTCTTCCTGGAGATGTTTTCAGGATTTTTGCATATCTGTGTGTTCATATATATCTATGCACACATAGATGTTAAGGAGATTAAATAGTTTTTCCGATGAAACAGGAACAGTTTTTCCCCATCCAACTGCATTTTGACAGGTAGATTCATGGGTATTTGCACCTTTAGTAAACGACTAATGAAACCTTTCAAAAAGTAATGTACCTCAAGAAACAGTAAATGATAACAACTGATGCACAACTTCTTATGATTCAAGCCTTACATATAAAATCAACTTATCTAATAATAAATGCACTGTGTTATATAACGCTCCACTAACACATTAAATAGCAACTGATGTAGTTTTTACTTTACTGAACAAAAATTTGTTCAGTTTTGCAACAGCAGAGTCTTTCCTTATTGTTTCATTTATGTTTACATGAAGCTTTGATAGGCATTCTAAAGGAATAAATTCAGGCTGCAAAAAAATATATTTGACTAGTATCATCAGATCATTTATAACGCCATCTTATTATTTATGTTTTACAGCAATGTAGGGCAAATAGGTTTTAGGTAATTATTTTGAACCTACGTTATATAAATCTACATCTTCAGTTGCTTTTATTTTAATTTTTTGTAAGTTTTACTGAGTCTGCTGACTTCTCAAATACAAGTTTTGAAATGACAGTATTATTTCTAATCTACGGTCCGTCACAAAAATGTTTGTCCTTTGCCTCTTTATGAATATATTTAAATTGTTGATGTTGAATTGGATATTTAGTATAATTTTATATGTCTTAAACAGATATACTAAACCTCTGCTGCTAGAAAAAATATACTATCAAAAATATGTATCAATATTTGGCATAAGGGGGAAAGTGACAATTACTGACTTTGCTTACTTACCTAGGCAAGTTTGTCAGAGAAAATAAGTTGGCTTTTGAAATATAGGAATCACAGAAGTAAAACTGATGAGCAGATCTCATGCAAACTGCCATTTATTTTAAGCCTATGAAAAAGCAGGAAAATTTTTTAGTAACAGGCAAAGGAATCTATGATGCAAATAGAAATTACAACTGTATGTTTTCCTTTTCGTGGAAAAGGATACGGTCAACCTAGTCAGTGAAATGAGATATTAAATAAAATGTCTGTCTCATTTTCAATAAAAAGGGGTTGAGGACTTCTGACAGTTTGTTGATTAAATCTGTGTTGTAATCTTTAAGAAGACTTTAGTTTTTAAGCAGTGGTATGGTTGTTGATTTCAGAAGAGAGTGGATACTTTTAACATAATCTCTTATATAGAGAGCCAGGTTTATAAAACCTCTGTTTATAGCTGCAGTTTTGTATTCACAATTAAGTTCACAAACAAAAGTTAGGATGCTTATACTTTCAAATTACTGAACCTGAGTGCAATTAGGTAGTGTAATATTGTTATAATTTCTGAAACAATCAACATTCTTTATTCAAGAATTTAAGAACAGAAATAATACTTACAGTATGCTAGGTTAATGAAATCAAGAGTATAATATTTGATGTCTCATATCAGCTGATTTTAACATTCTCAAATGTGGTGATTCTGGTTATATACTAACCTAAGACAATGATGATTTTACATACCTGCTTGCTCTTAATTCACACCAATATTTATTAGAAGATATATCTGAAGTGATTTATTGTCATTATTTTCATATGCAAGCAATATTATTAGAATATATGTACATTAATATTGTACCTATCCTTACATTCTTCTGTGGTTCTTCGGAACTAGTGAAGGACACTAGTCCTCTTCGGAAAGAGTGAAGGACCTGTTAATATGGTAAAAATAATGTAAGAAGTAATGTAATAACTAACTAAATTAAGTATGATACAAAAATAAACAAAAAGAGAAAGAAGAGTTGAAAAACGCATTAGGAGAATGGGTGGAGTAAGTTGCAAAAAGAGCACAAAATTATTAAATTTCGGTTTAGTACAAAAACAAAGAAAAATATGTTTTATACAGCACAAAATTAAAGTGTCTTTTCATTTGTAAGGCAGGGATGTAATTTACACTAGTTGAGTACGGGTCCCTAGAAAATCAGTAGGAAAATATTGTTTGTCGATAATATTTGTTTGGAGTCAAGGTTTGGATCCAAAAGTCACTGATCAAAATATATGTTTAACCAGAGAATGCATCTTGAAGACTGAAATTGCTGGGACCTAAGGTGTGTTGGGGAGAGATCCCGTAGAACAAAAATTTTACAGTACCTTCCCAGTGAAAAAGGAGAGATGAGAGGGTGGCACTAGCATATTTACAGTGAACGTCTGCATTACAAAGCACAGCACCCTAAAGACATCCAGTTAGCTCTGAGACCTGACATGTGTCTCCAGAGCCCGTGTTTTCATGCAAATACTAACGCAAATGATAACTCCCAAAGCAGAACATCCATTGCTCTATGGTACTGCACCTGAGTTCATTAGCCCTGCTGTTAGAGCTAATGAGCCTGAGCAGAGTGTTGCAGCAATGCAGCTCAGCTACTTTTTTGCACCATGAAGTGTGGGCATGCCCTAATTAGCAGGCCAGGAGATAAATACATGTCTGAAGAAAGACTGTTTTTTAACAAGGAAGTCTAAGTTAACACATTTTACGTCGCAACTTGAAGTCGTACACTTTATCCAGAGTTCGTTATGGCCATTGTGAGGAACTTTTTAAACTTCTATACTATGACAGTTAATTAGTGCACATGGCTCAGCGTCCCATGCCCTTCCTTGGCAATGGCTTCCTTTAACTTTTTAGTGGAGAGAGATATGAAAATCATGTCTCAGTAGTGGTCGAACAATAACTGTTCCTCATCAAATACAAAGAATTAATAGGGAAGAAAATTTTGGTAATTAATAAAGTTTCCAAATGTTGTAAATACTTTTTGAGAGACTTAGTGAAAAAATTCAAATGACTGAGATTTTGCGTAGCAGGGCTGAAGTTGAGGGAACCTCAAATTAGGTTTAAAGGCAAGCCTTTAGAGGAAGTATGCTTTAAAGCATAATTTACAGTATAATTGCATTTTCTATGTGTTTTGTGAAGTGTATATGCTCACAAAGACTCAGGTCCAGTTTTGGCTGAGGATTACAAATTGGGTGGCAAGACTGATTATTTCAAAGACTAAAGCAAGGTATAAAACTCTAAAGCAAACTACCAGGTGACTCAGTTTGTCTATCTGAGCATTAAATTAAAAATATGACATAATCTTGTTATTTATATATACTGATGTGCTAAGCAATTAAGCAACAATTTAAGTTATAGTATCATGCATGCAAAATAAGTTTAACCTGAGATCTCTTTTGATAGCTGTACAACAAAATTAGTTAAGAAGGCTGCATGTGGAACAAACAGTTGAAATTACAGATCGAAGTCTGAAAAAGGTAAGTACATATAAAAGACTATTTATGAAAAACATCCTCCAGAAAATTAATGATGAACAAAAGTGGAAAGCTGAATTAATTTAATCTGATAAATAACATAGGAAAACATTTACAAAATATAAAATACCAAGTGTATGATATACTCTGCTATTTATAGAAATACTTGAAGTTCTTAATTATTCAGCTTAACAGTCTGTGTATTTCTTAAGGTAAATGTTACTTGTTTGTTTGTGTGCAATGAATTTATAATTTTATATATTGGAGAAATCAATATAATTTACCAAATATACAAGGAAGTTGTGAATATTTGGATTTCTCTGATATTTTTTTCTCAATGTAGAAGATAGAGGCACATTAATGTGCCTGGACATGGTCCTGGGCAAATGGCTATAGATGGCCCTGCTTGAGCAGGATGTTTGGACCAGATGCCCTTGGAGGTCCCTTTCAACTTCAATCATTCTGTAATGCTGTGACACTGTATGGTTGAGAGGCAGATTTAGCTTTTTTTCAATGTCTTTCTGATAGTCATTAGGATTTTTTATAATTTATTTTCCAAAAATTTCCCCATTAGAATTTTCTGGAAGAAAATGTCCACTCAGTATGAAATATAAGTATTTCAAAACTTATTTTATTTTCCCTCAGGACAATTTTCAGTGTATTTCCTTCCAACAAGAAGAAATTTTGATTCAAAATGATATCTCTAATTAACACTAAGTACCACTAGAATATAATGATTTTTAAAAAAAAACAAAACACTAGGAAAGCCTCAGGAAAGCTGTGTATCTGCAGATGGGTGGGTTCAGAAGCAGGTGATGGGGCTGTATAGCAGTGCTTACTACCCACCACAGGTTGTCTTCTCTGAGACTAAGCAAAGGTATTGCATAGCCCAGCTGCAGCACTGCTGTCAGCAGTAGGTCAGAGTGATCCCTGCAGGGAGGGCTATATTATTGGCTGTAAGCATGGCAACAGCTCAAGTCATAAAGGAGGTACAAGAGGGATTGATATCTCTATTGCATCACCTTTCCAGTCAAATATTCTTCTATAAACCCAGCATGCACACATACTGTCCTCATCTCCTTGACCTCTACACATACACATACCATAAAGAAACATACACTACACACATACATCTCATTCAACTCAGTAAATAAAGGTCAGTGTCAGTACAAATTTCTGCTCTTCAGCCCTCAGCCATATTTAACTGCACATCACCCAGACCTACTCCAGCCTCACATCCCATCCCACTGTTACTTTTCTTCTGACTCTGCTCTCTCAGCCCTTATCATGCATGTGATCACCTGGCAAGTGCTGGACAACCAGAGGATCAGGCCCATCCAGCATGGCTTCATGAAAGGCAGGTTCTGCCTGACCAACCTGATCTTCTATGACCAGGTGACCCACCTAGTGGATGAGGGAAAGGCTGTGGATGTTGTCTACCTGCACTTTAGTAAAGCCGTTGATACTGTCTCCCACAGCATTCTGCTAGAGATGTTGGCGGGTGAATGGAGCTAAATCCAGTTGGCAGCCAACGACAGGTGGTGTTCTCCAGGGCTCAGTTTTGGGACTAGACTTGTTTAATATCTTTATCAATGATCTGGTTGAGGGGATAAAGTGTGCCCTCAGTAAGTTTGCAGTTGACACCATATTGGGTGGAAGTGTTGATCTGCTGGAGGGCAGGAAGGGTCTGCAGAGGGACCTGGACAGGCTGGATCATTGGGCTGAGTCCAACTGTATGAAGGTTTAACATGGCCAAGCGCTGGGTCCTGCACTTGGGTCACAACAACGCCATGCAATGCTACAGGCTTGGGGAAGAGTGGCTGGGAAGCTGCCCAGCAGAAAAGGACCTGGGGGTGGGTGTTGGTCAACAGCTGGCTGAACATGAGCCAGCAGTGTGCTCAGGTGGCCAAGAAGGCCAAAGACATCTTGGCTTGTATCAGGAATAGTGTGGCCAGCAGGAGTAGGGAAGTGATCGTGCCGCTGTACTCGGCACTGGTGAGGCTGCACCTCGAATACTGTGTTCAGTTTTGGGACCCTCAGTACAAGAAGGATATTGAGGTGCTAGAGCGTGTCCAGGGAAGGGCGACAAAGCTGGTGAAGGGTCTAGAGAGCAGGTCTTGTGAGGAGAGGTTGAGGAAGCTGGGGTTGTTTAGCTCAGAGGAGGCTGAGGGGAGACCTTATCGCTCTCTACAACTACCAGAAAGAAGGTTGTAGCAAGGTGGGTGTTGGTCTCTTCTCCCAAGTTACTAGTGATAGAACGAGAGGAAATGGCTTCAGTCTGCATCAGAGGAGGTTTAGATTGTGTATTAGGAAAAATTTCTTTACTGCAAGAGTGCTCAGGCATTGGAACAGGCTGCCCAGAGAGGTGGTGGAGTCATCATTCCTGGAGGTGTTCAAAACATGTACATGTGGCACATTGGAATATGGTTTAGGAGGCATGGTAGAGTTGGGCTGATGATTGGACTTGATGATCTTAGAGGTCTTTTCCAGTATTCTATGATTCTCTTCTAGTTTTGAAAACCTAGCCCTGTATTCCCAGAACCTGAAATGTCCCTGAATAGGCACGCCTGACATAAAATATTTTGGTCAAAGGGAAGATTTTGCATTTTTCTGAGATTTTTATAGAGGATTTAAGCTTTATATTTCTTTAAAACAACAATGTCAGTTTGATTTATACTATTTTTTTGTTTATTCTCCTTCTCCAGTCTGTGCGCCTTTCTTTTTCAATTTAGCAACTGAGCACAAAAATCACTCACTGAGATTTGTGCTCTAATTGTCTGGAAGTGGAAGTCAATGCTGTGCCCTGTAATGAGCCCTGAGAGTCATTACAGTATTTTTCCAAAGTGGTAGTCATGCAAATGAGAGAAAAATCTGACACCAAATTTATAAATCAGTGTTTAAAAACATGTTTGCAATTTTTCAAAGTACTCAAAGCTTTGGAAAGGCCTAAACATACAGAATTTCTAGTTCTGACCTTCAGAAAGTACTCTGCTTTTCTGCTAGCTTATTTGAGGTGCCATTTACAGACTGTGCAAAGGCCAAATATGCAGGAATATAAAAGCTTTCTTATGCTTTACAAAAGCAGAAGTTATTTCTTCATTGTAGCAACATTTCTAAATCAGAATGACTTCTACATTTTGCTGGCCATCAGGCTAAATGGGTGACTGACAAAAGATATTGGCCAATCAAAGGACTTTAAATGAAAGCCCTAGCATATACTTGGACTAAAATAATTCATTTTGTGATCAGTTATACCCAGAAAATAATTTTGACTGATCTCCTCACTCCATACTGTCTTTTTGCTTCTACCAAGTCCTGAAACAGAATTTTTCCGTATTTTTTATAGAACAAGCATCTCCCATTTAGTGAAGGTAAGCCATCACTTCTTTTCCTGTTACTGAGAATTCTTATTTCTATCTCAAAAGTAGGGAAAACTATGCTAATTCCTTCCTCAACTTATTGCTGCCTAGGTTCAAGGGACGTGTTCTGGGTGTTGAAAATGCACAATGAGGCATGAGAGAGCAAGGATATTACCATTTGTCTTCTTCACTGGAGTTTGTTCTTAAAAATAATATGATCTGCTCATGTAGCATTTCAAAGTCCATTCTGGAAAGTACCATAATATTAATTAAAGCTAAATATTTGGTTTGGTGGTTTGGTTTTTGTTTTATTTTGTATGGTGGGTTTTTTTCAGGTAGAAAAGTACTGAAAGCTTGCGCAAAAGAACTGAAATTACTATTGAGCTTCTATCCCATAAGACTTCAGTGAATATTCTATTATATTTTTCAATTTCCCATTGACCTGATTTTGTTCCCCTGATTATAAGAGTCAGAGTATTTCACAGAATGCTCAAGGTGGCTTCTGTAATAAAACCAGTTAAGCCTAAAACCTTCCCCCATGCTCTTTAAAGTATAAGCCAGTTTTAAATTGATTGACTAAAACAAAATGCCCTCCTCATTCCTCAAGGGATTTATCAGATGAACCTAGGTCACACTGTCAGCTCTTGCATGGGCTTCCAGGGATTCAGAATTGAGGATGATGAGAAGTGATGGATCTTGGTCATATGAAAACCCTGAGGGATACAAAATTTTATTAGGTGGCAGATGCAAAACACAATTAGCCTTCAACCCAGCCATTTTATTCCTAGCAAAGGGTCTATCTGAGTCAAGCTAATTGTCCCCACTTGTCTAGAGATCTATGAAAAGATCTATTGCTCATAGAAATGCTGCTAATAACATTTTTTTTCCACTTGCACCTCTGGCTCCTGTTGAGGTCACAAGTTAATACCATAAGGTCTGGATGAGATCAGTGATTTCTATACAGAGCTAGGACAGACCTGTCTTTATTTAAGTGATAGTAATTTTGAATTGTTCCAGTTACTTGCCTTTGAGGAATAAGACATCTACAGTCACATTCGAGTAATCTGATTACCTGTTACTAAAAACCTTGTATCTATTGGCCTTTGTACAGCTAGCACTGTATTTTCTTACTTCCTACATCTTTCATGCATTTTGAATATTTATAGTAATCTAAAATTACTGAATATTTCATAGCTGAAACAGTGGGTCTTTCAAATTTTTACTTACACTATAGGAGGCATTCATTCATTAAATCCATACTATTAAGCTATGTGCTTTATTTTTCAGGTATAGAAAGACTTTACATGGATGAAACCATTTAAAATAAATTGTTGTGCTAATATTCACAACTTTATAAGAACAAATATATTTTATAACTACCAGTATTGCAAACTTATCCTTGGACTTTTCTTCTGTTGTTGATTAATTCATCAACAGAGCAGAAAAAATCACACTGAAAACACATTCTTATTCTGAGATAAAATTATATCTGCAGAACCTGTTATCTGTAGAATTAATTTCAGTTTCTTCCCTACCACACATAGTAATAACTTCTAAACTTTACTCTTCCAAAAGCTGAAAAGTAAGAATTCACATTCATGGAACAACTGATAAAAAATAAAACAGCAGCCACTTTCTGAGACTTCAGTTAAGACCATGTGACTAACATGAACCTGACTGCTTAGTATATTCGGGAGTCCCCACCAGAGATAGTCGGACATTCCTTAGGTAAACAGTCACACAGCTTTGTACCTTGAGAAGTCATTTACACTTTTAAAAATTACTGTGAGATGATACCAAACCAAGAGCCATTTATACATGTTTTGAACACAAGTTCAGTGATTGCAAAAGCCAAGGCAGGTATTCATCCAAATTATAAGCTTCACACCTGATAAAGCATTTCACACTACTGCTTACACACAACAGCCTTGGCTTTCAGTGTCTTTTAACCAAAGTATGACTAATCAGAAATCAAAAGTGTCATGGATTACCTTTCTTATAACTTTATGTACGTTTTGTATTGTTTGTACCTACAACATTCATATATTTATTGATTTTGAAACTTTTGTCATGTTGTATTAATATGAAAAGGATGACAATGAAATTTTATTGCTTTCATCAATTTATTTCAGGAAATATCAAAACCATCTTTTGCCTTAAAAAAAGAAGTGCAGTCACACAGCTGGGACATCACTGGGATCTCTCAGAGGAGGTGGGATGGATCACAGGACTGGAGTGCTGTGGTGGGCAGACTCAAGCCCTTCAGGAGGCACGCACAGGGCAGGGAGGAGGGGGATGCTATCTATGCAAAGGAGCAGTCAGATGTGTGGGACAGACGGCAGGTGGGGGAGAGCTAGTGGGCCCGGGTCAGAGGAGAGGCCAGTAAAACTGACAATGTAGTGGGAATGAGTTACATACAGGTCAGTACAGGTGAGGAAGTAGGTGCAGACTTCTTTAAACTATATGAGGAGGTATCTGTGTCACAAACCCATGATACCGCCCAGAAGAACAGTTTGGCAGGACACAAGCAATCAAAATTTCTGGAAATTGTCAGGGGTAACTTCCCAATACAGGTACTGGATGGGCCGAGCAAGGGTGACACACAGCTGGTTTTACTGTTCACTAACAAGGAGGCACTGGTTGGGCATGTGGTAATCAATGGCAGACGCAGCAACAGTTACCATGAAATAATGATCTTCAAGATCCTGAGAGGAGTGAGGAAGGAGAACAGTAGAGCACAAATCCTAGACTTCAGGAGAACACATTTTCACTTATTCAGAAACTGGTAGGTGGTATTCCATGGGAGGCAGCTCTGAAAGGCAAAGAAGCCCAGGAAAGCTGATAAGTCTTTAAGGACAAGCTACCAGAACTATTCATCCCAACACTCAGAAAATCAAGGTTGTCTCTGCTAAGTGGGACACTCACAACATAGCTCCAATGCATAAAGGGAGCATAAAGAGGTTGAACAGGGACAGACTACAAAGGAGGAATTTTAAAACATTGCTCTTGTATGCACAGATGGTTACAGGGAAGTTAAACTCAGCTGAAGATGGAGGGACAACAAGGGCAACGAGAGCTTCTACTGCTATGTTAGTAGTAAAAGGCTAAAGAAGAAAAAGTGTGGAAGCTGCTGCATGAGACGGGTGATTTAGTGACAGTGGACTTTTCTTTCTTTCTTTCTTTCTTTCTTTCTTTCTTTCTTTCTTTCTTTCTTTCTTTCTTTCTTTCTTTCTTTCTTTCTTTCTTTCTTTCTTTCTTTCTTTCTTTCTTTCTTTCTTTCTTTCTTTCTTTCTTTCTTTCTTTCTTTCTTTCTTTCTTTCTTTCTTTCTTTCTTTCTTTCTTTCTTTCTTTCTTTCTTTCTTTCTTTCTTTCTTTCTTTCTCTCTTTCTCTCTCTCTTTCTCTCTCTCTCTCTCTCTCTTTCTCTCTCTCTCTCTTCTCTCTCTCTCTCTTTCTCTCTTTCTCTCTTTCTCTCTTTCTTTCTCTCTTTCTTTCTCTCTTTCTTTCTCTCAGTGCAATTATTTTTTAAAAGAATGTAAGACTACTTTTTTTTTCTTTTTTTCCCTTTTTTATTTTTAATATGACACATTACAGTAGTTAAATATGTTTCTAATACATTGCAAATGAATGAAGTCGGATATTTAACCTTTCGGTATACAGTACCTTCACTATCTTAAAACACTCCTCCTATTGCTTTAAGGTCTCTGAGAACTGGAGAAAGGCAAATTTTGCAACCTTTTTCAAAACATGGCAAAAACAGGACATAGGGAACTATGGGCCAGTTGGCCTTACCTCTGCCTCTGGGAAAGTCATGGAGGAAGTTATCTTTGAGCACATTTTGGGGCAGGTAGGGGAGAAGAAGGAGTTTGGGCATAGCCAGCACAGATTTACTAAGGGTAAAATAGACCTGAACAACCTGACTGCCTTCTGTGATAAAATGACCAGATTTGTGAATGAGGGAAGAATAGTGGATGTCATTTACCTGCTATTATTTCCTCACTCATTCTTTTTCTGTTCAATCCATTATCCACCTAGACTATAAACACTCAGTGGCAGAGCTTTTCTAGTGCTCTGCATTTGTACTTTGCTGAGTATAAAAGGGTCTCTGTACATTTCAGATATATCTTGTTTTCAAGAGTAAAGGTGATTTGCAGTGTAGGCAGACCCCCAGAGGTTTATGTCACCTTGAGGCTCAGAGGTTTCTTTTTTCATGTCTGTACACAGCCTGAGTACACACGACCCTCCCTGACAGCATTTCAACTAGAAAGAATTTCAGCCACAACAGGCATGGATGGAACTAAATGCACTCAGCAAAGACCTCCCCCATCTTCAGGTGAGAGCTGAGAGTCTAATGTCTAGATATTCCTGACCCATGATCAAAAGCCTGACGGTCTGCTTGCTAGTACAGTCCTGGTCTTTTGGATGTCACTGAATCAAAACAAGAAATCAATCCCTGATGAAGGACTTTTAAAGGAAAAGACAAAATATTACTGTACACATATTATTTACTATCCTATCTTTTTCTTTTCAAAAAGATATAAAATAATTCACATCAATTCTAACACCGTTTTCTGTGGGATATTCTGGTAAAATGAGCAGGGACTATGAAGCCCAATGAAGCAGAACCCCAAGCAGGTTTGCCTTAAGCCACCATGACAAATTTAGTGCTACAAATGAGTAGTTTAATATTCATAAAAGAATTCTTTCTGACTGCAAATCAGATACAGTGAATAATTGTACTACATGATTTTTTTTACCTTGTAAATTTCCCCTAGTCTTACTTGTGTTTACTTGTGCTAACTTGCTTGTGCTGGTCCAAAAATAATTTCTTCCCTTTCTTTGCACAAATTCAAGGCCTGACAATATCATCAAGAAGATAAGAAATGAGAAAGCATTTCTTGAATCATCCCTTCTACAATCTCAAGTCCCTCTAAAACAAAAGGCTATGGGTACATGTATTATAATAGCATTGTAATAACATATCCAAATAACGAGTATATTATTTGGATCCCCTCTATCATAAATCTGACGTTTATATCTCCCAAAATACTTGAAAAAAATTTAAGGGAACAAGCACAAACCAACAAGGAACACCACCTGAATATTGGGTTATACTCAAATGCATCACTTTTCCTGTCTTCCTTCACTTCTTACTGGCCAACTTCATAATTCTTTCTGACAAAATTTTGAATAGTACTGTAGACAACATATGCATATACTATGATCCATGTACACTAAGTTAGAAAAAGACAGATAAACTCAGTGAATTACTCTGCAGAGAAAATAAATTTCTCAGTAACTGAATCCAAACACAGAGAAAGCTATTATCTGATCAACAGTCTTTTATGAACTATCATTTAATGGAAAATAATCAATGAATTTTTTCCATCATGAGTCACCATTAAATGGTTCTCACATATTCATCAAAAACTGCATGGATATATAAACAGAACTTAATTGTTATACCCTCCAATAAATAAGGCCTAGACATTTTGCCAAGGAACCATAAAAGGTGTTTCATCTCCCATGTTAAAGCTAGCTATGGCCTTTGTTAAGGGCAGGGCTTTTTCAATAAGAACAAAATATCTCCCACGAAAAATCCTGATTGGTTGCTCTGTTAAAGAAAATACAACATATGGTGCTTAAATATATACAAGGGCACAGAAATGTGTGATTAAAAGTATAAAAAATTATCGGAAATAAACAATAATATGAATTTTGTTAAACATTTTGCTGTTGCCTCCAAACATCTTCAACACCATCTAGCTAGAAAAAAATAAAACATATGTAAGAAAACTTTAAAAGAGAAGTTAACTCATTCTTGATGTATCCTGAAACTGCATATGTTGATGTATCAATAAATGTTGAAAAATTGCTATATATGCAAGTTCAGACACTTGGAAAAAAAACAAAGCTCCTTTACATAGATGATGTATTGGTTATCAGGTATTGCCTGTTGAGTTATTTTTCCTTCTTTCTTTCTTTCCTTCCCTTTCCTTCTTCCATATTTTATTTCCTTCTTCCCTGTTTTCCTTCTTTCCTTCCTTCCTTTTTGTACAGCAGACCTTCTAGATCCTACTGTAGGAATACTCACAGAATCTTTTTTCCCAAAATTCTAAATCTCTAAAGATTGTCATTCCTTTGTTCATTATCAAGCTGAAATTTCCAGACACTTGCCACTTAGATACTCAGTACAAGGGAAAATAAAGCTTTTCTCTCTGCTTCTTGTCATAGCTGTGTTTGTACTTTTTGATCCTCTATGAATGTAACTTGGATGTTTTTTATTCCTTAGTTTTGTCTTTTGTATGTCTGACATAAGTTGAGGTGTTCAGAAGCTTAGAAAGTTCTTCACAAATGTACAGAAACAATTAATTGAAATTCAAGCCAGGACTTGACAAACTTCTCTCTGCAAAGATAATTTGGTAAAATCTCTTCTAGAATAATGGCGTTAAATTACATTATTTGAGATTTTCTCTCAGTCTAAACTGTACTTAAATTGAATACTACATTTCTTTAGGGTAGGCATAACTTAAAAGGACCTTCAAGGATCTTTTTTACCGAGTGTCTGCAAATAAAAATACTCGTGGAAGTTCAACAGGACCCAGGTCTCCTTTTTGGTTTTTGCATATTAATGTGTGCTAAGATATGTAAATGACTCTTCTAATAAACATGGCCCTTATTTTCATCTCTTTTTTTTTTTTTTTGACTGACACTCTGGTTTGGGACATAGCTAGTGATTCCCTCCTCTCAGTCTTCTCAAGGAATGACGGGAAGTTAGAGATGACTATTTCAGTGCTCTAAGCTGCAGTCAGAATATTATGTCCCTGTACTTCAGAGGAATTGCTTTGGATTTTCTGAAACACTTTCTTATAATATGGTTACTAGTATTACAATAAACCCATCAAAACCTCCTGTCTTTTCACAGGGCTTACAAAATCCTCATCATACAGGGAGAAATCTTTTTTCACCTGAAAAAAATGAAGAAGGTCATAAAGAAATATTCACAAAAGGGTTGGAATATCTGCAAATAACACATTCAGGTGGAATGTTTTGAAATGGGAGGCAAAAATGAAGTAAGAAAAAATGTGTACATTTTTGTCCCTGATCAAAATAATTATTCATGCTACAGACTGCAATGTCTCAGCAGAACCTTACAAGTGCTGGTACAAGCCCATCCTTGGACTAAGGCTAGATTATCTGTGCCTGTTTAATAGCTGGTAGTTGTTATTCAACCTGTTATGAAACCTTACAGTGACAAGTGTTGAACACACCTAGTTAATTTGTTCAACTGGAAAATTATTCCCGTTAAAAGATATTCCTGAACCCTATTCCCCCTTGTTTATAACTTTTCTCCTATGTCAGTGGACTTGGATAATCAGACAACCATCAACCTCTTAAAAATAAAAAATTTACATACCTGAAGATCGTGACACTGCTTACATGATTCTGTTCTGCAAACTAATGCATCCAAATTCTCTCATATTTTTAAAATACTGTGCTTTTAAAACCACTTATATTTGTCGGTCTTCTCTTGACTGTCTTCATCTTATCCACTCTGTTCTAGTCTGTGTGACCTACATTGAGTATACTATGCCAGGTGAGACATCATGACTAACAACATGAGGAGAATAATTACCTCTTATGTCTTAATGCTTCTGTTAGTGCAACATTATAGACAGTAGCTTGTCTTCTAATGTCATCTCATTGTCAGTCTACATTCAGTCTGCACCACAGTACAAACAATACCTATGACCTATTCTGCAGTAGTGTTTTCAATGCAGTTATTTTTAATTTTGAAATTATTTTTCTTCCTAAATCTAGCACATTATTCTTATCTCTTTTGAATTTCATCTTCCTGACTTTGGTTCATTCATCAATTTATCAAAATCAATTGGTTAGGATTTTAGTTCTGTACTGTAAAGGACCTGCCATCTCTCAGTCCTGAATGTCATCTGTGCACTTCCACTGGTTTATTATTACTCCACCAACCATGTGCTAGACTGAAAATTGGAAGTTTAGTATGAAAATTAGTATAATTACTAGTAGTAAAGGAAAAAAAAAATCCTTGCTAAATCATGTTTGAAAAGTAACTATCTTTTGAGGTTTTAACCAGCTGTGATCCATCTAGTAGTAGGAATATCTAAGCCATAATTGCTTAGTTTGCTTATGAAAGATGTGGTGCATTCAAAAATTTAATAGTCAAGCAACAGCACTTCTTCTGAGTGTTCCTTAACCACAAAGCCAGTACCCTGTAGGAAAAGAAAATTAAATTGGTTTGACACCATTTGTTCTTGACAAATTAATGCTGACCATACCTTAGCACCTGATTATCCTCCAAGAACTTACAAATTGATTGTTCAATAATTTGTTCCAGTAGCTTTCTAGTATTATATTTAGGTTGAACAGTCTATAGCTCCCTAGGTGCTCCTTGCTTTTTTAATGATAGGCATTACATTTGACCTTTCCTACTCCTCTGGGACTTCACTCGTCATCCACAGCTTTCCAGATATCTTTGCTAATGGTTCATAGATTGCTTCAGCTAGTCCTTTATCAGTCAAAAGCAAATTTCCTAAGACCTCGGAATTTACAATATATATAACTCATCTAAGCGTTATTTAACTCGAGCCTTCATTATTCTTATCAGTGTTCCTATATTCTTGAATTAATTGTGCTATGCATCTGATTACAATTAACCTTTTTAAGAATTCTGTATCTAAAAGGAAAAAGATACTTTCTTCTTTTCAGCATCAACATTTCTGTGTTCAGCATCCCAGCGAATAATTGGAGTTATATTTTTCTTTAGGTTTTTTTTTTTAATTTTAACCTATTTGCAGCCTTAAAAATAAAAATGTAAGTTTGTTTCTACAAACAGCAAATGACTGACAGGCATCTGAAAACACTTAAGAGCCGAAAATTGGGCCAGTGATAAGCACACAATACCCAGCTTGCTGAAATGAAATAAATGCATACCCTATAAATTTAATGTATTTTTTGCATAGATTTTTATTACTACATTTACAATTCCTTTTCTTTTTCATAGTTATGCTTCTGTTGAACTAAAATAATACTGTACTTCGTGTGTCCCCTATGTATGGGAATTTAATTTACAAGAAAAATTGATTAGTTTAAATATTATAAAAACATAACTATTAGGAAAATATTTAATTTTTATTCCAGAACAATGTAGCTCTTCTTATTAATAGAAAAATAGCATTTACTTGGCAAGAATTATGTTGGTTGATACTTTGATAAAATTGGGGAAAAAAAATTGGTTTTATTTTGCTTTTTTAGGGTAAGTACCCCAACAGATATTTAATATGAAAAATTGCCTCTTTCATTGTAGGAAGATATATTTAATTTGAGGCATTGGCCTTTCAGATCTGTGAAGCAGAACCTATCATCCTAAAGAAGTTTCTGAATGTCTGTGCATGTAGTACTGACCTTAGTTTGTGTCTGCTTTACAGCATTTGTTTTAGAAAATTAGAGACATTCTCATACTATGGGAAATTCAATATGTTGAACCATGGTCTACATCTCAGAAAGCAGTTTATTATGCTTAAGAACAGCTTTATTGCATTACTGCTTATGAAGTGATGGATATTCTTTCATAATGGCAGAAAATGCTCATGAGTTAATTACCCAGAGATCGATTTATCATACTCCCATTTAATCCCTCCCCAGAGTAGGAGACCCTATGAACCCCCTGCATCACTTAGAAAGAGTAAGTGAGACTTGAAGGGAGATGAACTGGTGTGAAGAGCCTTGAGCTGGTCCAGTGCCCTCAGATAATATAAACCATTAAAGGCTCTTGACACAAGTTTGATACAAGTTGAACAACTGAGTCACTGCTGAGAAACTGCATTAAGCACAAGAATATCTGAGAATGGAACAATCTTTCCCAGAAAAATTAACACTTTTAGGCAAATCTTGGTTTACTTCATCATCACTTTCTCTCAGCATTTTATAATTCCCTTAGTAGATTATTTTATGCAGATTACACCCTTAGACAGACCTAAATCTATATTACATGAAAATTAATGTAGGTCAAGCATTAATGAATGGATCCTTTGCATTTCTGATGTTTGCATCCACATTTGTGAAGCAGTATTTTTCTTGTTATGCAGAAATTTATGATACAGGTTGACAATCCTCATTGTCACTACCCAGCTACTAAACCAACAGACTAAAGAAATAATATTACATTATTTGAAAAGTCTTATCTCAATAGATCATAACTATTGGGGGGAAGTGGGAATCATAAAATACATGTAAATGACAGTAGATCATACAGAGACATTTTTCAAGGATAAGGGCTGCATCTTCTGAGATGTCCCCTCTTCTAAAGTTAAAGAACTAGTGGCAAACCTTTAAGTAAAAATTCCTTATCTGGATTTGCAAAGCACAGCCTGCACCAGTGTTCTGTGCCTTGATTGGGCTTTTCCACTACTTCAACACAAATAAAAACAAATAGTGAAATGTTGGTCAATATATGAATAAGCTTGAATTTATAACTTCCCCCACTGTTTCTTTCTTTAATTTTTTTTTTAATATACAGACTTTTCTGAGAGCAGATGCTATCAGAACAGAATTTAGGTGACTGATTTCTTTTTAATTCACAGAAAACAAAGACATAACTGAGGCTTTCAGATTTTTTTTGTCTAACTCTAGTAAAAAGCACTCACAGAAGCTATAAACATATTCTTAATTCTTGAAAATTACCTAATGAGGTAGAATGTAGAAGTTTAAATGTGTGCTCTGTCATTTTTCTGAAGAGGAGATTCACAACATTAACCTTAGAGGATTTTCCTAGTCTTACTCAATCACATCATTAGATTTTCTGGTGAACAATGCAAAGTGAAACTTCACAAATGTAAAAGCAATTACTTTATGGATTAAAAAATTCTGGTAAAGAAATTCTATGCTCTGAGATAAAAGAACTGCTAATACATTTCCTCACAGTAAGTAGTCAACCCTCAGAGACCCTCAGAGTTCTCATGATGTTTTACCAGAAACTTTTAACATGCAAAATGCCTGCTGACATCAAAAGTGGGCTTGTTCTATTTTAACTCATTTGCAGCAAATGTTACATTTAAAATATTTATATCTTGATAAGAATTGAAAATTGTTGTGTATTTTTTTACTGTAATTTTGACAAAGTAATGGAAAACTATTAAATAAATTTATAGAATGTTTACTTAGATAAATGTGAGTGTTTTTTCCAGTCAGTTCTCTGCAAGTAATATCAGCCTTTCACTTGCTGTAATGACACAAATACCACAGAGCTGAAGAGTTTTCAGTTTTGAACAGCTTCCATGGTATGTTTTGGTTTGGTCTGGACTGTCATCTTCTTTTTAAAGGAGCATAGGTGTGTTTAGGAAAGAAAGCAGTTCTCTTCTGTGGATTTCCCAAGATTGAAATGTCTGGATGGAAGTTCTTAATAAACGACTATCCAAAATCTTCTCTTAAAAATTTTGATATTTTTATTTTGTGTCTTTTGGCTTGTTGCCATTCTACTGCTAGTGACTCAAACTGAAAAAAAAATTGATTCAGTTACTGTGCAAAATATCACTCAAAGGTTACGGAGCTACATGTACTGATTTCATTTGTGCACACTGTTTTCCTTCCTTCCTTCCTTCCTTCCTTCCTTCCTTCCTTCCTTCCTTCCTTCCTTCCTTCCTTCCTTCCTTCCTTCCTTCCTTCCTTCCTTCCTTCCTTCCTTCCTTCCTTCCTTCCTTCCTTCCTTCCTTCCTTCCTTCCTTCCTTCCTTCCTTCCTTCCTTCCTTCCTTCCTTCCTTCCTTCCTTCCTTCCTTCCTTCCTTCCTTCCTTCCTTCCTTCCTTCCTTCCTTCCTTCCTTCCTTCCTTCCTTCCTTCCTTCCTTCCTTCCTTCCTTCCTTCCTTCCTTCCTTCCTTCCTTCCTTCCTTCCTTCCTTCCTTCCTTCCTTCCTTCCTTCCTTCCTTCCTTCCTTCCTTCCTTCCTTCCTTCCTTCCTTCCTTCCTTCCTTCCTTCCTTCCTTCCTTCCTTCCTTCCTTCCTTCCTTCCTTCCTTCCTTCCTTCCTTCCTTCCTTCCTTCCTTCCTTCCTTCCTTCCTTCCTTCCTTCCTTCCTTCCTTCCTTCCTTCCTTCCTTCCTTCCTTCCTTCCTTCCTTCCTCCCTTCCTCCCTCCCTCCCTTCCTTCCTCCCTCCCTTCCTTCCTCCCTCCCTTCCTTCCTTCCTCCCTTCCTTCCTTCCTCCCTTCCTTCCTTCCTCCCTTCCTTCCTTCCTCCCTTCCTTCCTCCCTCCCTTCCTTCCTCCCTCCCTTCCTCCCTCCCTCCCTTCCCTCCCTTCCCTCCCTCCTTCTTTCATTCTCTTTCTTTATCTCTTTCTTTCTCTCAGTGCAATTACTTTTTAAAAGAATATAAGACTACTTTTTTCTTTTTTTCCCTTTTTATTTTTTTTTAATATGACACATTATAGTAATGAAATGTGTTTCTAATACATTGCAAACGAATGAAGTTAGATGTTTAACTTTTCGGTATACAGTACCTTCACTATCTTAAAACACTCCTCCTATTGCTTTAAGTTAATCAAAGATGGAGAAAAAGAGGTTGTTTCACTGGTTGCTTTAAGGCAGCAGCCCTAAAAGTGAACAATCCCAGTTAATGATGAGCCAAGAAGTAAATCAACTGTGTAGTACACACTCTACTGAGACCTCTCCATCAGCCTCATTAGAATTTGGGGTTTGCTGACAGCACTCCTACGAATTTCTGGACTATATTCATTACCGCCGTGTACAGCAGATTTCTCAGATAGCTATGCTTAACTGTTAAAGCACCTTTTAGACAAAAAAATGATCCTGGGAACATGCCTGGGATTAAATTTGGTTCCATTACTGACCATATAAATGTATGCTGTGGATGAGATCCTCTGGTGGTTCAGCAGTTTAATGATCATTTGACCTAACGAAAATAAGTAAGCATAACATTGTTTCTCGCAGAAGATAAGGTTTTTGTAGGTGTTTAAGAAATGCCCACGTAGCGTTCTGTGTAGGAATTAAGGTAGTAAGTGACAATGACATAGTTATGGCCAAAGATACTTACAATCATATAGCTGCAATATACATGAGAAACAGAGGTGTTTTTCACTGCCAGCCTAGAAATCCTCTTGAAAAAAGATATACAATTCCACCAATTAACTGTGAAAACCATTCATTCAGGATATTTCATTATATAGAAAAGAAAATACACCTACCTAATTTGTCATGTGAAAGGGAAATAAACACATGTATAAGTCAGGAAGATTTAAATCCCTGCTACAGTTAGACAAAACATTTCACTGTACTGAATGTTACAGGACAGTGTAGGTTAGGAATGAAAACTTTTAAAAAATAGAGAGCATCTAATTGAATTTATGCAATTAAAAATGTAAATACTCATACTAAAATTTACTCAGGTTAGATTTTAGCCAAC
This sequence comes from Phalacrocorax carbo, assembly GCF_963921805.1. Classification (NCBI taxonomy): domain Eukaryota; kingdom Metazoa; phylum Chordata; class Aves; order Suliformes; family Phalacrocoracidae; genus Phalacrocorax; species Phalacrocorax carbo. The sequence goes on from NC_087548.1 coordinate 42,646,647, forward strand.
CCAGTACTTTCAGCGCTGGTACTGTATCCATTGCTTTAGCTCAGTTCATAGGCAATAGTTTCATTAGTGATCCATCAAAGCAAATAACTGAAAAATTCAGGAATCAGGGTAATGTTTAGAGTGAATTATATTCCATTCACACAGAATCATGGTGGTTTTCATATTATATCAGGTTTGCTTGGCAAGGTTTTGGCAACAGAAGGGGCTACACAGGGAGCTTCTGTAAGAGGACACCAGAAGCTGCCCCCACGCTGGACAGAGCAAGCTTCAGCAAGCTCCAAGATGGACGCACCTCTGGCCAAAGTTGAGCTCATCAGTGATGCTGCACCTCTGTGATAACATATTTAAGAAAGGGTAAAAGAAAGCTATGCAAAAGCATCTGAGAGAAAGGAGTGAGAAAATGTGAGAGAAACAGCCCTGCAGACACTAAGGTCAATGAAGAAGGAAGGGGAAGATGTATTGCAGATGCCAGAGCAGACATTCCCATGGAGGTCTGCAGTGGAGCAGGTGGACATGCCCTCAAGGAAGCTGCAGCTCATGGAGAGCTCATGCAGGAGCAGGAGCCTGGCAGGAGCTGCAGCCTATGGAGAGGAATCTGTGTAGGTGCAGGTTGTCTGGCAGGACCTGTGACCCTGTGGTGCACATCCATTGGAGCAGCTGCTCCTGAAGGACTGCCCCCCCATCCCACCCCTTGGAAAGCATCCATGCTGGAGCAGTTCTTGAAGAACTGTAGCCCACATCAAGGACCCACGCTGGAGAAGTTCATTAAGGACTCTATCCCATAGGATGGGCTCCATGCTGGAGCAGGGGAAGAGCGTGAGGGGGAAGGAGAGGCAGAGACAAAAGGTAATGGTCTGACTTCAACCCCAGTTCCCCATCCCTCTGTGTCACTCAGGCAGGGGATAAAGGGTAGAGGATTTAGGAGTGAAGCGGAGCCTGGGAAGAACAGAGGGGTGGTGAGAAGGCGTTTTTAGTTTTGTTCTCATTTCTCACCATCCTCCTTTGTTACTATGAACAAGTCAGGTCTGCTTTGCCCGTGATGGTAATTGGTAGCTGATCTTCCTGTCCTCTCAACCCACGAGGTTTTCATTGTATTTTCTCCCCCTGTACTTTTGAAGAAGGGGAGTGATAAAGAGGTTTGGTGGGCACACATGCACAAACATTGAGGCCCACTTCTGTCTTGTGTCCCAATGCTGAGTGTAACAGTATGAACTCTGGAAACATACAGATTTTAAATTCCACCTAGGATTCAAGCTCTGTTCTTATAACTGTGTGACACACTGTAATAATTTTATCCCATCTGTTCTCCCTTCCCCTTGCAGCTGATATATGCATGTTGGTCAGGCACAAATGCGTTGTGGTAGGTCCATCTTATTTTATTTTAAATACTTTCCAAGATTTGTTAAAGTTAAAAGTTATATCATCTATGCAAAATTATCTCTGAAATGAGTGAGGAAGAAAGGGGAGAAAACAGATGGTATAGTAGAAGAAAAAGCTGAGAAATCATACATATACTTTCAATTTAGTGGAAAACACAAAGCTAAAATTCTTGCTTGAAATTGGTAGTGAAATATAAAAATAGTAGAACACGAGAGAGGGCAAAGAGAGCTAGTGGAGTGCAATGCAATAAATTGTCATTGCTGATCCAATAGAAGTACATGGAAGCTATTACACTTTGGCAGCTATTTTATTTTTCCCTTCTGGAGTTTCTGACTTGTACACTAAGATGGGTTTCATCTGATTAAAAGTTGCACCATGTTTAATTTCCTTCAAAAGTACAATCACTTTAAAAGGGAGAGAAAGGGAGTGAAAGAGACCCACAAGAGAGTGAAATAATGTTGGGGGTGGAAAAGGGGCAGTAATTTTGCCTGGATAATGTTGTCATACTTTGTAAAGCCTTTAATGCTGGAATTTATTTATTAATGATGCATGGGTTATTACCCACCATCTGCCTTGTGTTAGCAGTGGGCTGTTTCAGATTATGGTAATGTGTTTCTGATTTGAGTCGTGTTGAAAGCCAGAACAAGGCATCTCATGTGCAGTCCTCTTTGAGGCCTGCTGTTTTCAATTCCTCTTCACAGAATGGGCTTTTATTTGATTTGTTATGGGGATTTTTTCTTCTGTTGCCAAAACAGCTGCAAGCCTGGAAGGGAATGAGACACAGGGCCACATCAAACTTGTTAGCTCATAAGAGAAACAGAATGTTCCAAGAACAAAAAGGGGAGCTGAAGGGAGAGAGAGATGACGAGAAGAGAGAGAGTAGGAAGGGGCAGAAGAAAAGAGGGCAAGTGAAAGGATAAAGAGCTCTAATGGACTTTTTACTTGGTTTTCATATCAAGGGCACATAAAAAAATGTTTTCTATTCTAAGTGGCATACAACATATTTTTCCATTTTTAGTTTAATGTCCCAGTTAGCACAGAAAGACTTTTTTTCTTCTTTTTTTCTCTGTTTTGAAAGACATCAACTGCTTTTATGCTAGTGCAAAGCAGGAAACAAAACATTTATCCCAAATGAGCTGCCACCAAAGGGAAAAAAAAAAAACCCAAAGCCAAATCAGAGTTCTACTCATGTTTCTGATGTGGAAAGAAATGTGTCCATGGTGGAGAAATGTGAGGTCAAGGAGAAAAAAACATGCAGATCCTTGCTGAGTGTCTTCATGTTTAGGCTTCAGCATCTGTCTGTCAGGCTGCTGAACTGCATTTCTGAAGTCAAATAAACAAGTAGAGAAGCTGATTCCTCTCCATAAAAGCTGATTCCGCTCCATAACACCTGGACTATGGGCTTCGTAGGATCCCAGCTGCATTTGTGGTATGTTTTTAATCTGGGGAATATTTTCTGAAAATAACATGGGTTCTTCTGTATTTAAGTTAAATGCTATTGACTAATTTACAGAAGTCTTTTGGTAAGAAAAAGCTGATCATTCCACACACTAGAATGGAGTTCTTTTATCTTAAATACTAGAGCAATATAGCATCTTATTTTCAGACCATAACATATAGTTGTCTCACTTGGTATCATTCATAGACTAGTTCTTAATTTCCATGTAGAAAGTATCACGATTTACTGATGGAGGAACACTAGATCAACATTTCTTATTCTTCTCATCAGACTGATGCTCTAACCAGCCAAATTTTTCACTCAGTCTTGGCCATACATGCATTTACTAAAAGTCAGTAATGGTTTTAATGTTTTTCATGCAATTCATTAAAAAAAATAGTTTGGAAACATTTCTTTTGTTTAGAAGCTAAGTTACAGTCTTTTTTTTTTTCTAGTACACTGGTGAGAACAAAGTGTGCATACGTGAACATTTACACAATAGAATTTCAGACCTGAAGACAGTATTCTCATCTTTTTGTGAAGTACACTGAATTTTTAGGAGCCACAATGTCATCTACAGCTTACTGAACTGTGGCTAATTACAAATACATTAATTTCTGGTTGAACCAGAAGCTTCAGACCACTGCTACAGTATGTTAAGTAAGTCAGACTGAGCTGCTAGTTAATGCAGGTTAGGTGCCACTGTCTTCAATAAGTGGTTTGCAAACTTGCCAGAAGACTGTCTAGAAAGCAGCCATTTTGCAATTTAATTGCTCCTTTAGAGTTATGCAAAAGATGTTGGCACACAGCTGCTATTTTTTTGCAGCCCTCCCTCCCCCAGATTTCTTGATCTTTACCAATCAAACTCTAAGAAATGGTATGACAGAGACTAGCTTAAAGCTGATTTTGTACTGAGTTCCTGTGTCGTAGTGAAATTAATTAGGTTGAAATACTAGTTTTTATAAGTTCTTTTACAATATATGGCTATGTCATAGAACTTCTTTTGGTAGAGCTCAGCAGCTAGGAACAACTGCTAAGCTCTTGCTAACAATCTTCAGCAGAAATCTCTTTCTGAAAGCAAACATGGTGAGACGGTGACTAAGATTTCTAACTTTAAATGGGTATGAATGAGCTAATCTCTTTTATCAGGCTGTTTTTTTAACCATTAATAACAGTAGGAATATAAATGTATTCATCTGAGAGAAATTTGGGTGAACATTTTCCATACTGAAAATGCAAAAAAAGGTGAAAGTAGATCTTAAGGGAAATTTAAATGTGAGGAGGATATCTGCCTTTTAGAGAACTTTTGGAATAGGTAGGAACTTATTTAGAACACCTAAAAAAAAAATTCCATCTTCTTTGTATATTAAAAAAACAAGCCTTAAAAAAGCACAGACAATGGTAACAAAGCACATAGAAAGAAAAAAACTGAATAATCCAAAATGAAAATCTGTATAGAAGTGTAAATTACAACCTTTTTGTACACAAGAAACACCTTAACTGCATTTGATCACAGCACATGTGTATTATGGTACTAGTTTATCCTTAGAGTGAGAGAACCAAATTAAATTTCTCTTGTGTGGTTCAAGTAAATATGAAAAGGAAACCAAATGTGCCTATGTAAATCTCAGTGATTTCCTATGTTGCCCCACACTACTGCATATGATGAGCAGTTCCTAAAGGCTTTTTTTCATGTTTATTCTTACTACACAGAGGCTTCAGAGAAATTGATATACGAGCGTTCTAGTGACAGACAAGTTATTATCTGTTAGGAATTAAAGAAGATTAGAGGAGAAATACTTTAAAGCAAATGGCTGTTTTGTCCCAACATTATTAAACATGATCTTTCACCTGTTACTAATTTTCTTCATAGTATCAAAGGTCTTTTCTTGTTTGAACACAATGGGAAAACAGCTATTTTAAGTTGTTTACACAGAGCAAACAAGGGCACAAACAGGGAAAGATGTGCATGTTAATTAGGTATGGGCTTCAGTAAGATAAGAACCTGATGTTGTCTCTAGAGCCACGTTCTCCTCTACCAGGCTTAAAGCTCACAGAAACCCATCAATGATTTTATATTCGTTTAGTGGATGAACTAGATATATTCTTTCTGATTTGATTCTGGTAATGCAGAGACTTTCATTTTCAATGCAGTGGTGTTGATATTCACCCTTAAAGATGTAATTGATTTCTGAATGACGTTTTCAGTGGGTTTAAACATGAAGCACACATGATGGAACCAACACTCCAGGCTGATTAGCAGCCATCTGCAGCTTAGACATGTCTAGCAACAAAATACCTGTACAAGCTGAGATCAAAAAGGGTTGGGTGCAGGGTGCCCACCACGGACCCAACCCACCCACCGTGCACTTAAAACACCTGCCATGCACCCACCATGCCCCAGCCCACCCACTGTGTGCCCGCTGTGCCCCCAATCCACCTAATTTCCAAATGCTGGCTTTAACCATATCCAAGAGTGCATGTTTAAGAAAACAGTATATAAATAACAAAGGATGCCATGATTGTTTCCACTAGTTTATTTTCTGACAACCTGAAGTATAAGTCTTTCTGAGCTAATGGTTGTATTGAATTCTTTGGATTAATAGCCTTCATGTGGGACTTCATGGCTAGTCCACTCATTATTTGAACCTTTTTTTACTTTTGGCCTCCACAAAATCTTGTGCTATGCAGTTCCATGGTTCAGATACATGTTCCATAGAAACAGTACTTACATTTAAAAACTGATGCCTGCTAATTTTGTTAGTTTTCTTCCACTTCTTACTTTACAAGTAAAAATGAATAAACATTCCCTATATATGTTCGTCATACCATTCACATCCTTTACCTACACTTCAAGAAAATAAGCCATTCTTTCAATCTGAGTACTAATAAAAACAAACTCTCCATGCATTGAAGATAAAGTATGACAGAATACATATTAATAAAGGGCTGTGGATCAGACATCCACAATCCATCATTTGACTGGGTTATACTTCTAGAACAACAAAACACAACCCAAAAGCTCTAAACAAACAAACAAACAAGCATCAGGAAAAGATTCTACTATAAATATAAATTAAACTAGATTAACATTTGAAGAATTTAAAACTGGTAAAAAGTCTTTAAGTATTTGAATATGACAAAAACTGTGGTTAAAGTCAACAAGAGCTTTACCTTATTATTTTTCAGTCATTCTAATTGAAGTATTTCATTTTTACCAAGCCATAATTCTGCCTTCCTTTTGCTACTGCAAGTTTTTCAGAATCACAGGAGCAAGCGATTTCCTTTGTACTCAAGATATTGCATAAATATTTAATTTTAAATAGAAACCTAAATTACCTGGAATCAGCTAAGAAAAGGAGGAAATATTTCGAATACATCTAACCAAGACTCATGAAAATATGAATGTTCCCACTTTTACTTCTAGTCATCTCCTAGTTATTGCTGAAAAAGCAAGCAGATATGTGATCTGAAAGATATAAACAGGTCTAAATGAAAAGAATAAGGCCTAAGTCGAGCAGGCAACATCATGGAAAAGAGGCAAAAGGGTAGCCTTTGTAACTCCTTGGCTTAAACCTGTTATGCTTCAAAAGCAAAACAAATACCTGTTCAGCTTTCTAACTTGTGCATTTTCATTTGAAAATGCAATAATTACTCACTAATTTTTGTTAGCTTGAGTAGAGATACTGTTATGAATAGTTTTAATGTTATCCTTTTTTTCTTCTGTTATACCTCAATCCACTGATCAAAATATGATGTAGGCATCTAACTAAATTTTGTCTTTGTAAGAAGAAAATAAATTTCTCTTCTGAGCTCATAGTGTCCTCTAAATGCTTCTGTGATATTTATCATATTTATCTGTGATCAAACCATAAAAGGAAAAGGTAAATGACAAAAATAAACATCTTCTCACATCCACTGGAAAAAAAGAAAGATAAGATCTACAAAAACATACCACACAGTTGATAAAAAATGTTAATATAAAGCATCCTGGAAGTCAGTTACATGATGAGTGAAAGACTATACCAGTAGGTTAATTAAAACACTTTAATTAAACAAAACTATAAATTTGAACACCTTCCAAACCCTGGTCTGGGAAGCTAAACCAGAAGAGATAGTTATATACATGTTTTACAGCTTATTTTGACAGATTGTAAAGCAGGACTTGTTAAAACAATGACTTTACACTCAAACCAGTAAGTTTCAATGGATTTACAGGCCACGATACCAGTAAAACTTTTTCTGTGTGTCAATATAAACTATTGATTTGTCATCTTCCTTTCACTTCAAATAGTTTGTATCAACGTATTCCAGAATTTCTGAGAGTTGTGATGTGCAGACGTGGTTTGTGGTGTCATATGGTACTGTATAAAAGTCTACTTAACTGCTAAATTGGCAAATCCTCCCCCTGCCCCCTATATGTGAACAGCAGTTTTCCTATAAGAAAATTGTACTCCTATTGTGTACATGTGAATTCTTTCTTCTCTTTTCCAAGATCCACACTGAGTAACAACCCAGCCAAACCTCTGAAATCTGGGTGGTAAAGCTGCACTTTGAAAGACAGACAGAGCTGCACTTTAATACTGTTGGAAAATACACAATAATATAGAGAAACCACAGCAGGACAAATTTTGCACACACAGGCATACACAGAACTCCCATTGACGTCAAAAGGTTTTCTGGCACTACATATCTAGCGGAAAAATATGGTCCATTGTGTTAGCTACAATGCACTGAAATTTAGACTGCATGGGACCTCAGGGACAGAGAGGAGGAACACCACAAAATCTAGAAATGCGAAAGATCGCTGAAGTTCATATTTCACATCCACAGTCTTTGAACTCGTCAAAAAGATTTATTTACATATGACTATATTCAGGTTGTCTGTGTGTCCTCCTTTGAGAGGGCAATCTCAAGTTTAATAAAATAGTCCCTACACCATCCCTTAAAAAAAGCCCTAGTACATTCCTAGCTCCTTATGGCTGACACTCCAGCAAGAGAAGCAAAGGACAGACTTATTTTTTCCTGGCAGTTCCAAATACAATAAAATATTTAATTTTGTATGGCACCTCTACAAAGATATGCTTTACAAGTGTAAGCTTATGTACTCCACATGAATTAGGATTTCAAAGAAATTGTTTTCAAAGATACTTCCTTAATGTTGTGGGACGTGGTGACTAACTTTGGCTACCTCAATCTCTGGTTGCCTAAAATAAACCTATCAATTTGTAATTAACAATCAACATCATTAATCAATATTAACAAACCACTTTCCAAAAATGTAGTTACCCCGAAGGTGTTACGTGATTTTGTTTTCTAGTTAATATGCATAACAAAAAATACATCTCTTTCATGTAGATCATCTCTACTTTGGCCTGAGCAATGTAGGAGAAATGAGAAACGTTGTAGCTAAGACAGGTCCCCTAACTCTGTAGATTTCCAAAATCCCACTGAGGTGCAAAATACTGCACATACTTGTGACCTGGATTCAGGTGATTTGTCTGAAGATTGTTCAAATGTTATAGGTAATTAGTAGAATACATGGAGGAAAGTCTCAATTTTGGCTCAATATGTTCTATGTTTCATGGGCAATGGATCTTGATAAACCTAAATGTGTAAGGAAATATTCAAACCATTGCCAGAAGTAACACTTGACAATGTTTCACTTAGAGATAGGGATTGATTCAAAGGAGGCTGAAGCCATTTCTGGGAAAGATTTCTCTTGTATGAATAGGTATTATTGTTAAGTGGTAGTATCTCTATTTAAAAAAAAGGAGGCAGGCCTGTAAAAAGATGTAGGCTTTCTTGCAGGCCTCTAACACAGGATGCAATTCCCCACACAAATCCATGCTTCACTCTTGAATGCAGAGAAACTTAGATGTTGTCCAGTAAGTCTTTACTGGTGCCTGAAATTCCTATTACAGCTGTGCCCAGAAATGCCTCATAATGGACACCAATAAAGAGCTCTATGTATGGTTTTAGGATCTATAAAGCAGCACCTGTTTGCTTATCCCTTCTAATCCATATTTAGTTGTACATATCTGTGTTGCACAAAGCAAGGGAAGGAAATATGTTAGTGCCACTACACACCACAACGTTAAGGAAATATATGTATTTTTAAGTATATGGGCAGAGAGAATATTCATCCAGGTTGTTAAAGACTCAACTCCTAATGCATTTGCCACCTTCACTTTTAATCACTCATTTCCATGTCCTTAGTGGGAAAAAAACAACCCAAAATCAAAAAAACAACAAACCAAACCAAACTAAACAGAACCAAACCAAACCAAACCAAATGCAAGCAAGGTATCAAAACACCTAGCTATGTAATTTCTGTCCTTAACTTCTGTCAGCACCTTGGTCAGCTCTTGCAAATAAATCTGTATAAGACTCAGGATAAAAACTGAACACTAAGGAATTAGGGAATAAGAGTGTGCCATCTACCATATTTTACTTATTAGGCCCAACAATGGGAAAGGGCCAGTGGTTTACTGCCTGGTTCAGGCACCTCCTCCCATTTATAGCCTTTCACCAGGGCCAAAATGCTAATTACTTGAAGATCTAGCAGAGACCAGCTATCAACAGACCAGCTGGGAAGCTCTGCCTGCCAGAGCAGTTAGACATCCCTGCTTTTTCTGTCCAGCTGGCTTGGACAATAATGACTGAGTTTGGCACAACTGATGAAACACTAAAAGGATGCCACCAAGTTTAAAAGGCCAGTAACCAAGGGATTGATGTCTTGAGCCTAAAGGGTCAGAAATTAGGTAATTTATAAAGTTTGAAGTTCCAAAGAGTCTAATAATGTACCTTTTGACCCAGAAATAGATATTTTGACAGGAGTAAGAATTATAGGGCTTTAAGCTATGTCTAACTCCTAAAATGATGTATTTAACAGCACTGCTTTACTTTTGATTCATCAATGTCCTGATGAACTGCTGAGCAAATTGCTTATTTGTTAAACCATCACTAAGCCTGTAGCATACTTGAGAATTTATGCCCCTTTGCCTACAGCAGTCTACTTTTCTGTTCTTTTTAGAATTAATAATCTAATTTTAATGTTTACTTCTGGGTCAAAAAAACCCGAAACAAAACAAAACATAAACCTACTACTTCGTGACATAAGCAATAATATGCCATTATATGGCAGCTTTAAAATTCAAAGAACAATGAGAAATTTTATATTAAGAAATAAAATATTTCCTGGTAGCTGTAAAATCACAACACATTAAAATCCTGAAATATCTTTTATGTAATTTTTTAAAAACAATTTCCAAGGAGAAATAAAAAGCAAAGAAAGATTCAACTTTTAAAAGAAGTTTCTGCTAGAGGACTTAACAGCATTACAATCTGTGTAGACATGAATTCCATGTTGTTCTAGTAGTGTTCCCTTAAAAACCTCCATTGAAGTGAAATAATTTCCTCATGGGTCCAGGGTGTCAATTATCTGAATTAGTTGCAATGGCAGGGACTAAGTCTACAAGTGGTGATATACTCCAGATACTGACATGTAGGTATTTAAAGAAAGACAAGTAGGTTTTAAAGAAGAGAGTGATTAAAAATTAAAATAGTTTTTTTTTTCCCATGGATTTTACAGCAATTAATTGTTGTGGTTTTTTCCTGCCTTCTACGTGCATATAGAACTTAAGAGAGTGTTAAATAAATGTTCATTCATTTTCTTATATTAGAAATGTAACTTGACAAAGTTGCCACATTAGCCAAAAACTTCATTGAATCTTAAGAGAAATTTACTGCATCTTCTTAGAAGATGTTACTTTGGCAAAAAAGTAAAAGGCTCTCTATTTTTGTCCTTTCAGCTTGTTTTACCTTTACCAAGGTTTTCTACACATCTGAAACTCAGTAGCATCAGGTAAGAAATTTTCTTGTGATATACACAGCTGTTCACTAGGAATTAGGCTGAGACCATCAAACTCCATTCCTAAAGCTGAAACTAATGTACACAAGATTTTGGCAATAGAAGATCAATACATGATTTGAATTAGACACCAAGAACACACTTTGCTAATTAATAGTAAATTTGTTCTGTGAAGAACGTTCTTGAGAAGGGACTATTTCTTTTTATGGTAGTGACATGTATTTTGTACCCAGCATCCAGAGGAAGAATGAAAGAGTTTGTCCATTTAACTGGTCATCTTTAGAAGAAAAAAATGCATAATTCTTCAGTAGCAGGGCAATAACAAGTGGTAATCAAAGAAAAGCTGGAAAGTTGCAGATAGATCAGCAGGGTCATTTACACAGGTTCTGCAACCACATTTAAGATTATTTGATTGCTTTATTTGCCCCAGTGGCCCCACTCATCACATGAATTTTCTCATCTGTTTGAAAAACAGAACTCCTACTAACCTACAAAGCACTTTCCTGTGCTTTGATATATTTGTTTCCAAAGTATTTCTTTTAAATTGAGTGAGAATTAAACTTAATGCACATAGTTCCATAACAACATTCCTTGTAATGAGAGCCATCTTTTAATGGAAAGTACTGCCCTACTAAATTAAAAGCATACAAAGTATAAACCACATATATCTGTATATAAAAAATAAAAAGTCCCTTCATTTATTTCACTAAACAATGTGATGATGCATACTAAAATGAAACACACAAACAGACACACAAAAGGAGTTATATCCCCACTAGAATAAACATGTCTCTCTGAAAAGGAGAAATACTGAAAAATCTGTTCCCAGTGAAGAAGGCAAACAAGGAATAATATCCATCCAATGTTAATCTGGACCTCTAACAACAATTATTTTAATCTCACATTTAAATTCCATGAAAGGACTTTATAGCTTTTTTTATTATTATTTTGGAAACAATTCTATGGTAAGTTTCAAGAAATCATAGAATTAACGCAAGAATAAAGCTGAACATCTGGGGGTTTATTTTTTCAAAATTTTGAAAGATTTTCAGTTTGTATTTATGAAATTTTAAATGGCAAGTGTTATTCTATGTTTCAGTTCTAGTAGAAGAGCATGCATGGTAGGAGCAAGAAAGTATGACTGTTCTCGTAACTCAGCTTGGAAATTTGACTACATTTGCTTCTAATATGTTGGAGTTCTTGGTACAGCACAAGCTGTGATCAACAGGTAACAACAACCTAAAGAGACACAAAACATCCAAAGTGCCATTATATATACTGGTTACTAAACACCTTTAATTTACTTTCTAAGGATATTATGTGTATGAATATAGGTGCATGTCAAAATTAATGTTTGAAAAGATATTTTAGTCTAAATCAATAGAAAAGGAAACTTTAAAAATGTATTTTCAGAAATGCATAAGATTAAGGTTTAATGGCAAGAAAAACCCATAAGCTCTCTTGCTTATTTTTTATTTTTGACCCAGATATTTTGAAACATAACATACAGGCCACACAATACAGAACATGTCAGACCCAGAAAACGTGTGCTACGTTTCATTAAGCATAAGTTGTCTAAATTGCTTGCTAAGAATAAAGTCTTATTGTCAAAGGGAAAGTTAAAAATGAAAACACACATCCAAAATTATATAAAGGATATTATAACCATAGTGGAAGATCACAGTCACAACAATTAATCTAAAAATTATTCCAGCCTGGTTTATTCCATATAATGTTCTTTAAAAGCATTATGTGTCAATTTTTTTCTACAGTTCATAAGAGCCGTCTGTCAACAGTTTCATGATGACAGTTTTGCTTTTACTTTGTTCAGAGACATGGACTCCAAACAGATGAAGTCTCTTGTATGCTACTGACCGAACACTGTATATTCTATGACTCTTTGTAGCCATCACTAAGCTCCATAGTTTACCTTTTGATTCATTTTGGTCTGCTCAGTTTCTGCCAACAACACTATTGTTTCTCTTGTCACTCATACAAAGAAATAATCTGTGACTGTCCAGACTCCTTGTCTGCACTGTACTTTTCCAAAGTTTAAGAAGTCTGAAGTTCAGAGCTAGGAGTAAAAACGAAAGAAAAATGAACTTACAAATGGTCATTTTCTCAAAAGAAATATACTTCTTTATCTTCAGCAAGCATAGTGGCAGAAATTTGAAATGAATAGACTATTTGAAAGAAAAGTAGATAGTAGGTAAGCAAATGATTCATGAAAGAAGGACAAATTAAAAAAATCCTTTAATTGATGCAGTATATTGCAGTAGATATTCACTAGTCACAAGCTGCAAAAAGAGCACGCTGAGAAGGCTTATTAGAATTCTGTCCCTCTCTAATACTCTTGAACAACCCTGTTTTTCATTTTACTTACCTCCTACTGCAATGTGCAAACCAGTATTATTGTTATTGTCTATTAACATATCCAAATTTAAAAGATTTGGGGGACGTTATCTATTATTACATCTATTGAAAAAGCAGGTATACTTAAAGAACTAATTCAATGAACTTTTATTCAGATCTTGAAAAAGCTGATTTCATTATCCACACAAATAGTTGTAATGTTTCAATACCTAAATGTCCTTTATGCACATCTTAGATGTAACTATATATTTGGACTTGCTGTTGTATATGTAAATGTCTCAACATGCATACTATTTGATAAATCATTTAATAGACTCAAGTTGAGCCCAGGGCTGGTGCTCTTTAATGATTTTATGAATGATCTGGACACAGGAAGCAGAGGTATATTAAGGTTGCCAACGATACTAAACTGGAAAGAGCTGTGGACTCCCCTGAAGGTAGAAAGGCTTTAGAGAGGGATCTGGATAGACTAGAGAGATGGGCAAACACCAACTATATGAAACTTTAACAAGAGCAAGTACAGGATTCTCCACCTAGGACAGGGTAATCCTGGTTATGTGCATGAACTGGAGTGTGAGAGGCTGGAGAGCAGCCCTGCAGAAAGAGATCTGGGGGTTTGGGTTGATGGCAAGTTCAGTATGAACCAACAGGGTGCCCTGGCAGCCAGGAGGCCCAGCCATATCCTGGGGTGCATCGAGCACAGCATAACCAGCCGGTTGAGGGAGGTGATTGTCCCACTCTCCACTACACTGGTGTGGCCCTACCTCAAGTAATGTGTGCAATTTGGGATGCCTCAATATAAGAAGGACATGAAGCTATTTGAGTGTGTCTAGAGGAGGGTGAGCAAGATGGTGAACAGCCTTGAGGAGAAGACTTATGAGGAGCAGTTGAGGTCACTCGCTTGCTTGACTTGGACAAAAGAATGCTGAGAAGCCTAGCAGGGTTCAAGGAGCATCTGGGCAATGCTCTTACTCATATGGTTTAGTTTTAGGTAGTCCTCTGAGGGGCAAGGAGATGAACTCGATCCTTACGGGTCCTCAGGCAGTGAAGGTCAATATTTCAGAAAAACACCTTTATAACCTACTACTTAAACTAAAGAACAGGAAATGAATTAGCTTCTTTCCTTCTAAAATCAGAAGAGTTGACCTATTTTCTTTCAAAGTCACCTCATCAGTGGGTGTCACAGAAGACAGTCAAAGACCTTTGATTAGTCTTAACACTACAAACTTCTATGCCTAAGATCATTGCAGAGATAAGATATAATGTTTCAGCTTCCTTTTTGAAATGATTGTATGTCCTGGAAAGCTTCATTGCAACAACAATAAAACACAATGTTTGAAAAATTTTTGAAAGGAAGCAATGGTAGACAAAAAAAAAAAATTAATCCTGGCATTTTGGCTGAAGAGAGATGGCAGAAAATAAGTTAGAAAAAACCAATATATAATTTTTATAGCTGCAAGTTGGATACGCTCTTGGAAATAGAATTTTGAGTATTATAACACATTTAGATTGATTTAAAGCTTTGGTTTTTACTTCAGTCATCCAAACAAGATGGTTTGAATTTAAGTTCTTGTTTGTATTCTGGTTTCACACAGATTTCTAACAACTGTTCCCATAAAAGATTTTAGCCCTCAAAAATCCCTTTATTTAAAAGATTTGCAAAATGATGAGATTTTTTTCCAAGAAAATGAATACAACTATTGCATTTAAACAGACAAAACAAAACTTTTGCTACAAATATTATGAATGATTAAAGAACATAACCTTAGATCCTTGCCCAGATGTCTTTGCAGATATTTGATGATCATTTTTCGTCCTTTTTTTTTTTTTTTTTCATTCTACCCCCAGCTTGTCTGGTAGGAGTATTGTACAGTAGTTAAAAGAATCGATTCTTCTTTCAGGTCTAATTCATCTGTTGTCATCTATAAGTAAACAAAACAACTAATCATGAGTCGCTGACCAGAACATCAGATATATGCTTAGCTATGATGGGAGTTGCATTTCCCATTTAGTTTAGTATCTCATTTAGGTTAGTACATCCCATAGCTCATCATTTAGCATATTGGATGTTTTATGTCCATTGTGTTGCTCATGGAACATCACATTTATGAAACTACCCTGTTTCTTGTTAGTGACCTCAGAACATCTTCATAGGGAGCCCTAGTAACAGTTATCAGTCAATTGTAACTGGCTCTTAATTTTTTCATTAGCTTGACAAATATGTAAGTTGCTCCAGTCTTATGGTCATCTCTCCATCAAAATATCTAAAAGGGGCAAGCTATGTCACTCAAGGTGCAGGGACTACCATTATTAAAGAAGGAAGTCTCAAAGACACAGGAGCAGGCCGTCCCCATGTGCTGTAAGTCGAGCAGGCAGGGGAGAAGACCAACTTGGCTGAATAGGGAGCTTTGGCTGGAACTCAAGAGAAAAAGGAGAGCTTACTGCCTTTGGAAGAAGGGGCAGGTGACTCAGGAGGACTGCAAGGATTGTGAGGTTATGCAGAGAAAAGATTAGAAAGGAGAAGGCCCAGCTGGAAATTAAACTGGCCACCACTGTTAAAGATAACAAAAAATGTTTTTATAAATACATCAGTGACAAAAGGAGGGCCAGGGAGAATCTGCCTCCTCTGTTGGATGCGGAAAGTAACCTTGCCACGAGAGATGAGGAGAAGGCTGAGGTACTTAATGCTTTCTTTGCCTCAGTCTTTAATAGTCAGACTGGTCATCCTTGGGGTTGTCAGGGCCCCTGTGCTGGGAGATGGAGACAGTATGCAGAATGAAGTCCCAGTTGTTGCAGAGGTGGCAGTCACTGACCTGCTCCTTCACCTTGATGCTCACAAGTCCATGGGGCCAGATGGGATCCACCCGAGAGTACTGAGGGAGCTGGCAGAGAAGCTAGCCAAGCCACTCTCCATCATTTATCAGCAGTCCTGGTCAAACAGGGAGGTCCCAGATGACTGGAAACTAGCGAATGTGACGCCCCTCTACAAGAAGGGTCGGAAGGAGGATTCGGGTAACTACAGGCCTGTCAGCCTGACCTTGGTGCCAGGAAAGGTCATGGAGCAGATCATCTTGAATACCATTACACGGCACATGCGGGACACCCAGGGGATTGGGCTCAGCCAGCATGGGTTTATGAAAGGGAGGTCCTGCCTCACTAACCTGGTCTCCTTCTATGATTAGGTGACCCGCCTAGTGGATGAGGGGAAGGCTGTAGATGTTGTCTACTTGGACTTTCGTAAGGCCTTTGACACTGTCTCCCACAGCATTCTCCTGGAGAAGCTGGCTGCTCACGGCTTGGACAAGTGCACTCTGCGCTGGGTTAAAAACTGGCTGGACGGCCAAGCCCAGAGAGTGGTGGTGAATGGAGTCAAATCCAGCTGGCGGCCAATCACGAGTGGTGTTTCCCAGGGCTCAGTGTTGGGGCCGGTCCTGTTCAATATCTTCATTGATGATCTGGATGAGGGGATTGAGTGCACCCTCAGTAAATTTGCAGATGACACCAAGCTGAGTGGAACTGTGGATCTGCTGGAGGACAGGAAGGCCCTAAGAGGGACCTGGACAGGCTGGATTGTTGGGCTGGGGCCAACAGTATGAGATTCAACAAGGCTAAGTGCTGGGTCCTGCACTTGGGTCACACAACCCCATGCAATGCTACAGGCTTGGGGAAGAGTGGCTGGAAAGCTGCCCAGCAGAGAAGGACTTGTGGGTGTTGGTCAACAGCTGGCTGAATATGAGCTGGCAGTGTGCCCAGGTGGCCAAGAAGGCCAAAGACATCATGTCTTGTATCAGGAATAGTGTGGCCAGCAGGAGCAGGGAGGTGATAGTGCCGCTGTACTCGGCACTGGTGAGGCTGCACCTCGAATACTGTGTTCAGTTTTGGGCCCCTCACTATAAGAAGGACACTGAGGTGCTGGAGCATGTCCAGGGAAGGGCAACAAACAAAAAAAATATTCTACTTTGTTTGGAAATTCTACATCATTCTTCCATCTCTGACTGCTAAGGAGTGCAAGGTCAGGCTGAGGTTGAAGCCAATGGGTGGTAGTGAAATGCCCTAGGAAGGATAATTATATCAATTCTTCGACAGTAAAGGACTCTACTGTCAAAGAAAGCTTTCTTTACAGTAAAAGAAAGCAGAGATTCCTCATATCTCACACATTTAACACATAACAGGGTCTACTTCTTGACACACATGCTCATGCACACACACACACAACTTTCTGCAGGTCTAGAAAGTCTATCCTCCAAAACACAAGTGAAATTTTAGCCTTCTTATTATCAAGCTTGCAGAGGAAGAGGGCATGTTATACCTTTATGATGATCAAAGTTGGCAACACCACCCTAATATTACTGAAAATTGATACTCCTTCCTTCAGCCCTCCACCAGAAATATTCAGTTGCTCTTTTATCCACATGAGAGTTTCTCAGATTCACTTCCTTCTTTTGTTATCTAGTGCATTCATTTTCTTCTCTCAAGCTTTTTCTTCTTAAGTCCTAGCTTTTTCCACAAAGTGCCATTATTCTTCTTCGCAGCTCAGTGGAACCAGACTACAAAGTTGACTGTAACATAACCAGCAGGCAGATTCAGCCTACACCTTCTGTTGAAGCCCAGTGAAATCTACATCCTGTTTGTCTTTTCAAGCTACAAAGAGCCTAGATCCAGATTCTTGCTGCTTGCTATTCTAGAGATGGGTCATCACATCTCTGACTTCTTCAGCACAGCACCCAGTTAGAGGAATAATCAAAAAGGAAGATCAAGGATATTATACTATTAGTATTATACTAATATTCTGCTTATAACCTCTACTTTTCCTCATGTCTTATTTTCCTCTAAACAGAACTAATATTAATCAAAAAAGAAACTCTCCAACTCCAACTGGAAACTGGGAAAACATCCCCTAAGAATGTAATCATATCTTCATACAGATTTGACTGCTAAGGTAAGAGGCAAGGAATGTGTCTTCTTTTCTTGTTAAGTTATTAAATGCAGTTAGATGTTATTAAAAAAAATATTTTCACTTACAAAGTTTCTCTTTTTGTATTATTCTGTAGGTAAACAAAAAATTCAGTCTTAATATTTGTGTGTGCAATCATCCTGAAGAGTTCAACAATGAAAATATGACATTATACCTGGTTGTACATGTATTTCATTTTCCTCATGAGATGAATTTATTTTTTCTTCTCTATGGCTAAGATTAGCTGTAAATTTCTTTCATATGTATCTTTCTTATCTTTATTACAAAAAGTACATCATCGTCTACAGAGCTAAATGACTTTAAGAAATTGCACTTGTAAGTTTACAGAAGGCTTCCTATTTGACTGTATGCTGTTCCTGAGGCTGGCAGTGCTTTCCCATTAGCACTTTCACACTTGATTAATTAAAACAAAGCAGAAGTCATGCTCTTTCATTACTGTGAATCCTTTTTGAATGAGGTTTACTGGGACTGCAGATACTTCAGGATGAGGAAAGGCATGTCATTCGTTCTCCCATTCTTTCCCATCCTTCCCAAGTTTCAGACATCTGGACACTATTGATTTTTTAATGTTCTGCGGTTGCTGGTTCTGCTACAAATTCAGTAAGTCCTAACGATCTGTTTCTTCTTCTGATTCCTTGCAATATTCAATAACTCTTCCCACCTCTGCAAAGATTAAGTACAGCAAAGAATTAAGTGGGTTACTAGCAAGAACAGTATTGCTGGTAAGAAAATGTTTAAATAATTGAGGACTTGAAAATACAAAGGAAAAGGAGAGAAATGTGTAAAGGAAGTGAAATAAATCAATGTGGTGCAGAAGCAGCAAGAAAACTAGAGTTAGAAAAAGGAAAGACTGAGAGATGGAAGTAAGGAATTTGCTGTAAGCATTGTTGGCAACACTTCACAAGTTAGCTACATGTAACATCCAACCTAAAACTTATTGAAATCACTAGAAAAGGATCAAAACTTGTACTCCAGTAAACTGAACTTTGACTACCCTTACTTGCTGACCCACTGTACCTCTTCCCAAAATAAGCTATGCCCTCCGGGATATCAGTTCCCTAACTCTGCTAGCTCTTCACAGTCTACCTCCAGAGGATAAACTTCTTGTTTCTTTATCACCAAAGCAATGTCTGTGACTACATTTAGCATGGGGTCTTCATTTTTTTTCAGCAGGAGGTAAAGTAGAACACTGTCTGTGTTTGGCCCTTTATGTTTGCCTTAGGAATCTGCCTCAAAATGCAGCTTAGAAGATCCTTGGGGTGCCTGAGGTTATGCTGCTTTCCTCGCAGATGTCTGGGAGATTGAAAACCCTCTTAAAGGTCAGACCTTGCTATCAGGATACTTCTACTAGTTGCTTGCCAAAAGCCTTATCCTTTTGTCCCCTTGGAAGATCGTGTAGCAGATTCCAAATATATCATCATTAGTGCAGCTTTCCACCATTGTGTTGGTCCAGAAATTACTGAGAACTTGTGCAGTTTCCTGCAGCTCTGGGTGGTTAAGCAGCTCCTATACATAGTGTAACAGCCCTTCCTCATCTTCCCGATCTGTCCTTACTAAAAAACCTATAGCTATCCTTGACAGTCATGTGTTCTTTCCCACAAAGTCTTTGTGGTTCTTTCCTGATCACTCTATAGCACTGTCACTTCGTGTGGACTTCCAGTTCTTCAGGATTGTTGCCTCAGTTTCTTACATCAGTGTACAGATTCTTGATGTAAGTGAATGGTCAAGTACTGATGTTTTAGTCTATTGTAGATTAGAAACAAGAATTCTGTCATTTAGACCAATACTTGAGATATTTTATTACTTTCTTTTAACATTTTATCTGTTTTATCTTTATCTGATAGAAAGCTAAAGCATATAATACCAGCACTGGTATTTGTTATTGAACCTTTAAATTGCCTATTAATATTAGAGCTTGTTTATGTTAAGTGTGGTGGTTCATTTCTTTTGTTCTAATACAGATTATGATACTTTAATTTTCTAACCTATCTGAGACAGCAATTTGTTGAGATGACACATCTGTCTAGAGCCCATATGCAGGAAATTTGCTTTGCATGTCATCTTCTACATCTTGTAATATTACTTTTTAAAAATATATATATTAATTATAAATGTACTTCTTATATATTAATAAAAAATTATAGACTATATAATTAATTATATATTATATATTTTGTCATATATGGTATATATAATTTATATATCATCTAAATTATGCATGATGTGTTTATATACTATATAAATACATATATGTTACAATTAATAATAAAATATAAATTAAAATTTATAAAGATATTTTTCAATACATTGTTTTAAAAAATTTTTAAAATATAAAAGTTCTATCTTATCTGTCATTTCTTCAATGACCTAAAGCTGACAGCATAGATATATTATTTTAAAAAGTGAGAAACCATCTCACTAATTAACATCACATTTTATTTCTGTTATATAAGATTTTTGTGTAATGATCATTTGACAATGCTTTAGTAAAGTATCTTTCTACATTTCTGCCTACACAAGATATCAGGATAATAGGTAATTGTGTAATTTCATCTTTTGCCAAAATCTGCCCTCTTTACAGCAGCCTTTCCAAACTAAAAGTTATAAATCCTAATAATAAAGTGTGCATTGTAAGTGGTGACTGACGTTTCATCTTGGCTTAAAGATGTGAATCAAGGTTAAATGATTTCAAAATCAAAAACCATCAAAAAGACTTGCTACTGTTGAGACCAAGGATAGTACATGAAATTCTGGACCATTAACATAATACATTTTATTTCTAGACGAGCAGAAGAAAGGAGTTAGAAGTTTATCATTTGTCATAGCTACCTTGGCGTTTGTAAATGATTCACACATCAGACTCTTCCCATTTAGAACTGTGGAACAAGAGGTCATTACAGATGATATTCTAAGTTCACCTTTAAACAAGTAAATAAATATAGCACTTGATATAGAAACCATTACTCCTACATATTTTTGAAGGCAAAAAATATTTTTTCTAATAAATAAAACTACTATAGGGATTTCAATTTTATTACTCCTAATGCTGGACAAATGGACTAAGAAAAGTTTTTTGTCACATGTTGAGGCATGACACAACAAATAAGCTAGCTTTGCTTCTTTTTTAAAGGTAAACACCTAATTCAGGCACGGCACATTTTCTCTGGAATCTCTTTCCAAACCATATCTTCCTAAATTTTGACCTAACAACTTATTAGTGTGTTCGTCAATGCCTCTTTTGTTCATGGTTGTCCAAGTCATCACTTATACTGGCCCACACCTCAGAGGGTGTCTGCAAGAGAGCTGTTTTCTTTATAATACATGCCCTATAACTATTATTGGGCCATAGGACCAGCTTAAAGCTTGTTTCATCGTTGAGCATAGAAGGCTGAATCCATGACAATCTTTTGGGGTTTTCTCACTTAATGAGGCTACAAAAAGTGACTGATACCTCAGTGTTCTTAATGAGTTTGTTATTTTCTTTTCTTACTCCTCTTTAGATAGCTTGTTTGGCATCAAACTGATCAGTAACTTACCTACAAAGGGATGAGGTGCCTCTTTAATCTTTAATCAAAAGAAAAAATTAGTCTGTGAGCAGCTGATCCAGCTAGACAGCAGAGACCCCTTCTGGGTGTGCGCTATGACCAAACTCACACCTGATTTGGTTTATAAAAATAGGGGGTTTTTTTGTCTTTCTGTTAACACTTACCTTAAAGAAACTCAGGCTTTTATCCAGTAAGAATCTGCAACAATTACATGATTATGTGCAAGAAAATAATCTGTAGATAGTTATCTAATGTCCAATTATAATGATGAAGTTTTCATGGCACTGAATATTTTGGCATGCAGAGACCACAAAATATTGGATTGTTCATTCAACAAATACACATAAACTATAGCAACACTGTTTAGGCAAATGTTGGGAAAACCAGCTGATACAATTAAAATCTTGGAGAAACTAAACATGAGAAGAAAATTATAATATGTGTACATAAATAATTACATTAGCTGTTCTCATGTTAAAATCAGAGGGTTCATGCAGTTATAACTAAAGGCAGAATTTCCAGTGCTGTGTGGAAAAGGAACCAACATGTCAAATAGACAGAACAATAGCTCATAGTCTCTTGTTATTCCTCAGCCATGGCAAAGATTTTACCCTAATTCACTGCTAGAACAATTTTTTTAGTGTGAGGTCCTGAAATCTTCCTATGTCTCCCCACTTCTGTTAGCTGAAAACCACACTTCAGCTCTCGAAAGATAGGAATTATAAAAGCAAGTGCTGGTAGCTTTCTGTAGACTAGATGACTGTAGCTGTGAAAACATTATATCAATGTAGCCTTGCATTTATTTTCAGTCATTTTTAATGGATACCTTTAGATACATAATTTCTCAAGTATTTTTAATGCTTTTTAAATAAGTCAAAGTTTTGATGAAGCCAAATACCATGTGCTGCAGGACTAAACATGCCTTGAAACAACCTTAAGGCTAAATGTTGTTCACTTGAAAGTACCTCCAGTATAATTACAATGGCTTAAAAATATTAATATGGATGAGAAACTGATCATAATGTTCCTAACTGTCATTAGGTCCTGAATATTCTCTTCATTATCTTTTCAAAGCTTCTGTATAAGATTCTTAAAGTGAAAAACTAGCAATAGGATACTTGAGGGGTGCTTCCATGGATCACCATTGTCAAGTGATCTGGAAAACAACGCTTGGTAGGATGTGAGCCTGGATCAAATGCACAAAACTTTCTGGAGGGCATTTTGTCGAAAAATCAGTATTACTAAGAGGGCGATGACCTAACAGATTAAACTGTAACCACAGAACTTGAAATAGACTTCTGAATTAAGTAGTCAGTAGTCAGCCTGAAAAAATAAGAGAAGCATCAAAATTTGTAATGGTGAGACACTTAACACTGGAAAAAGCAACAGTTAAACATGTCTTGGCACTGCTGGGGGTCACCCCATGGCACCATGACCTCTGTCCAGGTGGCACACAGCAGCATTCCCATGGGACATAAGGAACAGCCTGCACCCAACTTGTGGCTGACAGTGTGGGGTACACATATGGGACCTCATGGAAGACTCTCTTCCTGGCATGTGGGTCAGTGGGCCAGTGGGTGTAGGGCATTGTGCAAGGTCAAATAATGTTAAAACACCCATGTCTTCCCTAGTAAGGGTGTGCAGGTAGGGGAACCTACACACCCAGGATTGGGGTGTGCCTGTGAGCCTCAAAGAGAGAGCGGGCATACGCATATAGTTGTGTGTGTGTGCACATATGTGTATGATGAGAACTTCTTGGTATTGATTTTTGAAGGGTGTTTAGAAATTTGTAGGTGTTATTCATATTTTGTAGGTGTCTAGTGTTGTAATTGATCTGATATATTATTGATATTGATCGTGAATGTATAGCCCACTGATTGCTGGTCCATCATGTTGTTAATAAATTAATAGAGTGCTTTGATCCTCATCTTGATTTAAAGTGTGTGAACTAAGTAACATTTCCTTGCAATGAACTGTTCAAGTTAATGTTATTCAGCAACAAGTTTGGTCTCATTCTCATGGAACAGTGGCATTAACATGTTTTCTGAAAGATTCTGAAATTTAAATTCTTTTCTTATTTTTCCTAACCTGCATCCAAACCACATGTGTATTCATATTTTTGTAGAAGAAGGTATTTTTTGTGCTCTTGGTTCCCATTTTCTCTATTCCCTCAGTTTTGTTCTCTGAATCACTGATGTTGGAGATAAATAACTAATCTCCTCTTCAAAAGCTGGATTTTGCCATTAGCCTTATTTCCACCTAACCACACCTCTATTGGTGAAAGTGTTTAAAACTGAGGTGACAGCAGGATAAAGCATAGGAAGTGAAACAGCCCAGAGATTAAATAACAGTATAGGGTGTGAAAAGAAAAATCATATAACTCGAACCCACAAAGTGTAGATGCAAAATTTACCCATCTTCACTCAGAAAGTCAATTTTTCTTGACAGAATTGACAAAGTCTCCAGAGAATATTCACTGCTGAGCAGTGCCAACATCATCCTTTCAGGAAATATTTACTTTTCTCCTTGGCTGAAGACCATGACATCAGAACTTCCGAAGAGCAGAAATCATTATAATATGTGTCAGTACAAATATTCAAAAACTGAAAAAAAATTATTTAAACTCCTTTCTTTTGTAAAGTCTATTTATAATCCATCTTTCTAAACCTACTGAGCACAAAGAACTCTGACACCTATTGAATCAGGTACCTAAGGCACAGCTACACTAGGTTTTTTATTACTCTTTTGATCCTCTTTAAAAAGCAACCAGTGGCATCACTG
The DNA here is from genome assembly GCF_963921805.1 of Phalacrocorax carbo. Lineage (NCBI taxonomy): Eukaryota > Metazoa > Chordata > Aves > Suliformes > Phalacrocoracidae > Phalacrocorax > Phalacrocorax carbo. The sequence goes on from NC_087548.1 coordinate 42,671,012, forward strand.
TTTGTTCACAAGAGGGAAGTTACACATTTTAGCCTCATCTCTCATAAAGAAGTAATATGAAGTATAAGGTTGTATAAGACAGTTTGTTTAAAATAGAAATTTATATTTTAAAATATAAGTATGCTGAGGTTTAGATAAGAAAGTTCCTGAAAGATAAAATAAAAATCATTGCAATCCACCGCATTGCAAAATGATGCCTCACTATCTAACTAAAACAAAATGTCCACAAATTAAGGATGTAAAATACATAAAGGAACTGTTTTACAGCATTTTGGTCTTAAAGCATAGGAGAAGTTGAATAACTCAGAAAACCATTGTTATGCAAATCTTTATGTAATGTTCTAATATGACTTTATCACGTTATATTTTTTCCTTTGTTAATTTTTTTCTCCCAGTTCAGATCAGTACATTCTTAAGACTAAATCTTAAAAAAGCATATCTGATCTTACTATTGTATGGTATTATATCATTCAGAAGTTGAGAAACACCTCAACTGAGTTGCTTCAGTCCATCCCGTCAAATAAAGCTCCTTGCTTTGCAGGTTAAAAAAAGAAAAATGTACCCATGAGTTAATTGTCAGAACTTGTTTGTATAACAGAACAGAAAACCGTTGCTCCCTTTCTGTCTCTTCTTCTTAGGTAGACCAGCCAATCTGTAACTCACGTTGTGTTTTCTGTGTTAGCAGTATCTTCATTGGCAAATCTTGAAGACTGTGCTGTCATGCAAGGTTTCCAGTGGTACATCTGTTTCTAATGTACAGTGCATAATTTAATGACGAGACACTTCAGTGGTCTACCCACTGCAAATTTCAGTTGTTAAAAATATCTGGAGCACGATGCCCTTAAACAGTAGGCACTTTCTTGGTACATTAATTTTCTCACACTCAGAAGCAGAAAATGTAATAGTAGCTGTCACTTAGTGTAAAGCTCTGTTTACTTTTAAAAGCTGTTTAAAGCTTAAATGCCTTGTTCGAACTGATCAGCAATAGTGAGATTTAAAACTTTTATAAGACCTATTTATTACAGTTAATATGTTTTTCCTCAGACTATAGTTCAGGAAATCTGTCCAATCAGCATTAGGACACTAGTGGTTTGGGGTTTGGGGTTTTTTTTTTTTCCTGGCCAGACCTAATAAATATAAGTCAAAAGGATTTTGAGAAAAACTGAAATGAAAAACATAAAACTCTAAGCTACAAGTAAAGCACTGGCTATGATATTTGCATTTAATCCCTTTCCTTCATATATACAAACAGAGAGAGCCAGAACAGCTCCTCAGTACAATACTTCAATAGTCAGAAACCCATATCCTCACCTGTAATTCATCTTGGCTAGTAATGTGCTTACTGACTGATGCTGTATCCAACAAGCCCCTTACAATGTGGAAGACCTAATTACAAAAAGCATAATCTGGTTATCCAACAACTAAAGGATTGTTTGACAAACATTCCAAACATACAGAGACATATATAAATCAAAACAATCTGGGATTTAACTTAACTGCAGAATAAATCTGCCTTCCAAAGTGAAGAAAAAAAAAACACTAGAAGATCTAAAAATTCAGTGGAGATTTTTAACTACTCCAGTATCAGACTACACTGATCATTAAAATGTTCTTTCAAATGCTATAGTCTTCATTAGATGTATTACCCTCCAAAACAATTTTTCCTTATGTTTTGTCCTTTTTCTTCATGTAATCCAGACAAATTTATCTCCATCAGTCAATGTCCTTGATTTCCTTAAAGTTGAGGTGATTAATTGGAGCGACTAGGAGAAAGGGGGAGGTTTGGTAGTTTCTTTTTCCTGTGTCTTTAAATGCATGTTGGACTTCTGCTAAAGAGTTTTTACATTACTGTAAAACTTGAGCTGCACTGGCTCTCAGGTTAGGTTAGGAAATAATATGTTTCAGGAATGGCTTTTTAGTACAGGATGATGAAATGCAGTATGCTATTATCTTTCCTCACATCTTGCTCCTGAGACTGCAGAAGAGAGTTGTTTCCTCTTATATACACAAAGTTCTCCACTTATAGTTGACACTGCCTGCTATATCTCTGTGCTGGGAAGATTTGCTGATTTCCCCTCTACTAGGAAGAAAATAAAGGAACAGGCATCTTGACAACTTTATTATTACCTATTGTTACCTTATGCCTGTCAAGAACTGTAATGTACCATCCATGGAATTTGGTGGGTGAGAACATTTCCACTCTTTGTCATGCTGCTGAGCCAGAGGGTCTATGGGACCCTCTTCCAGAAGGCTGCAATGGACAGTTGTTAGCACTGTAACACACTGAACTCTCCAGTTGGTACAGGAGTTGACTTTTATAAGTTTTCTCACACTTGGGACCCAATCCCAACCTGTGGCAGGCACGTTCAGGACCTTTGGCAATCAATAAATTTTACACATTTTCTTTAGACCTTTGTTTATAACTGAGCTATCAAGACCTATTTTATGGTGCACAGGTGCCTAGGTTTGCTTGACCAAGCTTTCTGTTTTACTTTTGAGTTATTTTGGAAGTTATATTTTTAATTAAAATAAGCAAAAAGCAAAACTCAAAGCAAACCACATAATAAAAAGTAGTCACACTTCCTTTTCTTTCCCTTTATTTTGAGAATAGCTCAAATAATATATTGCAAGGAAAATGGATCCATTCTTTGCAGGAACATGTGCCAAACTCAACATGTTTTAGTCCTATGCGGAGTTAATACTATTGTATAGTCTTAAAAAAAATAGCCCAACTTTTCAGGGTAATGAATGTCAACAATTAGAAAACCAAAAATCTTTCCATAATCAAAACTCAAAACATGCAAAACTGAGCCTCGTTTACTGTTTCACTGCCAACATGACACTTAGCCGCGGAGACCAAAAGGTTTGCAAAACTGAACATACTCAGGCATATTTTGTTAGAAATCTTGGCCAAGCTTTTAATGGTTATGGACAGATTCACAGTTTGTGTGGGAAAGCATGTTAATTGAGTTAACTTTTGATTTGAAATGAGGCAAGCAAGACACTCTGATGAATTATGCTTTCTGTTGTTTGGGTCTGTTCTTGTTGTTTTGGGACAGCACAACTTTAACCCAGTAAACAATGCAAGCAGGGGCATGTACAGATGACTTCCTGTGAAATAAAAGGTACCTTACTCCTGTCTTTAACTATATCCCATATCAAACCTGAACAGTAGTGTCAGAAGAGAAGCTACTTAGCTACTTGACGGATAGAAATGAAAGATGAGGGCTTAGACTTAGGTGGCTTGCAGCCTAATGACCATTTGCTACATTGTACATAGGTGCTTTGTATTGGTACAACGATTTTGTTTAATTTATATTGCAAATAATAATATATTGATAAATAGACAAATTATGACTTTATAATATTGTTATAGAATGTAATTTTTAATAAAAAGACTAATAAATAGACATTACCAAATAAATAGGTTTTATGGTACACACCAGTATACCTAAATATATACCTGCATATCAGAACGAAAAATGACAGAAGAGGCCATGCTGAGCCAGACTTCCAGCATAAAAGAGGTTATAGATTTTCAATGGCTACTTCATTCTGTTCAGAGTATTATTTTATCGGTTAGCACTGGCCAACCTTAAGAAAGCTCACAAAATGACAGTGGGCATGCTCACATATGAAAATTACTTGCTCCAATTTTCAAACACATCAACTATCCAGCAGAAGTCCTGAGTACAGAATGCTTGCAACTTCTAATACTTAATAAACTTCTTAATAATTTGAACAATGATTAAGATGATATGACAACAATCAGAAAAAATCAGAAAAGTACACTGTTAGTTCTGATCCATCAGTCTCAACTCATGCTGCTAAGTGTGATTACATTTATTTCTCCCATATCATAAATGTTAGGTTTGATTTGGGGTTTGTTGTGGTTTAAACCCAGTCAGCAACCAAGCAACACGCAGCCACTCGCTCACGCCCCCCTGGTGGGATGGGGGAGAGGATTGGAAGAGTAAAAGTGAGGTAACTCATGGTTTGAGATAAAGACAGTTTAATAGGTAAAGCAAAAGCTGCATGCGGAAGCAAGGCAAAACAAGGAATTCATTCACCACTTCCCATGGGCAGGCAGGTGTTCAGCCGTCTCCAGGAAAGCAGGGCTCCATCATGCGTAACGGTTACTTGGGAAGACAAACGTCATCACTCCAAACGTCCCTCCCTTCTTTCATCTTCCCCCAGCTTTATATACTGAGCATGACGTCATATGGTATGGAATATCCCATTGGTCAGTTTGGGTCAGCTGTCCTGGCTGTGTCCCCTCCCAGCTTCTTGTGCACCCAGCAGAGTGTGGGAAGCTGAAAAAGTCCTTGACCAGTGTAAGCGCTACTTAGCACCAACTAAAACCCCTCCAAATTATCACCAATGTTTCCAGCACAAATCCAAAACACAGCCCCATACTAGCTACTGTGAAGAAATTTAACTCTATCCCAGCTGAAACCAGGACAGGGTTCTTTTGCATGCTTTTGTTGGCCTGTGACATAATGTTATTTAAAAATAGTATTTTCTATCTGACTGAGGTTCAGGAAGTGTCAGCCTAATTCTGGTTGGGTCACTGACCATGAGTGGAAATAGTGTGAGGGAAACTTTACAATGTTACTTCCTCTCATCCAGCAAAATTGAGGTTTTGGTAAATTCCATTTGGGACCATGTTATGTAAACATAAGTTATTCAGATGAACTTGGATTTAATTTCAACTAATAAGCCCACCTCATTTTTGAGTTCCGAAAGTGGTGGTCTTTGATTTAAGAAATCAATTAGATTCCAAATATGTTTTTTACTAACTTCAGGGAGGGGACGCTCAAATCCTCCTGCTAGTGTGGCATTCATTCGGGCACCTGAAAAGAAATTATTCAAATACAAAGGAATTACCATGTGAATAGTGCTTCCGCACAGTTTCTGCATATGCCGTCTTGCATTTTTATCAAGACTGCAAACATAAACCAGCGTGAGAAAGCAGGTGTTATTTTCTTCTGTCTTTTGAGTGTCAGTCTTTCCCATCAGTGAGCTCTGTGTGCTAATGGCCAAGTAAGGCACTCTGCAACCAGACTTTTTCTTTTAAAGTCCTGGGCTTTTGATCCAGATTTAATTATGGGGCAGAACATTTAAATAAGAAGACACAGAAAGCAAAAGCTGAATTATTCTAAATGTCCTTAACAGTATCTGAGGCAACAACGATGTAGAAGCAAAAGTCGTAAAAGACTCTAAGATGTTAGAAGATGAAGATGTTTCAGTTTCTCTTCACAAATCTGCAGTTTGCACAGAACATAAAAGTGCCTTTTGAGTTATATTTGACTTTCAATAACTTATCCATATTAACTTATTAATTCTGTTTCAAGGTCATGTGTACTGTGCAAAAGAAAAAAAAAGGGTTTGTTCCCCATTTTATTCAACAAGTAAAATGGAAACTATTTAATTTTTATTAATAATAGTTACTGCTATAATAGTTACTACTATACTGCTATTATTACAACAACCATTGACTTGCACAGAAACGTGTTGCAAATAATTCACTGCTTTCTATGGGATTACTTACAGAGCATTAATTTATGTAACCAAACACAGGGCACAGTAAGTCAGTTGTAGATGGGCTACACCTAAATATTTACAGGTCATTCAGGTGAAGGTAAAACAAAAAAAATACACCGGCCAAAAACAAACAAACACAAAAAAACCAGAAGTAAGATCAGAAAGAAAAAAAAAAAAAAACAGAGAAAAGAAAACACTTAAATGCATTTTTTTAAAAAATGCAGTGTCAACATTTGGGAAAAAACAGCGTCACAAAACAAGACCAGACGAAGAAAAAAGAAAAGCAAGACTGATGATAACTAAAATAAGACAGGGAAAATGAGAGTCCACAAATAGTTCAAAGTTTAAAAAGGGAAGCTAACAAAAGTCTATTTACACAGTATGAATTGAAGATAAAGGACAGCAGACAAGAGAGAAATGAAAGGTAAAGCAAAGACGTCCAGTGGTACACACAAGGTTAAAAGAAAGGACTGTAACTTACAGTCTATCTATAGTACAATACTTCACTGCATTACAATCTCTAAGGTATCATGGATCTGGAGAATAAATTTAAAATTCAGCCTGTCAGGCAAAAATAATTAATCTCTAATAGCTGAACCCAGATTGTCTTTGCTTTCACCCATCACCAATAACAATCAGTGACACAACATTAATACAAGCTGCAGTTTTCTAAACTATTACAAACATAAAATCTGATTGGAAAGAATTACATTTGTGCTGCTAAGGTATCTTGGATGGTCCTTATAGTCAGATACTGAAACTCAAAGTTCAACAAGATTAGATTTGCTAATACTTTACAGTCATGTGCATGGCTAGCATCACAGTGCTGTGTCAAACCAAGTCCTAATAAAACATGATATCCCTCAAGTACTCCCCTACTCATCACCTTCAGCAATCAAAAGTAAAAGTAAAGAAACTACAAAAATACAGAAAGTAATAATTAGTGAAAGGGTATAGAGATAATAAAAGTGCCCAGTGTGTTCACTTAAAAAGTGGGAAATTCACATACGGGTGTCTGCACTCTCTTGCACTAGGTCCTTGTCACATTCTAGTTGCATTCCTGTGGAGGGACCTAATCTTTACTTCCTTCATCCTTATAGAGGTTTTCCTGTCTAGTGCCTTGGCTTGAATGAAAAAGAAAGTATCTTAGATTTAGGGAATTATTTCTGCTGAAGATCTTTTGAAACTTGATATATTCCTGCAAAATTTTTATTTTCACAAATAGGAATGAATCTGTTGATTAGTTATTCTCATGTTGAAGCTTCTAATCAGCTCTGCCTGTGTTTATTCATTGCCAGTTAATTTCAATAGCCATAGAGTTGTACTTGACATGTAGTTACTCAGTAGGAGTATAATTGGTGATATATGCTAAAAAATGTTGGATTGCAATTGGCATTTATTAAATATATTCCACAGTAACTTAACAGACTTAACACATAAAAGAAATCAGTTTCGTATTGTTAGTTAGGTGAAAAGCAAGACAAAATTTGAACAAAGCTAAACAACATTAAAAATCTGTTGAATAAAATTAGTTGTAAATCCTTGAACTGGATCTCAGACTTGGGAGAAATCCTTGGAACTGGTAGAGATCCACTGAAACCAATGGTAAGAAGTAAATTTTTATCACTCAAGCGTGAAATGGGTATGGCCATTAAGCCAGTGAGCCATTAAGTTCCATTAAACCTGCCATGTTCAACAAAATAGTCATTCATGTGCTTAATTTTAATTTCAGAGGAATTGACATATATGGTAAATATTTTTGGAATTGTAACACTAAAGAAGAGTGGAACTAAATGTGATTGAAATTTCTGTTGATCTGGACCTTTTAACATTATCTAATACCATTGTGGTTTAGTTTTTGAAAATGTGGTTCTTTGGGACTTAGGTAAAAAAAACCCTAGTGTTCAGTACATCACAGAAATTTCCACGGTGTTTAAATTAGTCTTATAAATTAGTCCATAGACTTCGTGAATGTCATCTATATCTAAGAAGTGTTATTTTAAGATTTTCAAAAATCTTCTGTTGTTTTGGGAAACACGTGAGAAAAGTTATTTATGCACATGGGCATTTTCTGCTTTAAATTGCTCTAACTCCTTTATATTTAAAGGATTTACATCAACCAAAGATATGCCACAAAATGACCACTCCTTTATGCTCCTTCACTGGAAAAAAATCCAATAATTTCTATAGGGCAGCTGAGTTTCTGAAGAATTTCCAAAGCACGTAGGAAGCACCCGCTTCAGTCACTTCTGTAGAATGAGAAGGTGTGGCTTTTTGCAGGGGCATGCAGCCTTTGCTGAGTTACCAAGTTATATTGTCAGAAATTATAGTGTCACATATTTTAAAAATAATGGAAGGAAGACAAAGAACACATTACTGAGTCAGAATGGGAACCTTTTGTAAAGCCAGCGTTAGAAAATCACAATTTTGGCAATTTACTGCTATAAGCAGTTCTGCAGCTCATTATTTTCTACACAAAGCACTTTAAAACCTCTCATATGCTTTTAATATATCACTTAGCATTAGGCAATTACCACTTCCTCTTCAGTTTTCAGCCTCTTAAGTCTTTGAACTCTTAAAACTACAGTGTTCTAACAATTTTTATAAAACCACAGGGAAAGCAAAATATTTTTTGCTCACCAAGTCACCAGAATTAAAAAAGTGGTTTTGCTCCATTTTCTTCTATTTTAAAATAATTTTAACTAGTGAAGGGTCAGTCTTGGTCTTAAAATTGTAAGTCTTCTTATCAAAGAAGGTAAAATTTAGGAATCTGCATAGCATGCATATTTGCTGCAAACTCAGTTACTTATACAAAAGCCATTGTATGCTTTAGGGAGGAAAGAATGATATACAAGGAAGAGAAAAGGAGCAACTGCGGGGTTTTTGGGGTTATGTTTCATTCTATAAAGAATATTCAGAACACTGAAAAATGAAAACAATATTAGAAATAATAAAATCTACAGTTATTTACCTATACATAGCATATGTGTGATGCATAATGTGCACTTTCATGTTTGATGTCAACACAGGCATTTTGAAGTTCCTTTTCTTGCTATTTCTTGCTATTTCTTGCCAGACAAATATCAAATATCAAAGTTCACAAAGCAAAAAATTCAAAAATTCAAAAAAATAAATATTGTTTATACGAAAAAGTCAAAGAAGACATTACTGACATTGATATTTTGTATAACTGGTTGAAATGGAATATTGAAGGCCTTGCAATAAGAAATATACATCATGAGTGAAACACTGGCAAGACACCAAGAGGAACAACTGAGACAAACCCTACTAAACCTTTTTTGTTTCCAAAACTTTACTCTCTAGATCTTCAGATTAAATTTTAGTACCTGATATTCATTAATGACTAATGAAAGAGGATTCAGCACTAAGCCTATCCACTCTTGACATTTCATTATCCAAATATGACCACCCAGTTTAGCTGAGCTTTAATTCATATCCTGTTATGCATGGCTGGACTTTAAACTGTAACTGTTTTTTTATTAATCCTGTTGACTGAATATTGCAGGGTAACAAAATTCTACATTCAGCTTTGTTTACTATTGTGGTATTTTAAAGGCAAATGCAGTCCAGAAGATGATCTTGGCACAATAAAATCTCTTGACAGACCCTTCAAGGCATGGATATAGTCCAGGGAACTGCTAAAATACAGAATGCAAAAGGCTGCAGGCATTGCATGGGATGATGACAAGAAAATCAAGACCAAAAGCAGATGATGCATTTCAGATGAAATTTTTTCAAGTAATAGCTAAATACTACCAAAAGGTTGAAGGATTCCTAAACATAACCATATTACACAGTTTCAGATTGAAGAATATTGTTTCAGTGGTTGCAAAGAATTCAACGTTTTCATTACAGAACATTTGCAGTTTAGGGGAATCCTTGCTGGTTTAATTCTTCATTAATGCCAAAGTTTTGCAAGTATTTAAACACAAAGAAAATATAGTACATTGATTATTTATATTAAAATTTTATATCAGAAAGATGTTTCTCAACACAGACATCGAAAGAAAGTATCAATAGCTGTATTTAATCATTCTTTCAGAAACTTATTAGAGAAAAATATTTTAGTTACAGTTCATTTCACAGATGTATTCTTGTAAAATCTATCAATTTGAAACAGCATTTAAGGAAGATATGCTCTATCTACTTTGTTTATACACATAAAGAAAAAAGCAATTTACAGCAGAGGTATAGGTAATAAAAAATTATATTATTAATAGATTTTAATGTATTTAGAAATCACAAAATAGTTCTGTTTGTATTTATTATTCCTTAGGACAATGGCTGTAAGTTGGAACACAAAATTGGAGGGATGTATTGGAATACCAAGTAACTCTTTATCACCGGCAATCATGTTCTAAATCCTTTTCAGAAACACGCCGAGTATCTTGTTAAACATAGCCATGATCTTTCCTTATAATAATTGTTTGTGCAGTGTTTCAGACTTTAATTTCTACAACATTTAGAGAACTCCTTTTAACAACTTCTTTTCCTTACAGTGATGGATTCCATTATGAGAAATATGTTTTTCATGATGAAAACAACTAAATGCAGATCTCTGGAATCTGTTTCTGTCTTTGAACTACAAATGCCTGCATTTTCTTGAAAACTAACAGTTCAGAAACATAGTTCCAACTTATGAGTTCCTCATTTCTCAGTGACCAATTCAAGACTCTGTTATCTCCTTTGAGAAGGCTCATCCATGGAGGAAGATGGGATGAACAGAAACTGTAGATGAATATTTTAAATGCACTGTAATAATAATCAATCATTAAAAAAAAAACAAACCAACAAAACAAAAAAGTCTCTATGTCACAAATCTTGCAAGTCTAGTGTAGATACTTTTGATTTCAAGGTCTCTTACTATTCTCTTCCCATTGTAAAACACGATAGCAAACTCCTTTGACTTGGATAGGTTTTTATTAAAGACAAGTTAATTTGGGGGAAATACTCTACAGGCAAATATCAGAAGAAAGACCACATGTAAGTAAGTAATACTTCCTTAGGAAAATAGTTTGAATGGCATTAAGTAAGATGGCCAGGGGCTACACATTGAGCTGAGAAGGGGAAAGGAAAAAGATTAATTTCTGACTGAACATCATTCAGCCTGCCTGTGACATGACTCACAGATTACACAGAAAACACACCTGTAAACATATAATGAAAAGGCATACTATACGGCATTCGACTTCAAAGGTAATGGACATCTCTTCACCAGTTGAATTTACCACACTAAAAACATGTCTCCTAATGTGAGGAGAGAGAACATAATCTCTCTATATGCTGTGCACTTTTCATATTTTGATAAAGAGACACTTTCTGTACAGGCTCAGAAGAAAAGCAGTGAGCATTTTTCCTTCTCTGCAGCCAGAATAACAGTCCCAGGTCTTCTGCTCATGTCTCATCTCACCAGCCAGCACAGAGCTGGAAGTAATCTGCTGCAAGAATGCCCCACTAGTAGGTATCTCCCCTTTGAAACAAACAGTGTTTGACATTTAGTATTGCTGTTAGTTGCCAGAGCTTCTCTGGCTCAGCCCAGTTAAGGACTGGCCCTTGCTTGGGATAGTTTAATCAATCACAATTTAAGCCTTAAACAAAAGCCTAGAATACAAACAGATCTTCAAGTGGAAACCAGCCTAAGATAGTCTAGTTAGCCCACACAAAGAAGATAATGTTGTAACTGAAACTGTATTAGAGCCATGCTGTGTGGTTAATTTACTGTGATCCATCTTTTTCCAATCCACCAGGCAGTAGCCAAACTCTGGCTTCTGGAATTCTCAGGCATTTTCATTAATACATATATGGGAGCTGAAATATAAATTTCTCTGTGATGACTGTTGTTCATGTTTTATCTTAATTTTATGCTGCATATGCTATATGTCAAAATACATGGCTTCAGTATTCCAGGATATTTCCATCTCTGTAATGTGAAAACCATCTACTCTAGAGCAAACAATTCCCATTACTTACCATGACTATGACCTACATTAACTTCACTTAACATATATTATCTGGAGTTATATGACAGACTTGTCTTCACCTATTTAAATGTTCTGCTGAAAGGCTCATCTTCAAAGGTCTCCCATCAAAAAGAAAAACATCCAGAGTTCTGTACCTGGTTCATCACATTCCTCTTTAATAAAATATTATTTTAAAAAATACCACAAAGAAAGATAATTTAATTATTAGATCGAAAAAAACTCCCTATACAAATTAACATTTTCTTAAACTTCAAGAAACTACGCTTATTTTATTTTTAGTTCCATACTCTGCACAGTGAGTATGTTTAAGTATTTAATAATTTTATTCATTTAATAGGTTCTGCAACAAATTGTGGCCCTAGGTAGACCTGCTTAACCAGAGATTGGACCAGATGACCTGCAGACATCTCTTCTGACCTCAACCATTCTGTGATTCTGCAACACATAAAAATGTATTTAAAATCCATCAAGCTAATTTAGAAATACTCTGTCAGGTTCTTCTGTTACCATTTCCATGATTTTGACTTTCTACCTTCAGTATTACAATGGCTGTTAAATCACAGAATCATAGACTATTTAAGGTTGGAAAAGACCTCTAAGATCAAGTCCAATCATCAACCCAACACCACCATCCCTCCTGAACCGTATCCCAAAGTGCCATGTCTACACGTGTTTTGAGCACCTTTAGGGATGGTGACTGAACCACTTCCCTGGACAGCCTGTTCCAATCCCTGACCACTCTTGCACTAAAGAAATTTTTCCTAATACACAATCTAAACCTCCCCTGATGCAACTTAAGGCCATTTCCTCTTGTCCTATTGCTAGTTCCTTGGGAGAAGAGACCAACATCCACCTCACTACAACCTCCTTTCAGGTAGTTGCAGAAGGCAATAAGGTCTTCCCTCAGCCTCCTCTTCTCCAGGCTAAACAACCCCAATTCCCTCAGCTGCTCCTCAGACTTGTTCTCCAGACCCCTAATCAACTTTTGTCCTTCCCTGAACATGTCCTTCTCCAGCACCTCAATGTCCTTCTTGTCCTGAGGGGCCCAAAACTGAACATAGTACTCAAGGTGCAGCCTCACCAGTGCCGAGTAGAGGGGCACTATCACCTCCCTGCTCCTGCTGGCCACACTATTCCTGATACAAGCCAGGATGTCTTTGGCCTTCTTGGCCACCTGGGCACACTGCTGGCTCATGTTCAGCCAGCTGTTGACCAACAACCCCAGGTCCTTCTCTGCTGGGCAGCTTTCCAGCCACTCTTCCCCAAGCCTGTAGTGTTTCATGGGGTTGTTATGACCCAAGTGCAGGACCCAGCACTTGGCCACATTAAACCTCATACAATTGGCCTCAGCCCATCAATCCAGCCTGTTCAGGTCCCTCTTAGGGCCTTCCTGCCCTCCAGCAGATCAACACTTTCACCCAACATGGTGTCATCTGCAAACTTACTGAGGGTGCACTCAATCCCTTCATCCAGATCAGTGATAAAGACACTTAACAAGTCTGGTCCCAAAACTCAGCCCTGGGAACAGTGCTTGTCATGGGCTGACAACTGGATTTATCTCCATTCACCACAACTCTCTAGGCCCCACAATCCAGCCCATATTTTACCCAGTGAACAGTATACTCATCTAAGCTATAAGCCACCAACATCTCTAGCAGAATGCTGTGGGAGACAGTGTCAAAGGCTTTTCTGAAGTCCAGGTAGATAACATCCACAACCTTTCCCTCATCCACTAGGCGGGTCACCTGGTCATAGAAAGAGATTTGGTTGATCAGGCAGGACCTGCCTTTAATAAAGCCATGCTGGCTGAGCCTGATGCCCTGGTTGTCCTGTACATGCCTGGTGAGTGCAGTCAAGATGATTTGGGTTGGCAGAGACCTTAAAGATCATTTAGTTCCAACCCACCTGCCATGGGCAAGGTCACTTTCCACTAAACCGATGGCTCAAAGCCCCAAGCCCCATCCAACCTGCTGTAGAATGCGTCCAGGGAGGGGGCATCCACAACTTCTCTGGGCAACCCACTCCAGTGCCTCACCACCCTCATAGTGAAGAATTTCTTCCTTATATCTAATCTAGATCTACCCTCTTTCAGTTTAAAGCCATTACTGATTGTTCTATCACTACCAGCCCTTGTGAAAAGTCCCTCTCCAGCTTTCCTATAGGCCCCCTTCAGGTACTGGAAGACTGCTGTGAAGTCTCCCTGGAGCCTTCTCTTCTCCAGGCTGAACAACCCCAACTCTCTCAGCCTGTCTTCATAGGAGAGGTGCTACAGCCCTCAGATCATCATTGTGGCCCTCCTCTGGACTCACTGAGTTTACTATTTGAAGTTAAAGAGCTGGAGTCAAGCAGAGGTCCTTGGGTCCCAGATTGTACCATACCCTTTTTTTTTTTTTTTTTGATAAAATGTTCTTTGTAGAGATGGTTTAAGAATGATCTATTAGAGGTGGAAGTGTCCAACTACTTGCCTACTTCAATGTGTAGTTGCATCTTTGTATACTTCTCATCATTACAGGATTGCAAGGATATCGAATGGGTTACAGTAATTACTGACTGTATCCAATTCTCCATATGCAAATTGAAAGCTAAAAATGTTTAATGGCATACAGTGTATATAACTGCCTTGCAAAGGATCTGCTTTATCTTATGTGTCCTTGTTTCAGCTGGGATAGAGTTAAATTTCTTCACAGTAGCTAGTATGGGGCTGTGTTTTGGATTTGTGCTGGAAACATTGGTGATAATTTGGAGGGGTTTTAGTTGGTGCTAAGTAGCGCTTACACTGGTCAAGGACTTTTTCAGCTTCCCACACTCTGCTGGGTGCACAAGAAGCTGGGAGGGGACACAGCCAGGACAGCTGACCCAAACTGACCAATGGGATATTCCATACCATATGACGTCATGCTCAGTATATAAAGCTGGGGGAAGATGAAAGAAGGGGGGACATTTGGAGTGATGGCATTTGTCTTCCCAAGTAACCGTTACGCATGATGGAGCCCTGCTTTCCTGGAGACGGCTGAACACCTGCCTGCCCATGGGAAGTGGTGAATGAATTCCTTGTTTTGCCTTGCTTCCGCACGCAGCTTTTGCTTTACCTATTAAACTGTCTTTATCTCAAACCATGAGTTACCTCACTTTTACTCTTCCGATTCTCTCCCCCATCCCACCAGGGGGGCAGTGAGCGAGCGGCTGCGTGTTGCTTGGCTGCTGACTGGGGCTAAACCATGAGAGTGTAATATCCTACTCCTGAAGTTTGAAAAAAATAATCTCTGTTGTAGTTGAAATAATATGACTAACAAACCTAACATAACCTGATGCAGTTAATCTGCATGTGAACTGAGTCCTTCGAAACAGGAATGAGATAAGAAATGTTAGTTCTATATCAGTCTTGTTACAAAGCTTGAAAGAACATGCAAAAAACACATAAAATTCATTATTTTAATACAATGTTAAGGTTATAATGAGAACACAGTTATGTAGCATGTTCATTTTTCAGGAGAGGTCTTACAAATAGGAACAGGAAAGGACATAATATACTTCTATTTCACTTGGACTACAGTATAACAGTGCTGACTAGAAAAATTCTGGATTAAAAACAAACAAACAAGACTAAAAAAAAACCAAACAAAAAAAAAAGTTTCAAAACTAGACCCACCTTTAGAATTAGAATCAAGTTCGGGAAACAACAGCACTTTTTTAAAAATTAGTGTTTATTTACAGGATAAAACAAAGTGTTTGTTTTTTTAAACAAATCCCACAAAAGACATAGTCTTCTTCCTACAAGTCTCCACTTACTGGAAGAATGGTTAGAAAATAGCTTTGTATGAAAGAACACCAAGTAAAAAAACTAGGCAATACCTCTAAAAAGAAAGGAGCTCAATATTGATGGAAGAGATTCTAGTACATACCATACAAAGCAACAAAGCACAGGGAATCCCTGAGCTGAGACAAAATAAGCTGGCACGTCTAGCACGCATGTCCCTCTCAGTGTCTTGCACTGAGTATCTGAAGATTTTATATTAAAAACAGCAAAACTTAACATTTGAGCATCTGGAAGCTGTTCTCCCCAGATTGTAATAAATCTTTTTTTTTCCCCACTGTAATTGTACTCCTTGGCTTAAGAGACAGAGCACTTCAAATCTTCTTGAAGTCCAAACCAAAAAGATCTTGCTAGCTGCATTAACTTTAATTAAAAGGTAAAATGTTTAACATGAGTCACTTGGAAAATGCAACCATAAATTACACTAACAGATATTTTATACTGTTGACTCTTTTATATTAAAGGTAAGGAAATAATTAAAAAATTTTATTTCAAGTAAATGACTGTTGAACTGAAGGGTTTGTGAAGCACTTGCTTTATGGTGCCAATAATAAAAGAATAATTAAAATAATTTTAATATCAATAAATTATGTCTTTTCTGGAAGATTGTGAAGGTATTGAAGACAGATATGCCACTTCTAGAAACACTAGAAGCTAATTTCAGAAAGATTGGTGACCATCCCTTAGCTTAACTATAACAACTTCTTTGCCAAATCTAAACAGTGGCTAAAGGAATGACCTTGTTTCTAACTGAGTTGCCTGACCACAACATTGGGTTATCCTAATGTACATATTATTTATACCTGCAGTTGTCTTTTAGACACCAGATACTAAAATGCTCTAGATGAACAGCAAATTCAGAAGTACAAAACTGTGTATAACAGGAAATAATCAGCATAAGAACAAATATACTTTCCCGCTCTTAAAGGCTTTGTAATCTATCAGATGATACTAAGTCCAGGAATAGACACAAGACGCCATCCAGAGACAAAAAGTCATTACTGGAGCCTCAGTGATTTAACAAAACTTGCATGAATGAGTGCAGGCAGGGAACAGTCAACTCATTCTAAGACTTCTGTACATCACACATCTAGAAACAGCATCCTGATGGTTTCAAAATTTACAGTTAAACAAGTTAGCTAATGCTATTCCTGCTATAGAACAGGGGCTGTAGTGTCCAGTTCAGATCAATCCAGGTTACTATAGGCAAAACTTGCCAAATCTTAAGTGGAATAGGCTGAAATATTTTTGTAGAAATTCAAGATTAAATCTCAAATATCTGGGAATATATACAAATTTACACTCCACATTTGGAGTAAAACAAATGTGTATTAAAAAATAAAATAAAATAAGACCATGCACATAACTCTTATCTAATGAAATAGTTTAATCCTTTATTTAATTAAATAATATGCTGATATTTTATATTGTATAATATTATTTGATATTATTGTTTAATATTATGTAATATTGTGTTCCTCATGAATGTACAGCATGGATAGTATGTAAAATTGTCCATTCTTGTAAGAACCTTGCATTTCCCCTCTCTGTCTCCAACTCTCCACACACAGAGTTTTCAAAACATACAGATCTATACCTTAAGTGACTCTAGCTGAAATGTGACATTAGAATTTGTACGGTTTTTTACTCATTTTGGAATTCTGGTTTGGTGAAACTTCACTCAGGCTCATATACACTTTCAGTCATACCAGTAGAAAACTCAGGAAAGTCCATTAAAGTAAAATTTTTTTCATTATAATCTGCTCCATGTGAGTTCATAGAAAATATTCAGTAGTTTCCTGCACTTTCCCTTTTTCCTTTTATTTCTCCACCTCTTGTTTTCTTACATGTATCCTTTTGCTCCTCACACTTGAAGCATTCTTCCTCAGACTCCCTAAATCCCCAATTATTTTCAAAAATCCATTGACTATCAAAAGTACCTACAGACAAACTGTACTCTCAAAATATAATGTAAGATACCATAGTCCTATGAATCTATAACCAATTTCTATTTTTTCTGATTAATAACTTCTTAAGTAAAGAGTTAGGAAAGCAGCTTTTGAGGAAATGGGGTAACATGCTTCAGAATTGCACTCAGCATTCTAAAATAGGAGTAGGATACTGATGATTACCTGCCTCCTTCTACCTGTCTTTCTCCTAACAGTCTTCCTATTTCCCTTATCTACATGCTAAAATTAATTCAGGAAGTTGTGGTATGTTGAAAAGAATTTAAATTGTACTCCTTCAGTTTGGTTTTTTTTTTTCTGAAACTGGCTTTCCTTTAGTCCTTTTTCTCCTCAGTCTAACTAAGCAAATATATCTAGTGAAAGAACATCATATGTTATAAAGTCCTATTTATTTATCTTGTTTATAAACCCTATTTATTTATTGGAACATGAGGTAAGTGGTCTTGCTAGATATTTTCTTTGGTAAAACTTACAAAACTTTAGGAAACTTGTTTTGAATGACCACTGATAAGTGTAACTGTATGTTAAAAGGTCTTCCTGTAGCATCTTGTGAAATGGTAATCTGGTCAAAATATACTTGGTATTTCAAGGCAACCCTGATGATCTCTGCAACACCGTAAATAATTTTTTTTTTTGTCTTCTTAAAGTGGAAGGGTACATAATACTTGACTGAAGTGTTGAATGTGTTTCTCTGGGTTTTTTTTCCTCCCCAATAAGCCATTGCATTTAGAGATTTCAGTGTGTCTTATCCTTGTATGTGAAGTATAAAACAGAGAGTGGGATATGTAAATTAAGGAACTCTGCACATTACTTATAAGCCTTCTCTCAAATTCATTAGTGCAGAAACACTCTCACGTTAGTGCGGTGGAATAGCTGTTGCACTTTGTGAAAACACAGGTCTAATGAGGTTGCTAAGTCTATAGAAATCTAGGTACTGCTGTTTAAACTTGTTTGAAACTGAACTTGCCAGACCACTCCTTTACTCTATCGGAATTCACACTTCTTTGCAAGTGGGTTTACATTGGCCAAGTTCTTAATTTTCACGTTCTTTGCCTTTTCCTGAGGAAAATTAACAATTTTGCTAGGATATAAGTCAATTATGGTTTTGTTCAGTGATGGCTTTACACAGTAAGTAAACTTCAATGTGTATGAATTCCTTTGGAAGAGTTAATGGATAGATTTATTTTCAGTGAGCGACTTCATTTTCTATTTTAAAGATACATAGAGCTCACTGAAAGCAGAGCCAACAACATTGTTTACTGAAGCCTGTTATTTATACAAAGAAACCACACAAAAGTCAAGGTACCTGCCACCATTAAAGATGGTTCTTCAAAGACTTCTAGGTTAAAAGGACCAGACAAAGGAGATTTGGTGTAAAATTATTTTGACTACATTGTTAATGACAAGTGATGGAATGTGGAACAGTAGTTCCTTCTTCATTTGGTATGTGAAACACAAAAGCATCTAAGCATTAATCAAGCTCTGTCAGAGAGTGACATTGTCACTTTCCCCAGTGATTTGACTGAGAACAACCTACTCAAAAAGTATCAGTTTGATGCATATTACTAAATATATTTTTTGTAATATCATATAGAAAATGGTATGTGTGCTGATTTTGGCTGAGAAGGGGTTAATTCTCTTTGCTGTTGTGCCTGTCATGGTCAGGGAACTTTCCAGCTTCCCATGCTTCCTGCGCCCTGCCACATTGGCAGGAGGCTGGGAGGGGCGGGGCCAAGGCAGGGGCACCTGACCCTGACTGGCCAATGGGATATTCATTCCATACCATGTGACGCCATGACCAGTATATTAAGGGAGACAGCTGTGGCTCGGGAGGGGTGGCACTGGGTTGATGGGTGGCTGCATTGTGCGTTGTTTTCTTTGGTGGTTCATTCCGCCTGCTCCCCTGGGATTTGCGCCTCTCATTGTTTTCCTTTCCATTGCACCTTTTCTTGTTGTTTTTTTTTTTTATTTATTTTTATTTTAATTATTAAACTGTTCTTATCTCTACCCACGAGTGTTACCCTTCTGATTCTCTCCCCCATTCCACCGATGGGGGAGTGAGCAAGCAACTGTGTGGGGCTGAGCTGCCAGCTAAACCACAACATATGTTAAGAACTGCAGGAAAGAAATCAAGTACAAGGCTGTTACACATTTAGTATAATCAGGAAGTTTTCATAACAGAGTTCCTCTCAAGCATGTCTGAACCTCCAGCTCCCATGCTACCTTTAGTTTTCATCAGTCCTACCTTTGGATTTACTATATGTAGCATATTTCCTGCAGTTCTCATCAAGCTTAACAGAGTCCAGTGCTTCTAAGATGTCCGTCAGGAAGTGTGGTCAGTGGTGAGCAGAATGACTCAATGTATCTTTTTCTCAATAATGTATAGCCTTACAAAAGTGAGTACAGGGTCATATACCAAATAAAGGTTCTGCTTAGCTTTTAGTCCTGGACACCCCTGTTTTCCTTTGAGCCTAGAAAACTCTGTTCACTCTGAAAGAACATTCAGAAGTGTTTTGGTGTTTTGTGCCATCTGAAGTGTTTACAAAAGATTTTCCTGTCAGTTTTAACTCTTTCTGTTCATGCACCTTCAATTAATGATTTAACTAACCAAAAAGTTATTTATTTAATAAATGAAACACCAACACCCCTGCATCTGTCAGTTCCAATATAACATTGATGCCAGAACTGATAGCAAAATCTCCACATTGCCTTTATTCCTTTAGCAAGGAAGCAGCAACCCATGAAACAAAGTAATTTCTATTGAGAAATTCTTCTTTCAGTTGTCCTGGACTTACTCAGATTCTGTTCTGCTGGCACAGATCAAAAAGTAAATTTTATGACACACTGATAAAGCACCAGAATTTGATATTATGTTTTTCATCAAGATATAATTTTGCACTATTATATTGTACTTAATTAGGTATTTAACTGTTTAGAATTAGGAAAATGCTACTGAGGGAATGAAACAAGATAATAAAGCTGGTTTGGACAAAAACTTTCCTTATATATGTACATTTCCTAACTTTATTTCAAAGTCCACAGCATCAACACTAATACAGCTTATCTTTTCTTGTCAATAAATGAATCACTTCTTTATTCATCATTTTGTTACATGAAACATTGCTAAAATAAGAGAATTAATCACTTCTGATGGCCAAACAAAATTCTGCATCAACCACCAAACACTGCACAAGTGCATAATCCAGACTGAAAATATAACAGCATAGCTATAAAACTATTCCCACTAGATATTCATCCATACAAACATAAACTTGATACAGAGGTGTTCATGTGATGAATTAAGGAGCAATACATTTAACATATCTTTGTCATAAAGCTTCAGTGGGTCACAAGATATTTGCTCTTAAACCTGTCGTCAGCTAGACAGACTAATTGGATAACTGTAGTAAACCATAAGTCAGAATTTATTAGTTTTAATGGTGAGTAAAACCATGCAAGCTTTTAGTGCTGAAAATAGAGTGAAATTTTCAATAGAACTCTTTGTTCATTAATAGCCTGAATATTAAGTTTAAAATTACCTGAGCTGTTAAATCCTGCTATATTTCCATTAGAGTTCAGTTCCTAAACTATTTTTGAAAATGGGGCATAGGCCCCATTTTTTATGTAATTGCAGTGTAAATGAAGTTAAGCATAGAACATAACAAAAGTGAAGAAGGAAAAGAAACAAAGGGATTTTATATTTAACTTCTGAAAAGAAAGAGAAACTTCTTAGAAATGCCACATTACTAGTTCACTGTTCAACTTAGCTTAGTTTTTTTTTCCCCGGAACCTGCCCTGGAAATTCCAAATACACTTTCCGAAAGTTTATCATATCATCATATATTTCACTTTTCCTTGAGATATTTAAAGCTACAACAAGCAAGAGATACTGTTTTTTTGTTTCATTTCGACTTTCTCTGAGGTAACAGCAGCAACCCATTGTCCTTGAGAAGAGTTCAGGATCAACTCCTAACTAAGCTTTAAAGCAAAGATATCACTATGCTAAAGCAAGAACATAGTAAGTACTACCTATACCCCGCTCAATCCTTTTACTTCTATTTTTCTGGGCAATAAAGCCATATTATTTGAAGGGTACTATATGCTACAGATAAATAAAGTATGCAGCACCATCTGTTAAATCTAAAGAAAAGTAGGACCTTGAGAAATATATATTTAAGAAAGGCTTTAGACCATCTTACCTGGCAAAAAAAAATCTCACAGAGAAAGGTAAAATAGTAAAATATCACTTAGTTCCCCAGAAAATCAACAAGAATGATGAATGTGCTCTAACTGAAGAAAGGTATTATCCCACAAGGTTTGTTCTTTCAAATTGCCATTCTAATGGAGCTAGCTAGGTTTTCAGGCCTCATCTGGGTTGTTTGTTTTTCCCCACAAAGAAAAGAAGTGCTAGGTTTTTCTTTCTTTCATGAGGACAGTTTAAGAAAATGTTGCAAAACATTCATGCTGTTGCTAATAGTAGCATTTGAAAGAGGTATATAAGTATAATAATCTTCATTAGTAAAAAAAAAGATGAGGTGGTCTAGTTAAAAAAATTAGAGTTTGAATTAAAGACTGTATGAGGAGAAAGAGAAAAGAGAAGGCAAAAAAACCAAAACAGTAAAACATGTTTATATTTTTAATATAAATACCGGTGATAATTTCTAGGGAAATACCAGTAACCAGTAAAACTTGTTGTGGACTACTAGCCATATGTACTATGAGCTTTTTAACAGAAACACTACTGCTGACGCATACCACTAAAATATTAAATAACCAGCTAGAAAAAGGACATGGTGCAATCATACACTAGATGAAACATGAAGCGCATTGGAAAAATATGAATGGTGGTTAGAGAGAATATGATTATTGCAGTTTTATATTTATATTTGCTTGTGCATATCTGCAGGCAAGAACTCAAAAAAACTTAAACCTCTCCTTCTTCATCTTATTCAGTCAACCATATGTCGTGTGCTGCTGTGGTGAAATATTTACACTAAACAAACTGTAACTACAAAGCATGCAGTGATGAATAGCACTGTCTTCTTGTGGAAATATTTTCTTTTTTTTTAAATCAGGGAATTCTAAACACACTTCCACCCATCCTACCGCATCACAGAATAACTGGATTAATTTGCAGTTGCAGTAATATCAGAGCAGTCACTAATTTTGCATGAAAAAATAAATAAACAAATCCTACAAAGGCTTGACACTATCCCAGTCCCTGAAATAATGTATTATTAAAAACAAATTATGGTGTGTCAAACTGCATCACATTATGTTGTGATATGGATGTAAAGCAGCCATAAATCCTTGAGTTTGGGAAATGTATTTATGATGTTCTGTGTAGCTTCATGTCATGAAATGAAGTCACAAAATTATTTTAGAGTGTATTACTGGAAGAAGCTTTATTTCCCTTCTGTATATTTTAAAGTCTCAGCTGAGCAAAACTTGTTCAGGAAAGGACCCTGAACCGGATCCTAGTGAATTCACTAGGTACTGCGTCATGATCTTTAGTCTAAGAGCAAGATGAACAGTTTGTTCATCTTGATGAAAGTTTTGAATACAAAACTTGTACCTACAGGAATGAACTCAGATAGATATTGCAAAAATAAGCAGCAGAAGACAGTCCTTGCACCTATGTGCAGAAAAATGATTTTACAGTCCAAGACCAATAAAGACTCGGACTGAAACAGAGGAGCAAAATGGCTTGCCTATGGTTGTACAATAGATAAAGATTAGCAGGAGAAATAAAATCAGTCTACAGCTCTTTCTGGATCATGATCCAACCTTACATGTATTCTTTTCAGTGATACTTCAGATATCACCTAGTTCATTCAAAGTGTCTGACACTAGCAAATAGTACAGGTGAGCAGTACTTTAACATTGCAGAGCAAAATACACCTTGCAATAACTGCAGAAAAGTTTTGTCTAAATACAGCTGTTCTAAGAAAAGCAATGACACTCAACACTCACACCACATGCCTCATAATTCAGTGTGTAATATGCACTGTCTGATGAAATCATATAATTTCAGATAACTTTGTGCTTTTTTAGTATCCCTCCAGGCACTAGACTCACAAAAGAAGGAAGGAAAATCATGATTACAATATAAGAATAGAACAAGAATACACAGAATCACAGAATCAAATAATCACAGAATCCCAGGTTGGAAGGGACCACAGGGATCATCTAGTCCAACCTTTCTAGGAAGAGCACAGTCTAGACAAGATGGCCCAGCTCCCTGTCCATCCGAATATTGAAAGTGTCCAATGTGACCGAGACAACCACTTTCAGGGGGTGATTATTCCAATGGTTGACTGTCCTCAATGTAAAAAATTTCACTCTCGTGTCCAGTTGGAATCTCCCCAAGAGCAACTTGTGTCCATTCCCCCTTGTCCTCTTCATGGGACTCCTTGTAAAAAGGGAGTCTCCACCTTCTTTGTAGCTACCCCTTAAGTAGTGGTACATGGTGATGAGATCCCTTCTAAGCCTCCTTTTCTCAAGGCTGAACAAACCCAGTTCTCTCAGCCTGTCCTCATATGGCAGGCTGCCCAGTCCTTTGATCATCTTGGTGGCCCTTCTCTGGACACCTTCCAGCCTGTCCACATCCTTTTTGTATAGCGGGGACCAGAACTGTAGACAGTACTCCAGGTATGCCCTGACAAGCGCTGAGCAGAGTGGGATAATGACATCTTTATGCTGGCGATGCCCTTTTTGATACAACCCGGCCTCCTGTTGGCCGTCTTGGCCGCAGCAGCACACTGTTCGCTCATGTTGAGCTTTCTGTCTACCGGGACCCCCAGGTCCCTTTCCACAGAGCTGCTCTCCAGCCAGGTGGATCCCAGTCTGTGCTGCACTCCCAGATTATGTTTTCCCAGGTGCATGATCTTACACTTGTCTTTGTTGAACTTCATAAGGTTCTTGTTGGCCCACTCCTCCAGCCTATCCAGATCTCCCTGCAGAGCAGCTCTGCCTTCTGGAGTGTCTACTTCCCCACTCAACTTGGTGTCATCAACAAACTTCATCAGGCTACACTTGATGCCAGTATCCAGATCACTTTTGAAGATGTTGAATAACATTGGGCGCAATATTGATCCCTGCGGGACCCCACTTGTGACAGGTTGCCACTTGGAAAAGGAGCTATTTACCACCACCCTTTAAGTGAGGCCTGTCAGCCAGTTCCCCACCCACTGCACAGACCACTTGTCTAGGCCATAACACATTAATTTCTCCAGGAGGAGACTGTGCGGGACCGTATCAAAGGCCTTGGAGAAGCCCAGGTAGACAATGTCCACCACCCACCCCATGTCAGCCAGGCAAGTCACTCTGTCGTTGAAGGCCACCAGGCCTGTCAAGCACGATCTGCCCATAGTGAAGCCATGTTGGCTTTTCCCAATCACGTGCTTCATTTGACTTGTGATGGCGCCCAGCAAGATTCGCTCCATAACTTTCCCAGGGATCGAAGTAAGACTGATGGGCCTATAGTTACCCGGATCCTCCCTCAAGCCCTTCTTGTAGACAGGCTTCTCCTTGTTAATATTTCCTACTTAGGTGTAATACAGGTTTCTCAGAGATCTGACCAGGGAGAATTTGCTACAATAGCAGGCTTCTACCTGACAGAAAAACGTCTTTCTATTGAAATTACTCTCCAGTCAGCATTTAAAGTTCCTTCACAACCTGGTAGTCATTTCTGTTTGTATCTGACAACTGCACAAGGCATTTTACACCTGAGGTAAACTCAGAAATATTTTTGGTTTTCCTCTCCTTATCTTGCAATGCTTTTTTTCTTTACCTAGACTTAGCAGAATTTTGAGCTTCTCAGATTTTGCCTAGCTTGGCAACCAATCCATCACCAATTGACTACATCTTATCAACTTCAGTGGAGCTGAATTTCAATCAGTCCTGAATATGACAGAAAAAAATATTTAAACTGTAAGGGGAACTCTTCTGGCACATTCTGCATTGCAGCTGCTTCCTGGCCTACTGACTAGTAACTGGCCTAGTATTTGCCCACACTAGGATAGTGTCAGAAGACCTTTGCAGCCCTGAACTTGAACTGCATTCTGAGGGATAACTGCAGAAAGATTATTTAGCCATCACTGACATTACAGTTGAACATCACATACATCCCTCTATTTTCTTTAACAATTATTTGGGTCTTTGATAATTTTCCAGGATGATAATTTAACAGACCTTTGGCCAGGTATGTACCTTTCTTCTGATATATATGGCAGACATTAATGTTTAAAGATCTCCCTTAATGACACAGGTTTCAGATGAATGCCTTGTCTAATCTGCTATTACACTAAAACTGTTATCTCATTGGAGAAGGAATTGTCTTTTTAGTCATATGGGAATATTTTGGCTGGAATACCTCACCCCTGCCCAGACAAAAAGGCCATTCAAACTAGTATTGTGTCTCTGGTAGTGACTAATACAGGATCCTCAGGAGAGAGCTGAGAGTAGGTCAGATGAAGTATAGTCATACTTCCCCAAAATACTACCCTGAATTTAAGCTTTGTATAACAGAGGCTTTTCCCATTTTTCTACATGGAGACTGTCAACAAAGAACATCTCTTGAAAATTCTCAGAATTTTCTACGCAGAAAATATGATTCCAAATAGTGGACACCAAAAACTACTGTGAGCTGACAAAGCAGTATCTCCTTACTAGATTGCTAGTATTGCCTTACTAGCAATCTAGTGAGACAGAACGATGGGCTTATCTTACTGTATGTTAAGGTATACCATATATTGTACAGGGTATATTTCAAATATTATTAGCTAGGTGGTAAATTTACAAAAACTATTTTACAGACCTCTTGAATTATAATATACACACGGCTGTGTATGTGCCCTCTAATTTGCATTCATATTCAGTAGTCTGACATTTTAATTTAAATATGCATTCGTATTTTGAAATAGCCTGATTTTATAATAGCATGAAATCCATGAAAATACAAAGGATGAGTGCACCCACATGCTTTAATTAACATCAGGTTAACCTGCAAAATAGTGAAATGTCAATTTCCACTGACTACATGAGGGATAAGCTAGATGCTTAGGCCAGAAATATGTGCTGTCCAGTAGACTATAAAATAAATAAATAAAAAGGTCAGTTGTAACATTCTGAAAGGGATCCAAGTACACACCAATAATGACATGTTTACTGGCTGTTAGTGTGTGAGTAACCGGGAAAGCATAAGCCCATAGGCAAGTAGGAAAGGACTGTAGAGTACATATTAGCAGAAATATTTAGCATGAGACAAGACTAGTAAAAAGCAGCTTTTCTCCTATCCACCACGTATATCAGAAATACAATGTGTTACCACAAATTTTTTTTATCAATAAATAAGCTAATAAATTGTTTGTAAGGCATAATATTAATTTGACATGGAAAGAGCTCCTAGCACATCTATAATATAATTTACCAGTAAAATAACAATAGTACTGTAAAAAATCTAATTGCTACAAGTACTGAGAGTGTGACAGTGCACACCGCTGGTGGCATGCAATAAGGACTGCTGATGAAGCCCATTCCCTTCAGTGAACTGTAAAATAAAGCCCTCTGCCTGATTTACTGTCTCATGTGAATGAACTTGACAGCATAATTCTCGAATCTATTTTAGCCTCTGTTTGGTCAATTAAAAAAAACGTGAACAAGAAATTTAAGTTAGTTACATCGATGCTGGCAAACAACCTATTACAACGCAAAACCAGAGTTTTGACTTACCTTTGGAAACAATGCAGCAACAGATCCTTTCTTCAAGTTTTCAACACATTGTATTTTTTGAGCTACAATAAAAACAACAGAAAAGCATCTTCTAGTCCTTTAGGAATTCTCAGCAAGCACTGTGAAAGGCTGGTAACAAAATCAGTCATTTTTCCTGGGCTGTCTTCCACAAAAACAAAATACACTTAAAGTAGCTGCTCACTGTGAGAGATACAAGCCATAATTGTTAACGAGCCTATTACAGAGGAAGAAAAGACTGCACACCCAAGAGGCACATGTTATCTTCTAAAAATTATAGATGAAGATGTGACCGTATAATCTGTTTTTGAAAGGGACAGATAATTGTTGCCTTCTTCGAAAGGGTTAAGAGTTTCTGATTAGCTTTTGGGTCATGTATCACACTTGGAGTACCTAAGCTTAACGACACACTTCATTGAACTCCATCTAGCAAGCTTCATGCTTATGAAGGTGTTACTCTTGATTGCTTTTCATCTGGGCTGCAGAGCGATTTGGTTGGAGGCTGACATTGATTAAGTGCAAGAGAACCGTGTTTTACTGTGACAGCTGCTAGGCCTCTGTCAACAAATCAATGGGGCTTTTTCCCTTTCTTCCCTGTGCTTTTTTTCTTTTTTTTTTTTCTTTTTTTCCTTTTCCTCCTCCTTCCCCCACTCCCCACCCCCCGCAGTCTTCTTAGCTTTCCTGTTAGCATCCTGCTGTTATTGGAGATGAAGAACAACTTTACAGGTGTCCTGTGATTGAACATTTTGTGATTTGCCAATCACATAAAATATTCGTCTGATGGGA
This sequence comes from Phalacrocorax carbo, assembly GCF_963921805.1. Lineage (NCBI taxonomy): Eukaryota > Metazoa > Chordata > Aves > Suliformes > Phalacrocoracidae > Phalacrocorax > Phalacrocorax carbo. Next base: position 42,698,875 of record NC_087548.1, read on the forward strand.
ATGAGGGTTTGTCTCCCTGGATTCTCCAGGATATACAGAATACACAGAAGGAAAGAGTGCATAATACCAGAATATATGTTCTAAACAAAAAGCTGCTCTTTTCTGCATGGACTGATGCATGAATATCAACAATGTCTGTGCAAATAGTACAGTATTATATTATTGTACTAAATAGTGCCGGTTTTGAGCTGTGAAACTTGGCTTTGATGAAATTATGTGGAGGAAAGCTTCTTTATTTTTTTTAAATACTTAAAACCAAGTAGTCATATTTCTGGTCACAAAGCTTTGTAGGTTTCCAAGTCAATTTAAAATAACCATCAACTGACAAAGAGCCTAATTTTGTTTCTGTTAAAGTCATTTGACAGGTCTATATTTTATATATTTGTTTCACATCGAACAGCTCATCACAACTTTTCTACACGATCTCACATTCCTACTATTTTTCTGAGTCTTTTTTTGCAGACTTCTTTTAGGAACAGAGCAGAATTTTCATATTAAATAGCTTACATTTTTTCAAATTTATTTTCAAAAACTGCTTAAGGAGTATATTTTTAGAAACGAAAATAAAATCTTTTTCCTATAGACACTAGTTCCATAGCAGGCAATGTTATTCACATGTGTTTACTTTTGTGTCCTTAACTGGTTGTTCTGTGGTCTAACATATATATTTTCATTAAATTGAAGTTCAAATTACACATAACAGAGATAAATCATTAGTCTGAATTTTCCAAACACCTGGTAGGAAAATGTTATCTAGTAAGCAGAAAAGGAAATTTTTGGATTAAATCAAAGACCATTTCAACTTAAAAATGCAAGCAGAAGAGATTATAATGTAAGGAGGAAAATTTATTTTCAAGTTGAAGTTGCAGACTAAGTAATAAGTATAAAAACTGAGATAAAAGCAGCATCAGATTACTTTTGGGCATGCTACAAAATTCATAAAACACCATTGTATTCGTATTTCCCTTTTAAAATATGAATGCATTGATATAAAAGCATGATTATTCCCACAGTTCAGGTGAATCATCTAAGGGCATAAATTGTTCTACTGAAGCTTAGGCAGGCAAAATATTTCCACATGCAGGTGGTATAAAAATCTTCCTTGGTGGCATCCCTTATCTTCCAGTTAAGAAAGATAAATTGAAGTGAACACCAAAATGCAATGTTGTGTATAAAAACTGTTCCATTAGAGTTATACTTGTAAAAGTTTCAGATATATATATTTATATATACATAAAACCTCCCATCTGTGAAAACACCGAAAATCCAAAATAGCAGGATTTTTTTATACAGAGAACTGTTCAGAGCATGCTTCTGTATAAAGAGGATGACAACTCCTTCCTTTGCAAATGATGTCCCAAGAGGCAAAACATACATCTTGGAAATACAACAGAGAAGACAGCAAAACAAATGGGATGTTACCATCAAGTTCTGTAAAATTTCTTCTGAAAATTCTGACAGTATCCAAACATTTTAAGTTATAGAGATTGCAGAAAAGCAGCTTCAGAAAGCAACTTCGGTATGACCTCTAATTTTGACATAATATCAACATGTGCAAGCTTGACCATGGTTCAGACAGATATTATATAGAATAAGCAAAAGTAGGTTTGCTTTTCTTGTGGGTTTTTAGTTGTTTTTTGGTTGTTTTGGTTTGGTTTGGGGTTTTTTTTCATTTTTAAAGAGGAAAATTCTTCTTTTATAAAGAGTAGTACCGTTTTGTAGCAAATGGGGTTACCTCAGGCTGGTGGCCATTTACCAGTGAGGTTCCCCAGGACTCAGTTTTAGGGCTGGTGTTGTTTAATGTTTTTATAATTGATCTCGACACAGGATTCAATATACCTTAAGTAAAGTTGCCAACAATAAAAAACTGGCAGGAGCTGTGGACTTCCTCAATGGTATAGAGGTCTTACAGAGAGATCTAGATAGGCTAGAGATCTGGGTAAGCACCAGCTGTATGAAATTTGATAGGAGCAAGTGCAGGATTCTCCACCTAGGATGGGGTAATTCTGGTTATATGCATGAACTGGAGTGTGAGAGGCTGGAGAGCAGCCCTGCAGAAAGAGATCTGGGGGTTTGGGGTGATGGCAAGTTCAGCATGAACCCAACAGGGTGCCCTGTCAGCCAGGGGCCCAGCCATGTCCTGGGGTGCATCAAGCACAGCATAGCCAGTCAGTTGAGGGAGGCGATTGTCCCACCCTACACTGCGCTAGTGTGGGTCCACCTGGAGTTCAGTTGTGTGCAGTTTTGGGTGCCTCAATATAAGATGGACATGAAGCTATGCGAGCGTGTCTAGAGGAGGGTGACCAAGATGGTCACCAAGAGGGCAAGACTTTGAATCCTTTTCAGATAATATTTCAGAGATCAGTTTTGTGGTGTGGTTTGTTTGTTTTTTTTTTTTTTTTGCAGATGCACTTTTGATTTTGTGCACTGTTAATCCTGACCTTAAGTTAGAATGCAATGTAAATTGGCAGATTTCTAGAAATAAATCTTGTTGGGAAACATTACTATTTATCTCTTCTTTTGATAACATTAAGCATAAATTGAAAGAAAAGATTGCTATCACTTGTTTGTTGGTAAATCAGATGGCTGGAATTCCCAGGTAAACATTTATTTTCAGTCTTTTACATACTCTACTCTTTACAAAGTTAGTAACATTTCTTTGCCTTAAATTTTATTTGACTGTACATGGTAACTTTTTCCATTATTCATGTTAACTTGTTTCACTGAGTAAGCTGAGACCAAGTTACTGAATGCTCAGCAGACGTACAGGAAGAGTAGCATGAGCTTTAACACCACATAGTTAGCCTAAAAATAACTGATAAAATGGTAACCTCCTTTTCTAGTTAAGACTAGTTGAGCTCTTCTGTAAAGATGAATAAGGGGTCAAAAGTTGAGATATCTATGATTCTATGCAAGGAGTCCTACTTACAAAAATCTGTGTCTGATCTTTAGTCAATTAGAAAAGAGTATAGGGAAAAAATTTATTGACAACACAATCACCTCTTCCTTGCAAAACTTCCAACGTTTACCTGAGTAGCTGCTGTCTTCTCCTACCATAGGTAAGGCAACATGTACTGGGAAAAATATGAAATGTTTACTAAATAATTTAAGGGCTTAAAAACTGTAGGCACTTCTGAATATATATGAAAATATAACCACTCACATACCACAGAATTTGTATATCCAATTTCCTTTCAGAGTAAAAAATTATGGTTCTGTTACTGCAGAGAAATTTTGAAGATATTAAGTACATCTAAGTCATGTAAAGATTTGCAGAGATATCTAAACAGTTGAATAGTATGAACAGGTAAAAATGCAATGTTATCTCAGTGAAATCTTACTTCAAATATTGATGAAAATTTTGGCGTCAGCTTTCTTATTCATGTTACATGAGGGAAGGACAGGAATGATCACAGATCTGTCTGATAAATAGTGAACAAAATCTGTTTCAATACTGCCTGTAGGAAGCACTCTGAGAGATTTTTTTTCCTCCAATGTAGAAAAGTTATGGGTGTGAGGCTTATGTGAACCTAAAGAGGCTTCTCTGGCTATCAAGACCAAAACAAATTATCATGATTTTTTATCAGATTTCCACTGAAATATATGTGCTAATGATTACCAAAAAGTTCTGGCCAATGACAAAACAAGCAGTGAAAAAAAATATCCCTCCCCAAACTACCAAAAAAATCCTCCAAAAAAGACATAGACAAGTGAGAGAAATGTTTGGGTATTTTTTGTGTATTTACCTATCTTTCCATAGCAAGTGTTTGACTACTTATAGGTTCAAGTATGAATGACCACTTTGTGACCAAAGAAATTACCGTTGTGACCACTTTCTGGAAAGTAGTTTGGATAAAACAGAAAAAAAGAAGGAAACTGTATTCAAAATGCAAATTATTTTATGGACTTATTACCTTCTAATTAATATATCAGCTGAGACACAGCTAAGGATTATTGGAAGCTTAAAAAGTTTCAAACTTTTAAAGAACTTGTGATAATTTTAAAAGATGTTTGATTCTAACTGGGTACATCTGCACTGCTTGTAGTCAAAATTTAGAGCAGATTAATTTTATGAGGGAATTTAGGCCTCAAGAAACTATTCATAAAGCTAAAGAGGGAGACATCGTAGCTTCTCTTCTCCCTGCTTAAAGATTTACAACAAGGATTCTCCAGTTAGGCCCTATCCAACAAGGGGCATGTAAGTAGTTCATTAGAAATAAAAAATACTTTTGCTTGCAGCTGCGGGAGAGTAGGGATCTTTCAGCAAAATCACAGTGCAGTTCAGGAAAGGAGTAGGAAACAGAAATGACATTTCAATTGTCAAGCCTCTTCCACCTATTTATGATATTAATTCTGCCATTTAAGCTTTCAGTGTCTTCAAGCAGATAAACATTACTATTTGGCATTAATATTGTGATGACCTACAGAACTCAAATAGTCTGTAGTACCGTGGGCATGCCCTGTTGCCATTGCCAATTTACCTGAATTTCCCAGAGCTCAAAGTAGATGTAGCAAAGCAAAAGCATTGATACCTGCTGCAGCAACAAGAGCTGAAGTTCCCACTCCAGGAATTGAAGTTCCTCCTCCCCTGACCCTGGCTGCACTGCAGCATCTTTAGAAGAGCTTCATTACTTGTCTTGTTTCTGCCAGGTTATTGCTACCTTTTATTTTTCCTGGTGACTTTTTATAGGAACTAATTGAAGAGCTACGGTTAATCCAATAGTTAGGCTTCTCATTTAGGGTGCAAAATACCTCTTGTTCAGAGTAAAGGTATAAATCTGGCTTGCTCACATCTCAGGTGACCACTGGAATAAATGGCATGGAGGAGCAATACTATAATTTCCTCAGTGTGGTTTTTGTAAATGACTCGTGAATTCCCCTATGAACATAGCTTGAAAGCATTCACTTTAGAATTGTGCACATGTTCTGCCAACAAAAACTTACTTAGGGCATTTTACCTTTTTTGTAATGGCTATTACTTCACTGCAAATTCCTTTCTGGTGAATAATTGGAAGGGAACATTAAGAAAAATAAATTATCTTAAACAAATGAACATCATCTAATCTAGTTTCACTCTGTGGAGAAGTCTTTCCATTTTTCTAGCCTGAGAATGGCCTGAAAAATGTTGCAGAGCACTGCTGTGCATTACTGTCAGATTTTAATTTTAGAGTTCTTTTGGGAAAGGCACATATAAGAGCTTGGAGCAGCCATACTTTGAGATTTGCATAGACGAGATACTTACATATGTATATATGTCTTAGAATGTAAAAAGTAGTAATTGATCAGGGATTTTTCCATCAGTGGAGCAGAACAAACATAAGGAAAACTGAAAGGTCGGTTTCTTCCAATGCTGGGTGAATGAGGCTAATGTTTTTATTATTTACTTATTTTGGATACAAGAGAAAGCTAAATATATTTCTTCTGTCACTGTTTCACTACTGTAGTCCAGAGCCTGATCAGTCACCGTTTCTCAAACTCCACCTTCTACAGTTCTTTCTCCTTATTATAACACTAGTCTAAGCCTCTGCAGTAACAAGTGTATCTTTAGGACTTACTAGGCTTTTACCAAATTAAAAGTAACATCAGTACTTACATCCTAATTCAATGTGATTTCCACCTGCAAAATATGTTAATTTCCATTCAGATTTTATCACATGCCTGATCACTGTGTAAAATGTTCCCTTCCAGAAAGAAAAGATTCTTACTTGGAAAGAGGAATAGAGTGGAGGGTCATGCAAATTTTATTCTACAGTCTTTGTTTTACCTGAAACCAATTACTAAGAAAGGTAATGTAGGGAAGAGAAATACTTCTCATCAAATCCCTGATGCCTACTTTCAGTTACAAAACACTTCTGAGGGCATCTTCCCAGTTGCTATAAAAATTCTGGTGTTTCATTAGGCATTTTAACCAAATCCTGCTTTGATTCAATTTGTTCCTCATCAGGAAAGGCTAAGAACACAACCTTTTAAGGCGAAAACTTTCTGGGTACCAAGTGCCTTATGTCCACACCAAGGTTGCCTGTAATCACAACTTGAAGACTACACTGCCAGATTAAAAACAGAAAGGTACTTTTTAAAGTGTTAGTCATATATATGTAGCACGGATACTTTAAGACTCATTATTTTTTATGAAGGATGATCCTCCAATATGAAATCCAGAAAACAGACATTAGTCCTCAATATCAAAGTGAAAGTAATTTAAATCAATTCAGCCTTTCATGACCTTCAAATACTCATTGATAAATTGGAAGCATTTGTATAAACTCTGTTTTACTGTGAGGTCATATAAGGCATTACTAAATATATAGATTATAAAGGACGGGTAACATCTAAACCAAAGAATTTTAGAAAAGTTTCCTTTCAAATTTGTAAATATGCCAAATTAGTGTTTAGTTGCTTCCTAAGTGTTTATAAGATCCAGGCACCTCATTTATACTAGTGAATTATCACCGTCCCTGTCACACTTACAAATGTGCAAACACATCCAATATGGTGGAGTGTATTTTTATTCCCAAACAGATTCAGTAACAACCTGATAAATTACTTTAATTTTTAATGCAATATTAGTAGCAAGTTAAATCAAAGATATACATATACACACACACTTTAAAAAAACCTGAGATACAGGTACTTTTTTCAGGTTCTGTGTCAATATATTCTTTGCATTAACTTCTTCCACCCACTCTGTTATACACTCCAACATTTTAGAGTTAATTATCCTGGGTCAAAATTTGTTCAAATTTTTTAAAGTTAATAATTAGCTGTTCTAATATAATCAATACTTAGAATAGAAACCTGCACCAATTTTTAATTCATATGACTAGTTGCAAAATTTTCACTGTAATACAAAGCTGTTTCAGTTAATGTTCAGTTTCTGTCTACATTATTTTGACATTGCTATTTTTCCTTATGACCCATGTTTTCTTCAGAGCTGGCAGCACAAGCCCTACCAGTTGCATTCTGTGCTAGACCTACCATTTTCTTAATTCTAGCTAAGACCAGTCCAAAGATAGACAGTGTTTGCTGGGATTGATGGTATCTTGCAACAGACCAACAAGTATCAGGAATTTAAGTAGTTAGTGTAATTTACTGGAAAGAGGCTATGTCTACTACTCCCTACAATCTTACCTGCATTATATCCTCGATCATTATAGATACAGCAACACCACTAATTCAAAGCAAGTATATTTACTACCAAAAGAAGAGATTATGTTAAGACAGTACAGAAAACAGCCTTGTTGTTTGCAGTCTCTATTGGAAGCGTTAGAAGAAATAGAATATAATCCTAGCAGAGCCCAGCTCTTAACAATCTGGCAGAGAGACAGCATATGTAGTATCTGAGCTCCCTAACGAGTGACTAAATTTCTGGTCTTAACAGCTTTCTTTTCATAACATAGATATTGAGCTGTGGAGTTCTGCATTAATACACATTAACTACTGAGACAGTTAAGGAAATTTGGTTTCCCATTCCTCCAAAAGCATCATTAACAGATTTTTCTATAGAGTCTTCCACAATGCTTTCAGTGGAATTTGTTGATCTTTGTGGTAAACAACTACTATGTATCAATCACAAGGAGAAACACCATATATTAATAAAAGTAAATTAGGACTCCAATACAAAATGCTAAACTTTCCAAGTGCACTTTAAACGCTGTTTCCGTCTCGGTGCTTCAAAACAGTTACAACTCTGGCAATTTGTTTCTGCATCACTCATGGGTACTTTTTGAAGAGGAATTAATACTTTTCAGCTGTATAAATATTTACATTTTGTTTGGACCACTGTTATAATAAAAAAATTCCTACACCAGAAAAAAATTATAAAAAAGCTTGAAAATAATAAATTGCATTAATGTATTTCTGTATGATTTTGACATCCCTTTAGTAGAAATGAATTTTAAAAAGTCATTCTTCCTGGTTTTATAGTTATATTTTGACCTTTCTCTTTTTAAGGTCTAAATAGTAAATTACAACATTGAGGACAAATTTAGATTTGGGTTTGTATTTAATGACTTCTCTCTTCTTTCTCAAATTCAGTAGTTTGTCCATTGAATACGTTACCTGAAGCATTGACTTAAACTCATTTCCATCTTAAAGGAAGAAGAAATAGACAAAGATAACTGTCCCAATAAACATTTAGTAACAACTTGTTCTTGTTGAGGCAATCCATCTCTCCCCTCATCTTTGTCTCACTGAAAAGCTATTTTAAGGTCTCTGTTTTTTAAAATTCTGAATTTTCTCTCAAAAATTAGAAATATTTTTAATTCTATTTTAAAAGTTAATCTGGCATGAAGATCTCAGTGATGAACATGTGAAGAGTTTCAAGGAAAGATTTGTCCTTGCTATTCCACCAAAGGTCTACCCAAAGTAACTTTGGTCTTTAAGAAAAGATGTGTCGGGTGTTAAGAATATCCTGACCTTAACATCTGTGATCAAAATAGGTTGTAAAATGACAACTGAAAATCATATGGGTGATTTTCAAAATCAGAAGGATTTCCACTCAGGATCTGAGATAAAAGCACCAGCTTTTCCTACCTACTCAGTTGACTGGTTTTCTGATGGCTTTCTTTGTGGCTGCTTTCAGGCATCCAGCTGATGTGGGTTTAAAAGGCCTTAGAATTTCATCTTCAGGCTATTAGAGATGGAAATATGGACAACCCACATACACATTCAAATCCTCACTAAATTGTTACCATATTTCTATGTATAAGCTGTCTCCATTTTAGATAACAAAAATCTTTATGTCATGAGAATGATTGCAGAATAAGTGTACACAGAAATATTTACATTTTACTTTTCTTGTTTCAATTGTCATTACACAACAAAGAGTCTCCAAGGATCCCTTAGTGAGGTTGTACAAAATAGAGGGAGTTGTCTTCTGCACCTACATAAGTTTTAGTATCTGTTTCTAGATAGGTCCAGCAGAGGACCAGTGTGACAGTCAAGGCTGAAGCACCTATCTCTGAGGAGAAGCAAAGGGACCTGGGCTTGTTTAGCCTGCAGAAGAGATTGCTTTGGGGGCATGTAGTAGCAGACCTTGCCCAGGAAGGCTGTGCAGTCTCCACCCTTGAAAGTTTGCCAGACCCAATTTGCAACCTGTTTTTCATTCACTTTGAGAAGAAGGCTGCCTAGGAGATGCTAGAGTGCTTTTCTAGCCTGAATTATTCTGCAATTCTGTGATTTCAGAATGCCGTACCTTGCCACTTGTGGGTTTAGTGTTCTGAAAATGAATTACTGTTGTGGTTTCTATACATATGGTCAACATTTAGGATACTTCTCTTAACTGAAGGTCAAGAGAAACAAAGAGACAGAGGGAGGTAAACTATCTAGAAACTAATCTCTTAACATCTTGAGATCTCAGGTAGCAAGAAGGACAGAAGAGATTGCACTGATATACTCTGGGGGCATGGGTGATAGAATTTGTAACAAATCTTTATCTCTCTACTAACTCGTGGCAACATTCCATAGCTTCTTTGACTAACTAATCTAGAAAATGAGATACATTGCAAAAGATTAGCCATTAACTAGAACTAGGCTCCTTTTAGCAGCTTCTCATCAATGCTATTTTACTTCTATCTTAAAACTTCGTCCTATTGCAAAACATCCCGAATGTAAGACTAATACCAGTGAAGTGAGAGTTCAAAATTTGAATTTATTTCTATAAAAACAGAACTTAATCTCCGGATTACAGCTGGAATGTACTTTAAGATTTTAGAGTCTCTAAATCCTAACCTGCTCAGAGCTGAGTATGGTGAATAACCTTGCGTTTTTCATATTTGATGTAATGTACAGCAAGCTTTCCAGTTGAAAAACTTAAAAAATAACTTCTTGTTATAGTGGTAAAGAACTGCACATCCTATGTTATTAAAGACATACATTTAATTACTGCAGCAGATACACAAACTGGGTACATGAGCATAACAATGAAACTTCTGAACAGATTTGAAATATAATATGATCTATTTTTTTATCTTACATATAACCTACTCAAATTCCAGTAGTGTTTTCTTTCTTCACAAAAGTTAATAGCTTTACTATAAAGGCTCTGGGACTAGCATTAGTTTGCTTTTGACTTAATTTAAATTAATCTCTCACATATACATCAGTGTGGAAAAAAGTGGCATATCCTAATTTACATATTTTAGTACATACCTCTTATACTTTTCTCCCACAAATTCATTTGGTGGTCATCAGAATAAAATAGAATAGTGAGATAAAACTGTAGACAAGGTAAAAAATGAGGTTGTGGCCTAGTTAAAAGCTAAAATTAGAAGCAGCACGCACAGCTAAAGAATTAATTCGGTCTTTGAAATCCAGTTATCATGGGTTCTCTCAGATAGTAAATCTTCACTAAGTGCTGTGAAAGGTTATATTTTTACTTGTTATCTTTTGCCATGTATGTGAAAACATGTATTTCTGAGTTCACTTAGATATTTGTATAATGATGGTTTTGGATTTACATGTTGGTGAAAAATTTATGTGCTTAAACTTACATGAGTTAAAAGGTGATTCAGCTTTTCCTGGGTACTGCAAAGTGTTATAGCTGCATCAGGTGAACTAATAGTCACTGATAAGTCAGGTGATAACACTATTAGGACCACCTACCATGTGACAATATTACAGAAGTATCTCTGCATAGCAAAACTTAATGTCCTATCAGTCAACTTCACTTTAGCAGAAAATACATAAAATGGTAGACTAATTAATTTTTCAAGATGTTGGGTTACACTGAATCCACTGGGGATTTAATTGCACATATTGCATATTGCATATATATTGAGAGTTTCCTGTAATCCACAACACTAATGAAGCCAGAGGTTCACTACAGAAATTTTGCCCCATACAAAGATATTTTTTCTAACACTGTGTCCCCAAATGGAATAAATCTGCTCTGAGGCTCTACCAAGATGTGAATATATCCTACCACTGATTCGCAGACGAAAACACTGTGGACAATCTGGATTTTACACCAACAAGCAGCAACAAACAAAATCACAGAATCACAGAATTCCAGAATGGTAGGAGTTGGAAGGGACCTCTGGAGATCATCTCACCCAAGCCCCCCTGCTTGAGCAGGTACACCTAGAGCAGGGGGCACAGGACCATGTTCAGGCATGTTTTGAACATCTCCTGGGAAGGACATTCCGCTACATCTCTGGGCAGCCTGTCCCACTGCTCTGTCACCCTCACAGTAAAGAAGTTTTTTCTCATGTTTAGGTGGAAATTCCCATGTTCGAACTTGTTCCCATTGCCCCTTGTCCTGTCGTTGGGTACTATTCAAAAAAGCCTAGTCCCATCCTCTTGACATCTGCTCTTTACATGTATATAAGTATTGATGAAGTTCCCCCCTCAGTCTTCTCTTGTCCAGGTTGAACAACTGCAGGTCTCTCAGTCTTTCCTCTTAAGAGAGATGCTCCAGTCCTCTGATCATCTTGGTAGCTGTTCTCTGGGTTGCCTCCAGTAGTTCCCTGTCCTTCTTGAACTGGGGGGTGGAGGCCCAAAACTGGACACAGTACTGCAAATGTGGTCTCGCTAGGGCACAGCAGAGGGGAAACGTAACCTCCCTCACCCTGCTGGCCACACTCCTTTTCACGCACCCCAGAATACCATTGGCCTTCTTGGCCACAAAGACACAGTGCTGGCTCATGGTCATCTTGTTGTCCACCAGCACCCCCAGGTCCTTCTCAACAGAGCCACTTTCCAGTAGTTCAGCCCCCAGCCTGTACTGGTGCATGTGGTTGTTCCTCCCCAGGAGCAGGACCTTGGACTTGCTCTGGTTGAATTTCATGAGGTTCCCCTCAGTCCAGGTCTTGCTGGACGGCAGCACAGTCTTCTGGTGTATCAGTGGTGTATCACACCACTGGTGTGATCACCTTGGTACCATCAGCTAACTTGCTGACGGTGCACTCTATCTCTTCGTCCAGGTCATTGGTGAATATTTTGAACAGGACTGGACCCAGCACAGACCCTTGGGAACACCGCTAGTTACAGGCCTCTAACTAGACTCTGCCCCATTGTTCATGACCCTCTGAGCTCTGTTGTTGAGCCAGTTCTCAATACACCTCACTGTTTTCTCATCTGACCCAGACTTCCTTAGCTTGCATGTGAGGAGGCTATGGGAGGCAGTGTTGAATGCCTTATGGAAGTCAAGATAAACAACATGCACGGCTCTCCCTTCATCGACCCAGCCTGTCACACCATCATAGAAGGTGATCAGTTTGGTCAAGCATGATCTCCCCTTGCTGAATCCATGTAGACTACTTCTGATAAGCTTTTCCTCTAAGTGCCTGGAGATGACATCCGGTAAGAACTACTCCATCACCTTTCCAGGGATAGAGGTGAGGCTGATTGGCCTATATTTTCCCAGGTCCTCCTTCTTGGCCTTTTTGAAGATTGGAGTGATATTTGCTTTCGTCTAGTCCTCAGGCATCTCTCCTGTCCTCCATGACTTTTCAAAGATGATGGAGAATGGCTTGGCAATAATCTTGACCAGCTCCTTCATCACGCGTCGGTGCATCCCATCGGGGTCCGTGGATTTGCAAGGATCCAGTTTGCCTAATAATCTCTAACCCAGTCCTCCTCAGCCAAGGGGAAGTCCTCCTCTCTCCAGATTTTCTCTGTCCCCTCTGGGGACTGGGAAGCCCGAGCGTCAGCCTTATCAATAAAGACTGAAGCAAAGAAGGCATTCAGTAACTCTGCTTTCTCTGTGTCCTGTGTCACCAGGGCCCCTACCTCATTCAGCAATGGGCCCACTGTATCCCCAGTCTTTCTTTTACTGCAGACGTATTTAAAGAAGCCCTTCTTGTTAATCTTGACATCCCTCACCAGATTTAGTTCCAAGTGGGTCCTGGCCTTCCTTGTTCATCTCTGCATACCCTGACAGCTTTCCTATAGTCCTCCCAAGCGGCCAGTCCCTTTTTCCACGTACTGTGAACCTCCCTTTTTTGAGTGTCTCTAGCAGCTCTTGGCTTATCCATGTGGGTCTCCTGGCTCTTTTGCTTGCCTTCTTCCTCCTAGGGACACACTGATCTTGAGCTTGGAGGAAGTGGTCCTTGAATACTCACCAGCTCTCTTTGACCCCCCTGCCTTCTAGAGCCCTAACCCATGGGATTCCTCCAAGCAGGTCTTTGAAAAGGACAAAGTTGGCTCTCTTGAAGTCCAAGGTTGTAATCCTACTTGTTGCCCTGCTTCTACTATCCAGAATCCTGAACTCCACCATCTCATGGTCACTGCAGCCAAGGCTATCCCCAACTCTCACATCCTCAGCCAGCCCTTCTGAAAATGCTTCTCTTACTGCATTACTTTTTACATGCTTTTGGGTATTCTTCAAACACATTACAGAGGTCAACACTGTTAATGCTAAATTGAGAGGAGGCTTGCTAAAGGCTCAGTAGCATGCAGCAAGATAGCAGGAAGAAAACACAAAACTCTGGAATCACTTGTCAGTTGTCAAACAGAAAAAAAAAAGTCAAAGTTAATTTTCATTACAATATAGTTGTCCTCATGCTGAAGGTCCCAAAAATTGTTAGAGTATTTCCGTGCTATTTCTTTTCTGTAACACAATAAACATGGAGACAAATAAGACCTGTCCAAAATGAACATGACAGCTATTATTTCCCAAAGCAAAATCAAAAGAGACTTTTGAGAAAGTTGGTTGTACAGCCAGCTTTAGATCACACGGCCAGTAGTAACACATACGGGAACTGAAATGGAAATTGAGCTCAGCAATATTGTGGCATTATGTACAATGAACTAATTTTGAAATATTTATAAAATATATTCAGAACAAATAGGCCTTTCTGAAGCAGCCAAAAAACACACCTCCTATATCTACTACATTATGTATAATTTATTTGGTTTTTTATGTACTTAAGATCCTGCATACAAAAATAACAAAATATCTATAGAAACAAAGCCATTGACATGGCTGTTTTATCAGCCATTTCGAAGAAGCTCTCTGTCCTAAGAAAGATATGTATATAGAGAAGTATGGTATATTCACCATAAAGTATGTAAAGTATGCAGATTTTTTTCTGAACTAAATAGAACATTGATCTACTGAGTCACCTCACTGGGTCCTGACTGTAGTTTTCTTTCACAATTTCTTTAATGGGGACCTTGTATCCAATTTTCTGGGAAATAATAAATCATGTTAACAGGACCAAGTGCCAGTACGAAGATCATTCATAGTTTTTCAAATGTTTTGACTACCCAGATTTCCAGGGATATTAGTAACCTGTCTTTTATTACAGAACACAGAATTAGTATTAGAACCTTCCATTACCACATGCAGATAGAGTAAAGGCAAATATATTTTTAACAGCTGAAATTTACCTCTTTGCAATGGAAAAAAATCTCCTCAGGAATTTCATTGTTGTCATTCTAATCTTTATAGCCATTTCCTCTTTAAGGCATAACACACCCAATTGTGCTGCTATTGATTTCTATGTTGCCTCATGCAGTTGGCTAAAACTTGTGAATCATGCTATGTTATGTAGATATGTTCATGGGCTACTTTTTCTCTGGAATATGACACATGCTAGTGTGCAAGTTTGGAAATTCTCATACCCTATTCTAAAGGATACTACCAGTAGTACACATCTGTAACTTACCTAAAAAAACAATACATTTATTTATGTTCTGTACAATAAAATTAGATTAAATAATATTAGCAACACTCATAAAATTTCTTTACAAAATCCCAGGTTGGAAGGGACCACAGGGATCATCTAGTCCAACCTTTCTAGGAAGAGCACAGTCTAGACAAGATGGCCCAGCTCCCTGTCCATCCGAATATTGAAAGTGTCCAATGTGACCGAGACAACCACTTTCAGGGGGTGATTATTCCAATGGTTGACTGTCCTCAATGTAAAAAATTTCACTCTCGTGTCCAGTTGGAATCTCCCCAAGAGCAACTTGTGTCCATTCCCCCTTGTCCTCTTCATGGGACTCCTTGTAAAAAGGGAGTCTCCACCTTCTTTGTAGCTACCCCTTAAGTAGTGGTACATGGTGATGAGATCCCTTCTAAGCCTCCTTTTCTCAAGGCTGAACAAACCCAGTTCTCTCAGCCTGTCCTCATATGGCAGGCTGCCCAGTCCTTTGATCATCTTGGTGGCCCTTCTCTGGACACCTTCCAGCCTGTCCACATCCTTTTTGTATAGCGGGGACCAGAACTGTAGACAGTACTCCAGGTATGCCCTGACAAGCGCTGAGCAGAGTGGGATAATGACATCTTTATGCTGGCGATGCCCTTTTTGATACAACCCGGCCTCCTGTTGGCCGTCTTGGCCGCAGCAGCACACTGTTCGCTCATGTTGAGCTTTCTGTCTACCGGGACCCCCAGGTCCCTTTCCACAGAGCTGCTCTCCAGCCAGGTGGATCCCAGTCTGTGCTGCACTCCCAGATTATGTTTTCCCAGGTGCATGATCTTACACTTGTCTTTGTTGAACTTCATAAGGTTCTTGTTGGCCCACTCCTCCAGCCTATCCAGATCTCCCTGCAGAGCAGCTCTGCCTTCTGGAGTGTCTACTTCCCCACTCAACTTGGTGTCATCAACAAACTTCATCAGGCTACACTTGATGCCAGTATCCAGATCACTTTTGAAGATGTTGAATAACATTGGGCGCAATATTGATCCCTGCGGGACCCCACTTGTGACAGGTTGCCACTTGGAAAAGGAGCTATTTACCACCACCCTTTAAGTGAGGCCTGTCAGCCAGTTCCCCACCCACTGCACAGACCACTTGTCTAGGCCATAACACATTAATTTCTCCAGGAGGAGACTGTGCGGGACCGTATCAAAGGCCTTGGAGAAGCCCAGGTAGACAATGTCCACCACCCGCCCCATGTCAACCAGGCAAGTCACTCTGTCGTTGAAGGCCACCAGGCCTGTCAAGCACGATCTGCCCATAGTGAAGCCATGTTGGCTTTTCCCAATCACGTGCTTCATTTGACTTGTGATGGCGCCCAGCAAGATTCGCTCCATAACTTTCCCAGGGATCGAAGTAAGACTGATGGGCCTATAGTTACCCGGATCCTCCCTCAAGACTTTCTTGTGAGTAGGGGTAACATTTGCCTTCCTCCGGTCCTCTGGGACATCCCCTGTTCTCCACAACTTCTCAAAGATTATGAAGAGTGGCTTTGCGATGATGTCAGCCAGCTCTCTCAACACCCTCAAGTGGATGGCATCAGGGCCTATTAGTTTGTAGGGGTCAAGCTCCTGTAGTAATTCATGTACTAACTCTTCCTTCACCGATGGTGGGTCGGTGTTTGGATTAACTGGCGATTTCATTCCCAAAGCCTGGGTTCTGACAGTGTTGGTAAAGACAGAGTGAAGAAGGTGTTGAGGACTTCTGCCTTTTCAGTGTCATTGGTGATTGACTCTCCTTTTCTGTTTAACAGTGCGCCTATGCTTTCCTTCTTTTTCTGCTTGTGGTTGACATACCTGAAGAAATCTTTCTTGTTATTTTTCACATCTACAGCCAGCTTCAATTCGAGCTGGGCTTTTGCTTTTCTACTGCGTCTCTGCATGTTCTGGCAATGCTCTTGTAGCTCTCCACAGATAATCTTCCACTTCTCCATCTCTGGTATCCTTCTCTTTTGGATTTGAGTAGACCCAGGAGGTCATGTTTGAGCCAAGGGGGGGCCTCCTGCTCGCTCACTTCCCTTTCCTTTGTAGGGGATAAATTGGCTTTGTGCTTCCAGTAGAGAGTTCTTTAAGAACCCCCAGCACTCACTAGTTCCTTTGTCTTCCATGGAAGCTTCCCATCGAATCCCTCCCAGCTGAGCCCTGAGTGAACTGAAGTTTGCTCTTCTAAAATCCAGAACCCTTGTCTTAGAGCTGACATGCTCAGCAGGATCCTGAACTCCACACTATTGTGGTCACTGCAGCCAAGGCTATCGCTAACTGAGATACTACAAAGCAGGTTTTCTCAGTTTGTGAAGAGCAAGTCCAGCAGTGCCTCATTCCTGGTTGGGACATCTAACATTTGTATGAGGAAACAGTCCTCCGTGAATTCCAGGAACTTCGTGGATGACATGCAAGCTGCCATACTGTTCTTCCAGCAACTGTCTGGGTAGTTGAAGTCACCCTTAAGGACAAGGTTCTGTTGGCCAGAAGCTTGCTTTAGTGCCCCAAGTACCTCTTCATCGGCGTTGTCGTTGTGGTTAGGAGGATGGTAGCAGATCCCAACAGTGAAGTCCTGCTTGGAGACGTCGCCTTTGACTTTAACCCAGAGGCATTCGATAAAGCAGTCGCAATCACCAGTTGACTTTGATACATTTGAGGTTTTCCTTAATGTAGAGTGCAACTCCTCCACCTTTTCTACCCTGCCTGTATTTACGAAAGAGCCTATAACTGTCCATTGCAATCCCACAGTCATTTGGGTTGTCCTACCATGTTTCAGTTACTCCTATAATGTCATTACCTAAATGACTTCTCAAAATGTTTTTATTCACTTACTGGAGTTATATTTGAAAATAATGTTAAACTAAATATTTTTGGTGATTTAAGAGATTAAATTTTTATATCTCCTCTATATTCAAAAAGCAAGATAGAGAAAAGTTTGACAAGAACATTCAGAATTGCTGAATCATTTTTTTCAGTGTCCAGTGTACCCTGTAGGAGACAGACCATGCATTAGTATTTTTGGTTGTAGACAGAGAGTAATAAATGTTATCTATTGCAGATCATCATCAATATTTTCATTATTCTGAGGTCATGATGACTGATAACACATGCATTACTAAGACCACAACCCCCATACTTCTAGATGTTCAGTTGAAAATATGTTTATCCTCGATTTTAGGATAGTTTTAAATATATTGATCATGTCTCATAAAAAGACTAAAGTTTCACAAAGATATATAGAACTCACTTGAAGAGTCAAAACAGCAAACAGCCAAGTGCATCAGGCCCGGCAGATGAGATTGCATGGACAGGCACCTGCCATGAACAAGCTCCCTTGCAGGTTTTGGAGACTAGGAGTCAAAAGTCTTCCAGACAGAAAATGGTTCTTTAGATAGCTGCTGCAAGTTATTCCGGTTACCTCTAGACAACCCAAAGTCTGGAGCTACCCTCACACTCTGCAACACTCTTTATTTATCCCCGGTGCTGACTGCTGGATTATACCCTGAGTAGAGCTGAGCACCCACTCATCATCCTTTGCAGTTTTTACTTCAAGTGGCTATCGCCTTCACTTGCTTTCTTTGAACTTTCCAAAGTGTCAGTCTGCTCTCTTCAGTTATAACCTGTTTTGCCATCTGAATTGCCCTGTACTAAAAAATGAATTATGTCATGGCATTAACATCAGTTTGATCACATTGCCTGTGTGTCTCACTTTTTTGTCTGCCCTGACTATTTAGATTTTAGGTCTTTCCAACCTCTGATTATATATTCCTGTGGTACTTGGAACAACAAGGCCAGCACTGACTATCATCTCCAAGAACTGTGTAATACAAGCAAATTAAGGATAAAAACTATAAACAAAATTTAAAAATTATATTTGTCCATAAGTTATATTGCTACAGTACAGTAATAATGAAGGCTGTAGGCTCCAAACGGTATCATCACATTATTCTATATGGAAGGAGTTAATAATATAATTATTCTATATCTATACGGAAGGAGTTAAACCGTTCTTTTAATTCAAGTTGTTTTGCCAGTGCTACTTGGAAGTCCACAGCAGACTGATTTTTCCTGTTGCCTTGTCTGAAGTGTAAAGGGTAAGTGTTTTCCATCTTCAGACTGCACTGCAGAGCATTTTTAGAAGTGTTGGTTAATGCCTGAGTTAATTTGGGGCCTTAGTGAATATTAGGGATGCTGCTGAAAATCTGATAATCTTTCAGCAAAGGAGCTTCAAAAGGGCTTCAGTCACCTTCTCAATAATAAAGAGTTTATCTTTAATAAAACTTCAAGTTGAATGTTATTGAATATTTATCCATCTGATTTGACTAGTTTTGATTTGGTAGATTAGATTTGACTGATTTTGAATCTAAGCTACAAACCAAATCGCAAAGTTGAAGCAGCAGTGTTCTGTGTTCAGCTGTATATTTACATATGCACACTTCAATGCATGACTCAGAATTGTATATGTATAGAAAAGCTATGTGCAGATTTGCACTTGCACTTTAAAAGTTTTGCCTTACCTCTGTGAAAAATGTTTTGGCAGTACATTACAACATTATTATTAGAACATAACAATGCATAGCGTACCTTCACTAGAGTTAAGTGAATTTATCATTTCAGAGCCTTAGATATTAATCTGAAGTGTTGCACTATACATCACTTTACTAAATTATTTCATAATTACCTTATGCTTCATTAGATTTATATAAGGTAGGTACAAATATTTTAAATAAAATATAATACGTGTGAAAGCATATGTATGTGTATTGTGTATAAATACATTGATATATACTTACTTACATATACTTACCTATACTTATACTTACCCAGCATCACTCAAGGCCAACCAAGGCCAATCAAAGCCAATTCAATCTCTAAGATTCTGGCTACCGTTTATATGTTTTTTGTACTTTTCTTTCTTTAAAAAGATAATGAAAAGATATTCCACTCCATATAAAATGTTCTCTTGCTGTTTTCACAGATCATCAGACATCAAGTAACTCCTGATCTTCCCCATCTAAATGAATCATTAACACTTTAAATAATTCTTGCTCAAAGTACCATACAGTATATACCCTTCATGGTATATGCTCCAAGGCTGTTTGTAGAATGCATTTTAGAAAGTTATACTGAACCATTTTTCTTATGTAGAGGAAAATATTTTTGATTGGGAATTCTAGAAAACACCCACCCTAGACTTTTTAGTTAGTTAACTCATTAAATACTGCATACAAACAGAGTTGTCTTCAAATGATGTATTGTTGTAATTTATAAAACAACAAAATCATTTGTCAGTCCTTTTACAAAAAATGGAAGCTCTCACTACTACTTTTACCAGTAGCAGCAATCATAAATACTACCTGTGAAAATATTAAAGTTAAAGCCATATTTCTCCATGAAGTTTTCCCAAGAGTTCCTTTAGGAATGAAAAAAAGAATGGATTGCACTATAAGATTTCATTGAAATTCTTGTTTTAAGTAAAGGTTATGGTTATACCTTGGGCTGGCACCATTTCCTCACTAATGATAAAGTAAATTCAGTACGAATCCTGCAAGAATCTCTGGTTGCCTGAAGAACAATAATTTGCTTCCGCTATAGTTGTATCCTGTTATTCAAATACATACTGGGCCCCTTTTGTATATAATGGACAACAGATCAGGTTTCTTCTACTTTTCTAGCTACCCACTAATATTGTCTGGGCAACAGAATGCTAGAATGCTTTTTTCTTCCCCTCACCCTCCTTTTTTTTTTTAATTTAGGCTGGTTAAATCTGACAATAACAGCTGGAAAAGGTCTTAAAAATTCCCTTGTAAAAGGAATTCAGCAAGCACTTCTCCCCTTCGGCTTATGTATGCTGTGTGTCCTGCCTTCTTCTAAGTGTAGCAGCATGGAGGGGCTGCTGCTTCCAGAGGGACAGAGATACTACAGCTGCAGATTAATGTCTCTGTCACAGGCAGGAATAGATGTGGGCAGCTCTCTTCTCTATATTTATCCCAGTAACATACAGGTATTTTTTGGAGGACTAAGACCTACTTCAGTTTTTCCCCTTTCAATGTACAAAACCTTCTACTGAAGTATTATTTGTGATTTTCAGAAATAACATGTTTGAAAGTACTATTTCCACTGGATCTGCTACACTGACTGTTGGGTATCCTTAGCTGTGTTGCCTAACATTCCCTATGGGTTTAGAAAATTTCACTACTTCAGTTGCACTCCTAATGCATTTTCAAGCTTGTCTTTGTGACTGCACAAGCTGGATCCTGACATAATTGCATGACTCCCACAGGAAAGGCTACAGAAATAAGTCTACAATGTGCACACACAATCTAGTCCTAACTACTACAGAAACTTACCATAGAGGGTTATGACAAAATTACTGGTTTGTAATCTTTCTGCCATAAATACGCTATCACTTCTGTCTTTCAAAATACACCACATTGACTGCTGAGAAAGAGGGAACCAATGTTTGATAAGGAACTGTGTTTTTTATTATCCACACTATTCCTCTATGGACAAAGAACCACAATTACCACTTAGCTGGAAAGGGTTCTGGCTGGACTGGGAAAGAAATTTCCAAGTACAGAAGAAATGCCAAAATAATGAACTATATGAAACTGAGCATTCCAGAAAACCATCAAAAGTGCAGGGAGGATACAATCTGCAAGATAGGTCTACCTGTGGACCACTAGGAGAGAAGGCAGATCCCATACAGCAATGACACCAGTTGTGGAAAAGTCCACTTGTTATTACTCCATAGGTGTATGTATCTTCTTTAAATAGTTCTAGTCTCTTCTGGAGTAGAATTTGATATGTTTCCTTTCTCTGCCCAAGTGGTAAAAGAATACAAAAGATAATTTAAATTATCATTCCCATAATCTTCACAAAGGTGAATTTATGGCCTCAATGTTTGCTGTTGACCACAGTTGAAGCACAACAAAGTAGCTCAACAGGGCAATGCTTTTAGGACCCCAAAATTATGTTGCATTTTCAGAAAGGCATTGTCATTTAAGAGGCACGTGAAGATTTTACTGTTACAAGTGACAAGCCACAGTGCTAGGGCAGTTTTGTAATATCCTTACTGTGTGGGACTGCAACTGTCCTCTTCATAAGGTTCAGTTTATTTAGCTTAAGGTAACATTGGGACCAACAGCTGAAATTATAGAAAAAACATGTTCTGCTGCAGAGATGTTTGCTTAGTTCCCACTGGCTCAGGATAAGCTTCCTTTGCCTCACCAAGCAGAGCTGTTGCCTTTGGATGAAAAAAATCCCAGTTCAGCTCCCAGCTATGATAGCATACAAAACACATTCACAAAAAGTCCAAACACCATATGGGGGAACTCTGCTAATTGGAGAAATCTGCTTGGCTTCCAAAGGATAGACACAATAACAGTCAGAGGAAGGAGTCTGAACTCTGTACCAGAGAAGAGTTTACTTTGTTTTCAAAGGAAGCAGCTGAACTTAGGATAGAACTACATTTTTATCTTGAAAATCTAAGAATATTTTTGAAGATCATCCTCAGACTGAAGAAGTATAAAGCTGCCTCAATTTTTAAACTGATTCAGTAAATATATCATAAATCAAAGACCTAATAGCTGAGTCTTGGGTTCTAGCAAGATGAAGAATTATTTTCTGCACAACCTGCAGATACTTTTTCAGTTTCCAGTTTAAAGGGTTTTCTTTGCCTTCTTCCCCCAATTAGAATTGTTAGGATCTAGATAAAACCCAGTAATTAATCTAAGTATTTGCAGATTGAAATAGTTAGCATTCTTTCAGTTGAAGAATTCTGACTAACTTCTTACATTATTTTCTTGGCTCTTGCTCTCTTATTTTTGTGAAAGGTAAGCACCACAAACTTACAGCCAAGATTCATCTGCTGGAAAGGTAACATGACACACAAAGGAGGCTTTCCAGGGAAGAAAGCCTTTCAGTGCACTCCTCTTAAACAGGAATCTTGAGAAGGTTTTGCTGCTGCTGTTGTTGTTGTTTTTACATAGGTAGGGGCTTAGAGAAGTATTACTCAGTCAAGACACAAAGCAGGATGAACAGCCCTTTACCTCTTGGGTCTTACATAATTTATTAAATATGTCCTCCACTAGCTTTTGCAATAAAGTAGCACACTGTACAAACACATCCTCCAGTAACTTTATAATATCCAGCATTTATTTCAATGATGTACATCACCAACATCACTCATGGATGTGCCTCATCCACCCTGCTTGTTGTGGGGGAAGACTCAAGACAGGAAAATAGAAATGAAGGAGGAGCTAGAGAGGCGAGATTAGGAAAGTAGAAGAAAAAAAACATGTAGCCATGTACCTAGGGGAACTCCAGGATGTGTTTTCAAAACAGTAAATCAACAATTAATATTTAAAGAAGAAATAAAAGCCAGGTCAGCAGAAAATGTGTTCTGGAAGTAACTATAAAGAAAATTTTATTGATGCTTTCATTCTGTCGACCCATTTTTATGGACTTTTATTGCAGGATACCTTTAGTTACCCACACAGGAGCATAATTTCAAAAACCTTAAAAAATAAAATAAAACAAAATTTCAAAAGCCAATGAATATTTTATCAGTATTCATTAAGATCTAAACAATAATGATGAGACCCATCCAAATCCATGAAACTTGGAACTGCTCCTGTGAGCCAGAGAAATGCCACAAGGGTTTTGTCAGAGTAACAGAGCCATTTATTATTATTGCAAGCATGTTCAGGCTGAGCAAAAGTTACCACTGTCATAAACAGAAGTGTGTTGTATCCATGTAGAAGGGTTAGAAAGGAAAAAATACACAGACTTCCACCTACTTCCCTCATCCCCAAACAGTCATGTTATGAGAAGCTGCACCTGATCCATCGTGTCACACTCGGTGATGTGGCAGCACAGTCAATACAATCCAGTGTGAACTAGCCAGGAGAAAGATATAAACCACCTGGGACCACTAGAAATTAATGAAATTTTTGGGAAAATCAGCCAATAAAGAAACCATCACCGTCAGGAATAAAAGGAAATTCAATGTGCTTTTACAAACGTGTGTTACCTTTCAAGAGAAACGGAAATGGTGATAAACCAATTTCTGCACTATGTGGTGAAAACCCAGTGCAAAGCCATTGTGTCATTCATGTAACTAAGACCAGAATCTGCAAATAAGGTCTTAGGGGACTTCTGTATCTACTAATGAAAAAATGAGTGTTAGGTAAAAATAAGAAAAGCCTCAGAGCACAGTTTATTAATTATTAAATTATGAACACCTAGCTTTAAAACCAACTTGAAGTAGCGACTCTGTTAAATACTAGCAACTGCTAATAGAAAAGGTGGTGGTACCCCATCACAATTCTGTTTTCTTCAGATTCCTGCCGCAAATCCCAGGAGTCTCCTGGGACTCTGTATAACCTCTGCAGGACTTGGTCACACAAGTGTACACTGGATATCCCATACTAAAGCAACACTTCCTCTTGAATCTGGCACTTCTACAAGATGACACCTGCTTTTTTCAATGCAACCAATCTTTTGTTGACCATCCTGACCTATATAAAGTACCTAACTTATATTCACTCCCTTGAATATCCATGCTATGACACGGGTCTTGAGGGTTTGTCCTGCTCTTCAGCAGGGATTTCTTGCACCTGTCCTAGAGATGGACTGACTCCCATTCATACCTGTAGTAGGTTGGCCCTGCCAGCAGCCAAACCTCCACCCAGCTGGTTGCTCACACTTTGATGTCAGTGAGCCATTGTGGAGCCTAGGAATAACAGGAGTGAGAAAGCTCATGGATCAAGGTAAAGACAGAGAGACTGCTGACCAATTGACACCACAGGCAAAACAGGTTTGGCCTGGGGAAGTTAATTTATTGCCAATAAATACATACATATTTAATTACTGATGGTGGTGTGTCATGAAGCAAAAACAACAACAACAAAAACAAAGATTAAAACACCTTGGTAAAACATCCCTCCTCCACACTTCACCAGGTTCAACTTTACTCCTCCCCTCCAGATGCCTCTCCTCTCAGCCAGTGCTCCTTGTTACGATGCAGATTACACTCAGTTCTTTCAGCAAGGCAGTAAGCAGTGGGAGCAAGGGACTGTCTTGGTCAGTACACAGCAGTCTCTCTCTGCCGCTTCTTCCTCACACCTTTCCTTTGCTCCAGTGTGGCTCCTTGATGGGCTGCAGGGTCTTTTTTCTCTGCCATGCCATCTTCACTCCCTCCTCTGACCTAAGTGTTCCCTCTGCTCTTTCTCACTCCTTTGACTTCCTAATTCTCTATCTGTCTGGTATCTTCTGCACTTTTTAAAATATGTTTCCACTGAGGTGCCACCAGCTTCACTGATGGTCTCAGCTGTGTCCTGCAGTAAGTCCATTGCAAAGCCATCCGTGTCCAGCACAAGGCAGCTCCTGGCCTCTTCCCATGCAGGCTGCACCTGCAGCCCTCCCTCCATGCCCAAAACCTGGACATCTACACCAAATAAAATACTATTAGAAATTTAACTATGGAAAGTGGGCCCTGGCTCAACCTCTCCTGTTAATGTGTGGGTACAAGAAGGTCCAGGACATCTGGATACAGCAGAATGCCATGTGGACAACCAGAAAATCTGGTTCTTACACCTCTGTGCACACTTAGGCATGCTTTAGACTTTTATATTGGAGTGTAACTAGGAGAGTGTAATTCTACTACTGGGTCTGTTCACATTGATTACCTGGCCTTAATAGCTCAAGCCTGATGCTGTTCTAGAGCAGCTTTTAGATCAGAGGTGTGATGGCATGGCAAAAGATTTATATGAAAATAAACAACCCCCGACTCAGCCTTTCTTCATAGGGGAAGAAGTGTTTTTTCTGCTTGCAAAATGACATGGTCTTTTTCAGTGGGGTGCTTTTTGGTAATGAATGATCTGCTTGAAACTCCCTCTTAATATTTCACTAGTTTATTTATATCACTACAGTGGAGGAATGAAATCGAAGCTTGAAAATATCTTTCAAATTTATTTCTATTAATAGAACTACCCATACAAGGTTTACAGGTAATATGGCTCATGCAGGTCATATGGTGGATGGTCCCTTTATTTTTTTTTTCCTCAGGGTAGTATTCAGCAAAAGGAGGAAAAGGTTATAATTTAAAATTCCGTTGTCATTTTAATCAAGCACCATAAAAGTTACTCTTTCAGTTGTTGTGGTAATGACCTGTGCTGTCTGAACTATTTAGTGGTACTGTACTCTGTCAGGTAAAGCTCAAGCTTTGCAACATCATTCTGAGAATTGCTTAAGTATGTCTTGAAATGAAACCCTTGTATTTTTTATTTTAGCTTTCTAATTATTACCTTACAGCATTCAAAAAGTTTATACTTATATAAAATTTCAGTGTGTTTATCTATTAGCTGCTGCTGCTTATAAATAGTGTGACTCAATCCAATACTGTATATTGAAGCCTGACATTTCTATTCCACATTTTTTTCCAGAAAGTGTAAATTATTTAATTTCTCTAACTTCTAAAATTGCTTTTCTGTTTTTTTGTTTCCTGATTTGCAATCATTAATTCCATTAACTAATTTCTAATAGATACATCATATTTTATCCAGCTTCATACCTTCTGGCCTTACAGAGAGATCTAGATAGGCTAGAGATCTGGGTAAGCACCAGCTGTATGAAATTTGATAGGAGCAAGTGCAGGATTCTCCACCTAGGATGGGGTAATTCTGGTTATATGCATGAACTGGAGTGTGAGAGGCTGGAGAGCAGCCCTGCAGAAAGAGATCTGGGGGTTTGGGGTGATGGCAAGTTCAGCATGAACCCAACAGGGTGCCCTGTCAGCCAGGGGCCCAGCCATGTCCTGGGGTGCATCAAGCACAGCATAGCCAGTCAGTTGAGGGAGGCGATTGTCCCACCCTACACTGCGCTAGTGTGGGTCCACCTGGAGTTCAGTTGTGTGCAGTTTTGGGTGCCTCAATATAAGATGGACATGAAGCTATGCGAGCGTGTCTAGAGGAGGGTGACCAAGGTGGTGAAAGGCCTGGAGGGCAAGACTTCTGAGGAATGCCTGAGGTCACTTGGTTTGTACAGCTTGGAGAAGACAAGGCTGAGGGGTGGCCCCATTGCAGTCTACAACTTCCTCAAGGCGGGCAATGGAGGGGGAGGTGCTGGTGCTGGTCTCTTCTCTCTGGTGACCAGCGATAGGACACAAGGAAATAGAATCAAGCTGCCTCAGGGAAAGTTCAGATAGGATATTAGGAAAATGTTCTTCACTTAGAGGGTAGTCAGCCACTGGAACAGGCTCCCCAGGGAACAGGTCGTGGCACCAAGCCTGTCAGAGTTCAAGGCACATCTGGGCAATGCTCTTTTGTCCTATGGTTTATTTTTAGGTAGTCCTGCAAGGAGTTGCAGTCTTGCAAAGAGCAGAGAGTTGGACTCAGTGTTCCTTCTGGGTCCCTTCCAACTTGAGATATTCTATGATTTTATGATTCATACATATGCTGTGCTGCCCTAAGGTTTTCTTCCCTGGGCACAGGACATTAAAGCATCTTCTTACAACTTCCTTCCAGTTGCAACCACAACATATTCTTATGTACTTGTTTTATAAAAAAAAAATAAGATCTTGATAGCTTTCAAAATGCTGAACCATTACTTTGATTCATATCCTGCTCTCCTAACCTCTTAGTTCTGCTATGATTCAGATTCAATAGACAGACAAAATTATCACTCAGAACTTGTACCAACTGAAGAACAAAGTGCTATTTTGTACCAACTCTGCACTCTCAGTTTTGTGCTAAATTTTCTTGAAAATTCAGCAACTAAACTGAATAACAGAGGATATATCCAGGTCCTTGTCTATAAATTGTTGCTAAGCGGCTAGCCCTCTTTATTCCTCGTATGTATCTGTAGCATATATGCTTTGACACAATTTTTGGAATAAATAATTATTATTATATCTTAGTATTGTATTACAACAAATTATTAATATAGCTTGTTGTTATATTACCTTCTTATTAAAACCAAGAAACCTAAACAGCCCACTGTTTATGGATTAAAAATGGTTCAATGATACAAAACAAAGTATATGCCATTGTGAGTTTATATGTTTATTTACATATTTTTCTCTGTTTCAACATATATTGCCCATGTGTCCTGGGGCAAGCATTATTCTGGAATTATTTTCTGCTTTTTATTTACTTTTGCTCCATGATCTACACTTTCTGTTACTGAGGAAACTAATTTTATTTCTTATTTTCCTATTAACTTATACACACACACACACACACAAATCCACAGGTTGTTATGGTCCAAGAATGAGAGTAAATAATTTGCAGTCTAATTCCTGTATGTGAATTATCCAGCAAGACTAGATAAGAGACACAGATAGCACTTCCCAACTGCTACCAGCCAACACACCCCAAACCCCAAACTGCTGTGACTTACTTGAGGCAAAATGGTCACATTATAAGTACAATATCTTACACAGGGACTCATCAGCTTTGCAGTAGAATACCCTGGTAACTTGGAGAAGGTGCAATTCCAGAACATTAATCTCTCTTTAGCATACAAAACTTGTAATGTAAAAAATATAATGAAATTTACTTCTCTTGACCTGAGTTTATATTCTGGTCAAGAGGTCATTTGGCAAGGATGCCTGCCTCAGTTGCATCTTCATAGTTGCCTTAGGCTGTCATAAGCAAGGAACACTTCTGAAAGGAGCAGGACCTTGCTGCTTCTATGCCCTCAAGAAAAGCTTGACTTTCTCAGTCTTCCATATACTGAGATTCACACTCATGAACTCCATAACACATGAACTGCACATTCACAACTGCATAATAAGGTAGATCAAGGACCTCCTGTGCTTTGGGAGTGCATGTGTGTGCGCACAGGTTAGTCTTCAGTTAGAGTCCTATGAATGCACAAAGGAAGATGCAGAAACACACACAAAGAAATGAAATGGCACAATCCCTTTAATGGTAGCTCACAATCATGATTCTCAAAATCATGAAATTGCAGTCCCACGTTCTCACACATCTTTAAATCATTCTAATTCTAAATCATATCTTTCTTTCCTCTTTTATCTTTTCTCTTTCATCTTTTCCCTTGTTTTTCTTTTTTTCTTCTAATTCAAACCATTTCATCAATGCAGTGTAAAGTATGAGCTCACAAACTCATCCACAGGCGCAATGGGTGGATCAAAACAGTGAAGTATAAGGATCCCTTTAACTAGATTTATCATTAAAGGAAACTAATGTGGATCAGCACTCTAAATCACCTGATTTCCATATTTGCTTTGAAAAATATTTATTAGGAGTGAAAACCTTTGTTAACCATTTTCAACAATGAGCCTATGCTAAACGACAGGAACTGAGAGTCTGATCCACAGAGCAACTGCAGGGTTTGTTTTAAGTCCATGCACATAAATCTTGTTACCAGGTGAACAATAGATTCTCTGCCAGTTGACTCCACATTAAATGATTAGTGACTGTTGAGTGGTCTCTCCAAATGATGTAAGGATGGTGCCTATTTTTGTTTGTTTGTTATGCTGCTTACTCTTGCAAAATATCAAAGGAACTTCACAAATCCTGCTCTATAAGTAGCAGGTAGAAATCAGTAATATTACTGTTTCTCTGAAATAATAAGGCAACTCTTGGCTGCTGCCAGATTTGCTCACCAGCTGTGGTCTAAAAGCCTCTCACAACCTAAGCCACTACAATTTTAAGTCTGGCCTGACAAACCATCTTTGAATCCTTTTCAGAAATATTTCAGAGATCAATTTTGTGGTGTGGTTTGTTGTTTTTTTTTTTTCAGATGCACTTTTGATTTTGTGCACTGTTAATCCTGACCTTAAGTTAGAATGCAATGTAAGTTGGCAGATTTCTAGAAATAAATCTTTTTGGGAAACATGACTATTTATCCCTTCTTTTGATAACATTAAACATAAATTGAAAGAAAAGATTGCTATCACTTGTTTGTTGGTAGATCAGATGGCTGGAATTCCCAGGTAAACATTTGTTTTCAGTCTTTTACATACTCTACAAAGTTAGTAACATTTCTTTGCCTTAAATTTTATTTGACTGTACATGGTAACTTATTCCATTATTCATGTTAACTTGTTTCACTGAGTAAGCTGAGACCAAGTTATTGAATGCTCAGCAGACGTACAGGAAGAGTAGCATGAGCTTTAACACCACATAGTTAGCCCAAAAATAACTGGTAAAATGGTAACCTTTTCTAGTTAAGACTAGCTGAGCTCTCATGTAAAGATGAATAGGGGTCGAAGTCTAACTCATCCTTTCATGCTACAGTCTTCTCTTAAGTGTTGTATATTTTCTAACTTCTGAATTTCTAAGAAAATATTACTCAGGCTACTTTACATGTACTTGAAACCTAAAACATTGTCATGGTTTTAGCTGGGATAGAGTTAATTTTCTTCACTCTAGCTGGTATAGTGCTGTGCTTTGAAATTAGCATGGGAAAAAAAAAAAACCTGTTGAGATAACACACAGATGTTTAGGCTGTTGCTGGGCAGCACTTATACTAGTCAAGGACATGTCTAGCCTCCCATGCTCTGCTGGGGGCACAAGAAGCCGGGAGGGGAGGGGGCACAGCTAAGAGAGCGGATGCAAACTGACCAAAGGGATATTCCATATCATGTAACATCATGCCCAGTATGTTAACTGGGAGGGGCTGGCCGGGGGAGGGAGGGGGCAATTGCGGCTCAGGGACGGGCAGCGTCGGTCGGTGGGTGGTGAGCGGTTGTATCGTTCGTGTTTCCATGGTTTTTTTTTCCTGTTTTCCCTTTCCTTCCTTTTCTCTTTTATTATATTAACATTATTGTCATTATTATCATAATCATTTATCATTATCATTTTATTGTAATCATTAAACTGTGCTTATCTCAACCCACAAGTTCTTTTGCTCGTCCGATTCTCTTCCCCATCCCACGGGGGTGGGAGGGGGGGTGAGCGAGCGGCTGCGTGGTGTTCAGTTGCCAGCTGAGGCTGAACCACGACAAACATTTTTTTCCCACAGGACAAAAATGATATGACCATTAAACATACAAGCAAAGACAAAACTAGCTAGTTTGAAAAACAATGAAATAAACTATCTAACCCCAGCTAGTTCAGTCTGTTCATTCAGCAGCTCAGTCACTGGGGGCATGTTAGCCTGATGCACTACTCTTGTAAGAGTTCCTTATTTAAAACAGAGACTGCTACAAAGCTACTCTCTTGATTTTGAAACTTTGATTGGAATGTGTTTTAAGATTTAGTCCTATCACCACAGTCTATCTTGATACAGTCATGGAATCATAGAATCATAGAATGATTTAGGTTGGAAGGGACCTTTACAGGTCATCTAGTCCAACCCCCCTGCAGTGAGCAGGGCCATCTTCAACTAGATTGGTTGCTCAGAGCTCCGTCCAACCTGACCTTGAATGTCTCTAGGGATGGAGCCTCCACAATCTCCCTGGGTAACTTGTTCCAGTGTTTCACCATCCTCATTGTAAAAATATTTTTTCTTCCATCCAGTCTAAACCTACCCTCCTTTAGTTTAAAACCATTACCCTGTCCTGTCACAAAAGGCCTTGCTAGAGAGATTGCCCTCATTCTTCCTATAGTCCCCCTTTAAGTACCGAAAAGCTGCAGTAAGGTGTCCCCACAGCGTTCTCATGTCCAGGGAGTCTTTCAGCCTGTCCTCATAGGAGAGGTGCTCCAGCCCTCAGATCATTTTTGTGCTCCTCCTTTGGACCCGCTCCAACAGGTCCATGTTATTCTTGTGCTGGGGGCTCCAGAGTTGGACACAGTACTCCAGGTGGGGTCTCACCAGAGTGGAGTAGAGGGGCAGAATCACCTCCCTCGACCTGCTGGCCACACTTATTTTGATGCAGCCCAGGATACCATTGGCCTTCTGGGCTGCAAGCGGACATTATTGGTTCCAGTACAGACCCTTGAGGGATACCACTCATCACCTGTCTCCATCTGGATATCAAGCCATTGACCAATACCCTCTGGATGTGACCATCCAATCAATTCCTTATCCACCAAGCGGTCCAATCAACTGCAATGAGTGCTTTACCTCATTGACGGAACCCTGAACGATCCAGCTCCAACTTCTTGAAACCAAATTTGAATTTTATGTTAAATGAGTTGTAATACCTGCCTGTCCTGATATTTTAGCTACAACAGCATCTCCATCCAAACAAAACACCTTCCTCACTTTGCCTTTTCTTTGTTTTACTAATAGGTTTAGATACAAAGAAAACATTCATCATCTCCCATTACAGGTTTTTTGTGGTGATAGCATTTGGGTGCAGGATCAGTTTCATGATGAAGAACAGGCATTTTGCTTTGTCTCTAGTAGGGGACATCAAAGAGAACAGTTTGACTGGCATGTTATCCGCCTCCCAATTTTTAAGATTACTGGAATTTTGCTTCAGGACATTTATGTTTAAAAGGCTCAGCAGAGCAAGATCAGATAAGAAGGTACACAAAGATTAACTCTGAAGTTCTCATTAAAACCAAATTCTGTAATCATGAAAATCTTTCTCTTCCTTGCACATTTAGCTGTACTTATCTACAGAATTACCAGACTTACTATAAATACACATTATATCTCAGAAAAAAAATGTTTGAAAACAATTCTTCTGACAGATCTTGGTTGCAGTACAAATAACGTGTGCATCATATCTGTCACAAGTCAACATTTCCTCACTTGAACTGATCAGTACGTGGAATTTCAGCATTAATTTGAAACAAATTACTGGATGGAATCATGGGGAAAAGAAACACTGTTTACTATAGCAGATCCCTCATTTTCAGGAATAAGGTAAAACTCTGCCTTTTGTTGTGCTGTAGGTCTCACTTTGAACTGCTGTTTCTACTATTTAGTCTACTGTTTATGCAGAAGTTAATACCTTCTAACTGTATATTCTAACACAAACTTATATAATGATTTCCGGTGACAATGTCACAACATAAAAATTATCTCTTGATAAGAACATATTATTTTTCCTAAAGTCCTAAAGTTCTTGAAAATTCAGTTACAATAAGTGACTTGCCCAGGTTAGCAGAGGATTTTAGTATTGGGGAAAAAAGCTGAACTCAAAATAGTCTTCATTTTTATAGTCACTATCCAGCCCTCCCTTTCTTATTTTTAGTATGTTCTTCAGCTGTATTGATGTTACATCATATGCAATAAATACTTCAATGTTTTAGTTTGTTTTGACCTATCAGACATTTCAAAGGATTACTCAGAACTTCAGAGTTCCTTTGAAGGGTTATGAAGTGTGAGAGGACTTAATGGCCTCTGCCTGAAGTTACATGGGTGATGTTTTGCAGTCTTTTTACTTTTTCTTTTTGTTTGTTTAGCTAACCACCATTGGGAGTGTTCCTATAAAAAAAACGGAGCATGTTAAATTGCTGTATGAACGGCACATATGTCACATTAAAAGAGCTCATTTTATAAATTTTATAAATTAGGAGAACATTTCTGTAATTTGGAAGAACATTAAGTCCAAGGTGACTAAACCTGAAGATAGAAATATCTCAGGACTGTCCAACTTAGGAAGCTTTTCTTCAGCCTCCTTCAGTTTCTCCAGAAATCACTTGTAACCCAGCTTATTACATAGAACCTTTACTCTGTGAGTCGTTTTGGACCTTGTTTACCTTCTCCTTTTTTTTTTTTCTGTCATTGAGTGTAGCCAAGAGGCAAGCAGTTCTTGCAGAAACAAGAGTGAGAGGGTGGCCTGCCTCCTCATTTTCACAAAACTTGTATGAAAGAGCAAAAATGACTGAAAATCCAAAGAGGCATAACCACAGAGAGAATGCTGGTGCAGAAAACTCAAGCACTGGAACAAGACTCTATATGATACCACTGTTCCACCAAGATTTACTGTGTGGTAGAGAGGATTTTCCCCAAACTGTTCTTTATCTTTCAATTTAAAAGTGTATCTCGCTGTCCTTTTTCACAGCCAGCATTTCTCATCTTTCATTGTTCCCCACACAGGCAGTTCCCTGTGCTCAAAATAAGCTCCATTAGCTCAATACACAATCCAGTCTATAGCCTTTGGTTTTTTTCAGTTTATTTTGACTCTGAGTTCACAACTTGTTCACAACATATTGGTTCACAGCAATTCCCAGTCCAGCTGAAGTTACATACAATGTCACTAATATCCTGTTTACCCCTCTCTACTATTAAAATCAGAGTGCTGTGCATATTGTCACCTGCCCCTACTAATAGATAATATTCAGGTATTTGTTTTGTTTGTTTTCATTATAAGTGTTGAAACTCAAGCCAAAAAGAATGGTGATGTGTTTTGTGAAAATCCCACTGGAGGATTAATATCCATGAATCAAATTTGTAACCTAATTATAATGAAAAATTATGATTATTAAAGCTTAGGTTTGATTCCTATCAAATATTAAGTGACTACTACTCCATTATGTAAAGACTAAATATGAGCATGCACACTTTTTATACTTCCACTTAACTATGACATTTTAATTCTACAATTTACAGATTAAAAGCAATTGGGTTTTTTTTAAAACTATATCCTTTATTACAGCCAAGGAACCCAGCACTCAGACTTTGCTCATGACTTATGTTTATTTTGTCTCAGTCCTTTCCTTCATAATTTTTGTAAGATTTGAATTATTTTAGATACTTATCAAGATGACTTATAATTCCTATATCTTGACACTTCTTTACATGTCTGTCCTTTGATACTTCTAGTCTTTAAATAAATAAATGATTGATATTAACAACAAGAGCTCCCCAACTCGCTTAGCTCCCCAGAACCCGATAATCCATAGTGCTGAAATGTAGCAATATGTTTCAGTTTTCAGGTAGGTAGTTTCATTTTTGGGGTTTTTTTTTGCATTATCATATGCATTTTACATATTTTCACACCTATATTCTACCAATAGTCCATCTCCAAGATGCTTACTGTTAGAAAAATATTCCAAAACTTTTTGTTTTCAACAAGATACTTTGCTTTGAATTAGCATTTTAAATATTTTCCCTTTTAGAATGTTGCTGAAGTAATACAACAAAAGAAATCTTTTACTCCTTTATTAAAAGCTTGCAAGTGCAGTTAGTTAGTTAGTTAACTTTATTTACAGAGGGAAAAGACTCTCTGCAGCTTTATTTAACTAGATTTATTATAAACAATAAATTTGAACCCTGGTGAGCTGCCTTTATTCAGCATGACCTTGAGGTAAACAGTCAAGGTTTACCTTTCCACTTTTCCCTGAGGCTTATGGTAGGTTGTTGCAAGTGAGAATTAAGGTAAGACACATTTGATGTGGCAGGAGATCAATAACATTGAGTGTCCCTGTGTAGCCTAGTTGCTGGATGCATGTGCTGGATGCACGCTGCTGACATGCATGCAGTATGTCACCCCTTCAAAGGGGCACTTTTGCATTGTAAATTTATAACCAGGACTTTTGGATCTAGCTACAGACAGCCTGCAGGGCTCCTTTAATTATAGTCAGGAGCTGGAAAGGATGATCTTTCACAGCATTCAGTCTTTCACAGGTCCAATGAGAAAGCAGAAAATGCTTTAAGTAAAAGTTAACTTAAAAGGTAACTTTTCAAAAAACATGAAGTTTAGTGTACAGGAAATGATACAAAACTGAAGTGAATTACTTTATAGGAAAAGAAAAAAACAGGCTTTCTGTAATGAGGTGCAAGAGGGAAGCTGAATAAGTATCATGAGGAACAGGGTAAATGCAGCCGTAGCTGTTAAAAGGAGATGTAAAACAGCAGCAAAGAGGGTGGAGAACATATGGAAGCAGGACAGAGTTTAGGGTAAGTAGTAGCTACCTCAATTTCAAAGCTCAAACTTAGTTTCTTCAAAATACATATTTTTCCAGTTAAAAAAAAAATTAATTCATCAGCAAAAGGGGTTTAGCTCAGCAAAATTAGTATCTGCACAAACAAATGGCTGCTAATATGTACAACTATTCACCCCATGAACTGAGATGAACACTTCTTTACGTGCAGGATTTGTTCCCACAACAGCAAATTGAGTCCAAGGTCTAAGACTGCAGAGGAAAGATGCATTGACACTTTGATTTCTAAAAGATTTTAAAATATTAAGGAAAACATTAATATTATGGTTTGTTGGGTTTTCTTAACAAAGCAATAGCCTTCCAGGATTTTATGGACTTTTAACGGTGGTATGATATCTGACTTGTTGCGTGTCTGTCGGGGTTGATGACCACTTCTTGGAGTACTTCACGTAGCCTCAGAGTTGGGAGATTAAGGTCTATCGCTAAAAAAGTAAGTAATAAATGAGTAATTTTAGTCTTTCTTCTGTTCCCAGTAATAAAAGGGGTAAGAGATCGTAGGGGAGACCCAGGACAAATTTATGAAGCATGGAAAAATTCAGAGTGTAGAGTCCTAATATACATGAAATACTAGAATTATTGCTTAAGGCCTCCCAGTCTTTACTTCAATTTCTCTAAAACTGGGGTATCATGCAAACTATGTACCCAAAAATGAATATTTAAGAAATAAACCTTGCCAACTTTCAAATTTTGGCATATTATGTCAAAAATTACTCCCACTGAATCCAATAATAAGGTCCATGTGGACTCATATGGTAGCAGCATGGCTCTTTTTTACTGCTAATTTCCCTGACTCCATTTTATTGTAATATTATAAGACTCTATTTTGGCAGATGGTGAAGGTGATAAGCATTTCTCACACTTCAACCAGAGCTCGCCTTACCTATGTACATATGTATATGTAAAACTAAAGGTAACTTAAAAGCATAGCTGTAAGGCCTAAATGCTACTCAGAGCATAAATTCTGTGTGTCTTCTATAGACGGACAGCTTGTGATAATTCAAAGACAAGGAGAAGCAAAAATAATAAAACATATTTGTAAATAAACTACAGATTGTTTCTCTGTTATTTTCCTGGAAACTTGACTTCTAGGAAAACCTGAGTCAAGCTGGAAGTATAAAAGAAATCTTTTAATAAAGGAAAAGTTATCTTGATACAGTAAAAGACTTCATCTGTCGTTAATGTAAACAGTATGCTTATTAAGACTGGGTGACATCTTACAGATGGTAGTGGAGCAGACTAAGTAACATAATGTTCCTAAAATTAATATCCTCAATAATGTTCATGCTACTGTATCATAATGAAACTTCATAGAGGTAAATGCTGCACTGATCCTTCCAAAACATGAGAGATGATAAACTATTAATAGAGGGGAAAAAGACCAACGTTCAGTTCACACCAACTGGTATCACTTCAATAAAAATATTTTTGAGAAAAGCACTTTGACATTTTAATGTCAGTGTGGTCATAGTTAGGTGTAGATTATCTTGATTTTTATATATGATCTTTTAAAATCTGCAGAACTGGAAACATGAGTTGTATTGTAAATGTCTGCATAAAATTTACAGTTTTAATCAGCCCAGAAAGGTATTGTAAAATATAAATTTCCTACCAGAAGATTTTGCACACTAGCAACAGGTCTCCTTTCTTATTTAAACTTTACCACTACTGGCACTGAAATTGTCATCATCAGTTTCCTATTGCAAGAAACAGTAGGATTTCTGGTTCAGAAAAAAATGTGTTTAATTATAAGATCAATTTAGATATCAGTGTTTAGAAACATAACATGTACTATCAAGAAAGGGTTCTTATTAGAATGAAATTCTCTGTTCATTATCTTACTTTAGGATGATGTTTTACAAAGAGGCTTTGAGAAGAGTCATAATCTCCATAAAAACCAATATGGGGTTCTTCAGGGTGTCAGTACATGCAATTTCTAGGATATTGTTTTATTGCTAGAAGAATATATAGCAGCCATTATAGACCAGACAAACCACCCCAAAAGCTTCCCCTACTCATCTGTCATGAAAATTATTGGGGTCTTGAAATTTCAGAACTGAAAATTGCCTGGAAGAAAGCAGAAAACTATGAAGCACTGAGAGAAGTACCCTTTCATCAAACAAATCTCCATCAAATTATGGTGGGAGGGGGAAGCTAGAAAAAGGTATTGGAACTGTAATTAACAAACGGCTTTATATTCCTTCAAGAAAGTTGCAGTTTGAAATAGCCTTCCTTAATGAAAATTTTGCTTGAAAACAGTGTTGTATCAATCCTCCTTGACATCCATAACAATGACAAAATATCCTCATGTGTTTTCCCATGTAATATTGTTTAAATGGCATAATAAATACTGTCACATGGCCCTTCTGTGTACTAACAGAAAAGTGCAATCCTTTGTTCTGTGCATGACTGCTTTTGCACATTATAGAACTATGAAATATTTACAAAGGGAAGGTTAAATCAATACAGCTTTAAAATTTGCACTCCTGTCTCCTGGGACTTATTTCATCTTGATTTAATGAAGTAAAAGGAGAGAGAATGTTGACACACAGAAAAAATATTTCGATTTCTCTTTATTGTACATAGAGAGGGTATTAAAGTAGAATTTGCTGGTGATTCATGCTGTAATTAATTATTACACCTTTTGTGTTGAGGCTGTTATTTGAGTTGTCTCATTTAAAAAACATAGAAACTAACTATTAAGCAAAAGAGAAGGATGAAATGAGATGCATTCAACAGAAAAGAAAAAAGATTACTTAGCCAGTGGTGATTACTGGATTTAATGTATAAACCACTTTTTGGGCTAAGAGAAGAAATACATTTAATATACCAGAGTTTCCTACAGACCATGAAAG
Organism: Phalacrocorax carbo; assembly: GCF_963921805.1. Taxonomy (NCBI): domain Eukaryota; kingdom Metazoa; phylum Chordata; class Aves; order Suliformes; family Phalacrocoracidae; genus Phalacrocorax; species Phalacrocorax carbo. Next base: position 42,737,166 of record NC_087548.1, read on the forward strand.
AAAAAAAAAAAAAAAAGAAAAAAACCCAACAACACAAAAACCAAACCCAAACAAAAAAAAAGCAACCCAGAATGTGTTAAGACAATGTGAGATCTGTAATTAAGGGACCATATATATATGAATATATAGTCTTATCAGGTTACTTGACTACTTAGACATAAATCAAATTAGCATAAATTATTGTTGCACACACATATTTTTCAGATCAATTCCACAGCAGGATAGGAATATACCCATTGCGATTAATTAAGGTCTCACTTTATCCAGGCAAAAATGGCTAGCTTTCTTTTATAATTTTGAATGCAGCTGGATGACATATTAACAGCATAACATGTGTTTATTAAATCTAGGGAGAATAGCTTTGTTTAAGATTTTTTCTGTAAAGAGACTTAGATTTTTCTAAATAAATTTTGTCCATTACCAAGAATTGTTTAAGATTGTATAGAAATGTCTTTCAGAGTCTATTGTTACCAGCTATTAACTTCCACTGTACATTTTTACCATTCGCTCATTCCCACTCAGTATTTGTGGAGTATAAGAACTTATGCCAGTTTTGTTCTTTGGTTATATCAAGTGGCATTTTGATAAACTAGAAGAAGGAAGTAACAGTGACTTTTTAAAACCCTTTTAAACACTTACTAATTATTATCATTTGCAAACATTAACTTGGAATCTGTTATTGTGGAGACAAGAAAACCTCTCACATTTTTTCCAGTTCTTACTGGCAATTGAAACTGATAACAGTTAAAATTCAGAAGGTGTAACTAACATGCTTAATTTCATTCACTCTGCGGACATTGACGACTTCCAACCATAGCACCTGTGGTATAAGCCTATCCTATTCTGAAGTTACTAGCTAGATTCAAATAGAGTTTTTTGGAAACAATGGATAGGCCTTCTCATGAACTAGAAATTTAGCTGGGGGGCCATTTATTTTGGGGGCTGCTGTGAATGAAGGAGACATGCAGCAGGAAAGAATTTAACAAGGGCAACTGAGGGGCATAATTTAAAAGCTCTGCTTGGGAAGCAAGGTGTTAGATGTTCATGACTGCTGAGAATCACACTATTGCCCAACTACTATTTACCAATGTAAGCGTTTTCCTCTCCTGGCTGTCCCTTAGACATGACAGCAAACCTGCTGGCAGATATGAGCAAGCAGCTTTTCTGGCCTGTTGCCCACCTGCAGCCATTCTCTAGCACCTCCTCCAGCATCGTCCCACCCTTTGTGTTCAGCAGCTATCGACAGCTGTTCTCTCTTCCAGCCAGGATAAATTCCACAGGTCACCCACACCTCTCTTTTCTTTCCTTGCCTCAGATTTACTGTCTAAGTAATTCTAACTATGTCATGGAATTTATCCAGGTAAGTGACTATCAAAAAAACTTAGAATGCCAGACAATGTTGCACATGCTGCTTTAATTTAGGGTCCTGCAAGTACCCTGTAAGTATATTTAATTATATGATATATTACTATTATATTACATACATAATAACAAGTAGTCATCAGCCATGAAATTCAGAGGTTGCAAACCTCCACACAGGTGTCCTCTTGCAAAGGCAAAGCATACCAATTTATAAAGCAGCTAAGTCCCATCCTTTACCACAGTCTTCTTCTCATGGTTCTCTTTCCAAATTTTGTGGTAAGATTAGCATATTATACATTTTCTTCATTACAAAGCTTTGATTTATTCTGAAGAGTGATAAGTTTTAGGAAAAGGTCTTGTCAGAAAACAAAATATTTAAGAAGTTATGAAATTAAGAATATATCACAAAACAAAAAAAAAAATTGTTCTGTTGGTGCAATCAACCTTAAATTGAGCATTTTCTCATTTTTAAACACTTAATTCTGCAACCTGCCCTCATTTACCTTTTTTAGGGGGGGTGGAGTAGAAGAATATAAAATATGTCAAAATATATGCTATGAAAAATTTTTTAAAAATTAAGAGCATTTGTAGCATGAGAGGCCATGAAGTTTCTAAATTTAATGCTCTTTCAGAATGGGATGAAACAGTCACAGCGATATCACTCAAAACAAAGTAATTCTTCTTCTGCTTCTCTTTCCTATTTTACACAGTCTTTCAAGAAAAACAACCAATATCTAAGTGTGTCTGTGTGTGAGCTATTTCTCAGCACACAAAACCAGATGCATTTTATTTTATGACACCTGCCCTAAGGTTCTATTGCAAAGTACCTGGGACATGCTGTAAACTAAAGGTGCAACTTTAAGTTGTGCTGGTAGACATGGATTTAGCTAATTCACTTCTGGCAGCCCTGATTGTTAGAATAAGTTAAGGAACATGAATGTGAATATGACAAGCTGCCTGTTCAGGTGTGTTGGCCTGGTCAAGAGGAATTTGATACCATTGGCTGTCTAGAAAAGGACTAACATGGACCTGGAACAAGGTATGTTGTTAGAATAGCAAGGGAATTCTTTCATAATGCAATACAGCAGAATGACAGACTGGTTTTAGTCCTTAAAAACTACACATATTTGGCAACCTCTGCATGGGCACTTGCTTCTGGTTGCACAAAGGAAAGTGAAGGTGAAGGCAGGAGGATATTGATAACCTCAAGAGGTGGGTTACTGTACTGCGGTACCCCTTTATAGGCCCATGTAGGCTCTGAAACTTGGAAAGACATGGCACTGCAGGTTCTCTTTAATACGCCAAACCTGGAAGAAAGCTCTACAAAACAGTCCAGAACTTTCTTTTTGTAACAGAAGTGTCTTTAAGGTTTCCACAAACTGGACCGCTACAGACAATTCTGTTCATATCTATTAAAATCAAAATCAGTAAGCTGAGAATAAGCACTGAAAACCGAAGCATGGACAGTCTCTTGATCTTAGAATAAGTGTGAAATATTATCAGGGACAATATTGTGAAATAACAATAAACCAGTATTCACTAACACTAAACCAATTTGGTTCTAAGGCAACTGAAAAATCTATTTCTGTTTTGTTTGATTAGTTGTACTACAGAGGAGGTTGTTTTGGAAAATGAATAAACTAGGCTCTGAGGTAGCAATTCTTTTGATAATTGAATTTATTCTCTAGTCTGACAAAGTATTAGTATCCTCATATAAAAATATGTGATTGCATCTCTTATACTACAGAGTAGAACAGGAAGGGAAACCTTACATAATGTAACACAGCAGAATGACAATCTGGGTTTTGCCCTTAAAAACTATACACGTAGCAATCTCTGCATGGACACTTGCATCTTGTTGCACAAAGGAAAGTGAAGGTAAAGGCAAGAGGACACTGATAACCTCAAGAGGTAGACTCGTGTGAACCTCATGAAGTTCAATAAGGCCAAGTGCAAGGTCCTGCACCTGGATCGGAGCAATCCCAAGCACAGATATTGGCTGGGCAAAGAATGGATTGAGAACAGCCCTGAGGAGAAGGACTTGGGGGTACTTGTTGATGAGAAACTCAACATGAGCTGGCAATGTGTGTTTGCAGCCCAGAAAGCCAACCATATCCTGGGCTGCATCAAAATAAGCGTGTCCAGCAGGTTACAGGAGGTGATTGTGCCCCTCTACTCTCCTCTTGTGAGACCCCACCTGGAGTATCACATTCAACTGAGGGGCCCCTAACATAAGAAGGACATGTAACTGTTGGAGCAGGTCCAAAAGAGCGCCACGATAATGATCTGAGGGCTGGAGCACCTCTCCTATGAAGACAGGCTGAGAGAGTTGGGGTTGTTCAGCCTGGAGAAGAGAAGGCTCCAGGGAGACTTCACAGCAGTCTTCCAGTACCTGAAGGGGGCCTATAGGAAAGCTGGAGAGGGACTTTTCACGAGGGCTGGTAGTGATAGGACAATCAGTAATGGCTTTAAACTGAAAGCGGGTAGATCTAGATTAGATATAAGGAAGAAATTCTTCACTATGAGGGTGGTGAGGCACTGGAGTGGGTTGCCCAGAGAAGTTGTGGATGCCCCCTCCCTGGACGCATTCTACAGCAGGTTGGATGGGGCTTGGGGCTTTGAGCCATCGGTTTAGTGGAAAGTGACCTTGCCCATGGCAGGTGGGTTGGAACTAAATGATCTTTAAGGTCTCTGCCAACCCAAACCATTCTATGATTGTATGGTTACCAGCAAAACTTTATAATTACATTTTTCACACATTTTCAGTCCTTCTAAAGAGTTATGTGATTAAAGAGCATGAACTGAAACAATAAAAACCATACTGATATTTTAAAATGTACTACATAGAAAGTCTGAGGAGTCTCAGCTACAGTGTATTACCACTGAGATGCCTGTAGTTACATTCTAAGAAGTAATCTAGCATATCCTGTCTGGGTGATTTTAGCTCTTCTGTTTCATGAAACTTAAGTCTAGCTGGTTCAGACTATAAAGGGGGCTGTTCCTCTCCATCTTTGAAAATACTCTGAAGTAATCATCCTTGCTTCAGCTGGGATAGAGTTAATTTTCTTCCTAGTAGATGGCATAGTCCTGTGTTTTGGATTTAGTATGAGAATAATGTTGGTAACACACTGGTGTTTTAGTTGTTCCTAAGTAGTGCTTATACCAGTCAAGATCTTTTCAGCTTTTCATGCCCTGCCAACAAGAAGATGGGAGGGGGCACAGTCAGGACAGCTGAGCCAAACTGGCCAAAGGGATATTCCACACCATATGACATCTTGCTGGGTGGAGTTGGCTGGGGGGTAGTGACCACTGCTTGAGGACTGGCTGGACATCAGTCAGCAGGTGATGAGCAACTGCCTTGTACATCACTTGTTTTGTATATTATTACTATTATGATTATTATTATTATTAATCATCATTATTGTTGTTCTGGGGGTTTTTTTCCCCTTCTTTTTCTGTCCTATTAATGTGTCTTTATCTCAACCCAAAAATTTTACTTTTTCCTTCTAATGGTCTCCCTGATTCAACTTAGGGGTGGGGGGAGTGAACAGACAGCTATGTGGTGTTTAGCTGCATGCCAGTTTAAACCACAACAGAGGAAAAATGAAAGACAGTGAATGGTATTTTTAAATAATTTTTTTAAAAAGTATATAGTCTTAGATGTTTCAATTCTGCTTTTCTACACAATCCTTTGAAGTTCAGCTAGGAATTTTAATTGTTCTGCATTCTTACCTGTGTTCCCTATCTAGTGATTCTGTGGAAATATTTTTGAAAAATATTAGTTCCTACTTACAACAATGTAAATACTACCTGTTAGCTGCCCTTTTCCCAACATGCACAACACAAGAAAGCTCATCTGAGTGGATGGTATCACTACTGTTCCGTGTAAGTACTGACTGATATCAGGTGCAACGTTACTTTTACAGATCAGGCATACAGTCTATAAGACATGATCGGGTAAAACCAACCCATTTCACAAAAGGCCATTGGGCAAATCATGAGTGGTTTATAACACTAAATGCAGTTGTTAAGGTTTGGTGAGGGACAAAAAGTCCTGTTCTACATGTCAAAATATTTTCTGTGGGCCTACTGACTGATGTAAACATTTACTCAATATTTTTTTGACCTTTCTGGGCAACAAACTACAGCACCAAGCACTGACAGTGCAGTTTCAGATAAGGAATAGCAAGTGAAGTCAGAAAAACTAAGTAAATCTAGAAAGCACTACTGAATTGCTAATAGTAATCATGATAACAGTGCTGTTGCATTTTATGCCAACATATATGCAGAACACTTTACAGAAAAGATAATCTCCATGTTCTACATATTCATTCTTACTGCTAGCATTATATTCTTTCTATTATTTCGTATTTCTCATCCTGTGATAAACACCAGGATATCCAAGTGTTGTACAGAAAAAGATAGATTTAATTTTTAATTTCACTCATTAAAATGTAATCCTATGCAAACAAATGGAAGCTTGTTATTTATGGATGATGAACAAAAAGTGTCATAGGATGCCTTATGAAACAGATTTTAAAAAGCATAATATTCAGTGAAATAATACAAATAAAGACATGTGACACAATATGTTGATTTGAAAAAAACCAGGATTGCTGCTATGGACAATAGTATCCTCCTTCTATGTAAATACTGGTACTGAACTGAGCTATTTGTTTTCAGAGAAAGCAAGATTATACCTGTGAAAATGTTCCATTACAATGATTTTGTCTTTCATACTAGAAGACTATTGTTAATGTAAATTTTTCATCTGAGTAGTATCGTGCAATTTAGCTACTTGTTACTATGCAAGACTGTTTTTCCCTTGACTGCTATTATACTGTTTTGTTATGACTTAAAAGAACAACATATGAGTAGAAGACAATGGGAAGGCTGGGATTTAGGGTTTGGGGAATAGGCCTGTAATGTTTAAGATTTTTTTAAAACTGAATTCCAGGTTTATCATTGACCAAAAAAAAAAAAAAAAGTGGTTAATTATTTTATTTGCTATGTTTCACCAATCGGTGGTGATCACCAAGATATAATTAACAACATAATAACAACAACAATAATGTAGTTTTAACTGAGTTAAGAAACTTGTGCCTGATAGAGTGCATCCTGAGCATGAATTTACATGGCCATTTGCTGGATCTTTTGAAAAAGTATAAGAAAAAGGAATAACACTAACTTACCTTGAAAAAAATTAATCAAGCCTTCATGTCTCAAAATGGAATTGTTCAGTGTAATCAAAACCACGATAAGTTTATTCTATATCTTTGGTGTTTATCTGCAGGATTACCTGACATCACTTAAAACAACCATTTGGAGAACCAGACTGGAATTTACACTAAAACCAACAAGACAACAGATTTGGGTGCACAGCGCACACCCCTCTGTCACCCTGCCCAAAGAGCACAAGGGCACTGCCACTCTGTAATGGTGTGGCAGTGACAAAAACCACAGCTCTCAGCCACATACAGGAACTTTTAAAATCTAACACTCTGCAGCATTTATTTAGGAAAGTAAGTCTGATATGAAGCACAGGAAGATACATGTAGGCTGATGACCACACAGATAAAACAAGGGATGCTAGACTGCTCAGTAATGTTTATCAGAATGTTAGTAATGCAATATTAATACTTCATTGAAATTTAAGGACAACATTCCTATTATCTCCAATGTACCCAGGACTGTATCTGAAGTTTGCAGTACCTACACACTGCATTACTTGAAATACTGTAGTAGTATCAAAAATTCCCTTAATCTTTTCTTTTTCTTAGTTTTACTTACTTAATTTAGATTCTGTATTTGACAAAGCCTGCTGTCCCCTCACCTTTTTCTCCTTTCCTTGGGATATGAATTAGAGTTAAAAGCACTCTGAACTTCCTGGGGTCAGGCTCTGAAATTGCTTTTAATTAAATGAATACATCAATAAATAACATTGTGTCATGATTATGACCCACAAAACAACCGAAGCTATGTTTCTCACTCTTTCATAATGTCAGATCATCATCCAAGGAAGATAAAAATAAAAATGATAGAAACTGATGCTGTGTACTTCTTGCAGAACAATTGAAAGAAAATAATTCTGTGTTTCTCAAAAGTGCCTGTGATTGATGTGATTAGTTATGAAGGTTTGGATTCTTTTTTTTTTTTTTTAAGTTAATGTGAATTTTGCTAAGTACTCTTTTTATTTTTTTTTAAAACCTGTTCAGTCCAGAAAGGGTAAAAAGCAAAAATTCACAAAAACAACAAAAGAATGCAAAAACATATTTAGAAAGTAAGCACATATTTAGAAAATAAATGATAATCCATCAAATTTAGCCCAGAAAACAAATTATTTATCTAAAAAGCAGAATGTTTTTCCCACAACCACAGGCTGCACACACATTCCACAAGTTACATGACATCTGGTCAATTGCCATGAATAAGAAAGCACAAAAGTGACTATAGAAAATGTCTTCTGTGTCTTTTTAAAAAGAGGGAAGGAAGGTTCATTTGAACCAGTAACCTTGTGCCTATGCTAAGTAGAGCTGACAACAGTCAACCGAGTAAGAAACAGGCTTGGAGTTTGCTGCCATGTAGGAATCAAATGGCCTCCATTACCTCAAAGGCTATTGAAATAGAAACAGTGTTTTCCTTCTAAAGATAAGTTTATTAGATCTCCTGGTGAATTCTTTGCCCTACTCAAGTACAGAGAAGCCTCACCATTTATTTCAGTGGATCTACAGAAAGAGCTTTTTATCAGAAAGATCTGTGATGTACAATACAGAAACACAAACCAGATAACTACCAAGATATCTACCTGTATTATTTTACTTAGAAAAAGAACACACAGAGCACTCTACAGAAAACCATGCAGAGGTATAGACAAAAATTATTACTTTAGAGCTGTCCCACTATTTCCTGAATCTCTCTCCTGGTGACTGAGGGTCTGCTCTGAAGACAACTGGTGATACCTATGTACACTCACTTTGCTTCTTTGTGCATGACACCCATGAGCAGCTAAAACCACAGATCTGGTTTAAATTAGATAATAATCTCTGGAACTATGAATTAAACAGTCATGAATGTTACCCTGATCAGGAGGTACACTTTAAGGGAGATATTGACAGAAGAAGGCCACAAATGTCTGAAAGCATTTCCTTCTCCAGCAGTAACCTATTCTTCATTCAATCTGCTTGCTATCCTGGGTTGTCTGGATGGATCTGCTTGAAATTAATTTGTGAGATGAATCAATGAACCATCACAACTATGTATGGAGGGCAGCCACATAAAGGCAATTACATTGCTGAATCAGGCATAAAGGTCTATAAGCATAAGCTCTTCTTTTCCATCAGGTTAAAAAAAATCACCACTATTCTTTCTAAAACAGTCATCCACTGACTACTTCAACCATGTCTATACTGAAAACAGATTCTCTCAACTTTATAACCTACATGCCACAGGTAGATTATATCACAGGCTCAGGCAAGACTTAACTTTCCCAAATTCTCAATGTGTAATGGAGTATGATTTTCTAAGCACTGACTCAGCCAAGATACAATGTCACTAGGAAGTCAAAGGTTATTTGCAAACTTACACACAAACCCTGACTTTTTATCCCTTTCCTGAATTCCTTTTCATCTGTGAAGATCAACCTTAGTACTCCAGACCATGTTCTGTAGACATTCATGACAAGTTAATTGGACAACAGCTGTTTTCATCTCATCTTTAATCTCCATTGATCGATCCTGTATCACTAAATGTGAAAGACTGTATAACCTCCTCCTCCATCTCCAGTGAAAGCTCTGATGAAAGCTTTAATAAGGAAAAGGCTTTCTATCATTTGGTATTACTGCTTGCCTACTACCTAAACATTACACCCTCAACTTCTACTAATGATTGAAAGTTCTGAGTAACTTTGTTTTAAAACCTCATGGCAACTGATATATCCTTTATCCAAACAATAAAGGTTTGTTGTTGCCTTATCTAATCTCACATTTTTTAAAAATCCTGCCAATCCAGGATTTGATAATTTCACTGGTGTGAAAAGACAAGTACAGTTGTTTCAGTGAAATAAATTGTATCATAGAAAACAAAACATTTTTAAAAAACCTTTAAATACAAAAAAAAAAAGTTCACATGTTCAGGCTTAAAGCAGTTTAGCCTGTAAATCCTTTGGGCTATAAATTTAATTTGAGTGTCTTAAGTGGGAAGTGCAAATGAAACCAGAGACTTTCATCCAGTTATGTTTGTCCATGCTACAAATCAACACACCGTCTGCTATTCTGTGACCACTAAGCTCAATGGTGAGCTGGGCTACAAACAGCAAAGCACATTAGGACTGAGACGGAAACACAAAGTTTCCTATGCTAAGCCTGAAGAGGAACCGTGCACTAATGGCTTAGCAACATGTTCCAAATGCTCATTCCTTTCTTCGGCTTTCATGCAACATGGTACAACCTTCTATAGCTGATGTTTGTGGTTCATGTCTGCGGTGGCAAGTTGACCTTGGTGTACCAGAACTGAGCAGCACTTGACAAAACAATTGAATTCCCCTGAGTATGTTACAGTAAATGGTGTTAAATTAGACCAAAACCTTCACTCACTGAAGCGTAACTTTCTTGACAAATGATTCTGTTGATTTTACAGTAATGCGTTGCATGACTATTGAGTAGTAAATCACTAGGCCTGTGTGAGAAAGGGAAGCATAGTGAAGATCTTTGTCTAGACCCAAACACTACTATTCCTATCTATGTTGGAGTGTTCTGCTGATGAGAATCTCATTGACTTCAGTAGAACTTGTCAAGGCATAAAAATATATCTTCAGGTGAGTGAGGGACCTGGTTTATAATGACTCAAATTTGCCACTGTATCAAATAAGAATTTAACTTATCTATTTATTATCTAGCTTGTAGCAATTAGCTTGTGTTGTAGGCAGCTTGTTTCAGCTGACATCACAATGTCACTCCTACTAGCTCACTTAAAACTTGGAACACATCACTAATTTTGATTGCTATAGAAACGTTTAGTTTTTCTAGATAAATTCATCTCACATATTGCTCTCGATGGAACTGGCTGTAAGTCTGACTGTTGAGAAGGAGCTTATTTTATGACACATCGATTATTATGGAAAACAGAAAAGACAATGTAAACTATGAACCAAATAAAGGAAGAAAACCTCATCCTTTGGTAATGTTCATGGCTTTTGTGAAACGGCACAATCTTTTTGTACATCCTCCATGTCAGTGTTACAAGAAGAACTGCTATACCTTTAAGCGAAAATAACTATTCTCTTTCAAACAAAGCACATGCATGGACAAGTCTTTTGTCCATAGCTTGTTTTTCAAGGTGATTTAAATTCCTACAGAGCTCATCAAAGAGATACAACCCTGATACTACCATGGGCATTTTGCTGAGCCAGACAATGCATGTGCTCATGCTATACATCACTTTGGCACCATTAAAGAATTATGGGACCTCACGTGGTCTTGGAGAAATTAATCACTGCTTAACAGTCTGTGCTCCTGTGTTTATGAAGTCATTTGGAATATCTGCATGTAGCCACTAGTGTGTGGCTACAGAGAGAGTGTATGTGCAGGTAATGAACCACAGCATTATGTTACAGTTGAGATAGATAGTTTTCAAATTCATAATTAATATTTTGGAAGATTGTTTTATATATTCTGTGATGCATTGCAATGATATTTCCAATCATGCCTAAATACTGAGTGGTGACAGTTGTAGTCTGAGATAAACACAGAAGCACTCACTGTAAAAAAATTATTAAGAAGATATGGGCCAAATCCTCTTCTCTTTAATTTCATCAAAAATATATTATCTTTAAATAACAATACTTTAGAAATCAGAGGATAACTGCAGTTTTTTATCAATGCAGTTTTATACCTTTCTAGTCTGTATTATTTAAATTAGTGTTTTGAACACACCTCTCAAGAGTAAGGTGACATGTACAGAAAATTTTCTGTCTTAGAAGCATTCAGGTAAGCCTCCTTTAATGTTAATAGTAAATGCATATCTAGAGTGAGGTACATTTGTGCATAATTCAGACAGCGTGTTTAATAGAAGTGACCTCCACTAATGGAAGTTGTGTTTGGGGAGGGGGGTGGGCAGAGAAGGGATGTTGTTTTTAAGAACAGAGTCAGCAGGTTCTTTATTAGAGATCCCAAATGATAGCCCACTTCTAAATATTTACCTTGTTTATATGATTCCGCTAGTAATCTTGAACATCAATTAGCCTCCTCAGTATAATAAAAGATGTAGGAAAGTGAAGATTCTGTACTTCTGAAAAGGTGTTTGCTGTAACGTGTTCTTCTGTCAAGTTGTTTATCATTATTATACTTTATTTTTAAAGTGGCAAAGAAGGTGGAATTTTTTTTTAATTGAAGCAATTGAATTTTGAATATAAGAAGTGCCTTAGAATGAGTGTTTTCCAGTTTCTCTAGATTTCAGGGTCATGAGGTAATTGGTGTGCTAAGATGCAAGAAGGTTATTAGATTATTAGAGATAGCTAGCACTGTACTGCTGCCACTCATTTAAAGCAGTTGTACAAGCTCAAGAGTTTAATAGACACTGAACACATTTATTCCAGCATTTAGCCTAAAAGGAAAAGCAAGTGTTTCTAAAACATGTGACCTGTTCTGGCTGACCTGTTACATGTACGCTTATTTGGAAGAAAAAAAAGAGATCCATCTTGAATACATAAGCTTATTTCTATGAGGAAAGAGTGTTATTGTTTGCTTACTGTTCAAGTTTAAATATATCAGCCAGCTTTAAATGTTAGTGAAGAAATATATTTTTAACTCTTTTTTAAGCTAAGCTAAATTTTCTCATAAACAGTTGCCATTAGAAAATATAATCGGCGAAGTAATGATGTAAATAATTATATTTCCCTAAAGGAGGAGAAATAAAAGAAATGTCTGCTTACAGTTTCACAATATTGAAATGCCCTCCCTACCTAATTTGCAGCTTTCCACCTCTGCCTTTCCTCAGGGCTATGTTTCTGTCCTGTGGCTCCTTGTCCAGTTGCTTTTCATGTTCCTGTTTTTGTTTCCAAAATGCATTGTAACTCTAACTTCGCTCTTGCATTTGTTATTATGTTTGTTAATGAACTTGTATAACATTCATATATTAGATTCTACTAAGACTTTGTTGCTTTTCTGTTTTGGTTGGTAATATCCTATGAAGTGCCAGAATACAGTTATGTACATATGTATGTAAGTAAATGTTTTTATATATATATAGCTCTTTTTTATATTCATCCTTGAATTAGTGGAAAAGTATATTTTCCATTTTACTTTCCCTTTTCAAGAAATTTTGGATCTTTTACTTTGTTTTCAATGTTAATTTCACTGAAATAAAGTTATAGTCTATGCAAGCAGAAATTCTGGGTAATTTAATCTAATCCTAGCTTTTTGACATTATATATAATGCCAAAATCTCACTGGGGAATACTAAAATCTTGGTGTGGTCTTTACTGCTGATAAGAAGTGGAGGGAGCACTCAACGGGTGTGGACACCCACCCTCCTTCTCCACAGTGGGACTTGCACAGACAACATTTGGAGGCAGGTTTAGTGAGAAGCAGCTGGAGGTGCCAATACTGCAATTCCTGCTCACTCAGAAATGAAGGGATCCTGGTTGGTGGCCTGACAGGTCTGCCCTTGTTCCCAGTTCCCCAAAGGTGCAGGTCCTACCAGAAAGCCAGAGTATCAGTTTCAGGGCCACAGTCTTCCACACAGTCCCAGCCCAGGCAGTCTAATGGAAACCCAGGTGATTCTCCAGCAACTCAGTAAACACGTACTCTCAACAAGGCACATCAGGCTCAGTTACTAATTTTTTTACTGATAAAACTTTTCATCTTTAAGCTGTCTAATGAACTAGCAGCTTTACACCCACCAATTTCAGGTTTTATCCAAACACAACATAAAAAATGGCACTAGAAGCAACCCTGGTATATTATTTTCACCTACCTAATCCTAGACAGATATCAAGCTTAGCACCATACTTAGTTCCACTTCATTACATATAAAAGAAAATCTGATGATTTTTCCTCATAGCACAGTGGAATTTAATTGTAACCATCTTAGACAATATCTGAAGACATTTTGAAATCAGGCTTTTGTTGGTAAGGAATCTCATATTAAAACTAAGCTGAAAGTTATTAGAAAAAAGATTTAATTGCAGTTACTTACTATCCTGTATGTGACATCCAGGGATGGACATGGACTTCAAGCCTGCCTCTAGCTTTTATCTATTGCATTAGGTTTTTTTAATATTTTAATACAGTGTGCAAAATGTATCTCAGTTACTAAAACCAGCTATGTCTACCTTAGTAAGTGATTTGGACCAGTAGGCACTATTATTATATCCAGGCAGTTGATGCTGAGGGAACTTTGTCTGCTGCAAGTAATTCAGGGATTTATTCTGGACAAAATTAGTTTGTTCCTCTGGACTGAATGTCCCCACAAAGCACACAGTTCAAAGCTGTCTAAGGAAGATGTCATAGCCTGGGCTTTGAGTCCCCATTAGGGTTGGAGAGCATTTGGAGAGCACATGGAGCTGAGCTAGTGGCTCAGCTTCCCCCTGAAAGAAATCTAGATTATGTGGTAGCAACTGGGGCATTAGTTTCAAAATCACATTTTTCGTCTGAAACAAAATACTGAAATACGTTTTGAAATCTGGTATTTGTTTGAAAGTATAGTTTCAGATGACATTTCAGTGCAGTTGTGTGTATTAAAATGAACATTATGTGCACATGAAACTGTTAAGTTTCACGCAATTCTAGTTCCCCAGATGTTCCAGGACATAAATATCAGGCACAAATAAATTTGGACTAAAAACAAGCACACTGTGGGAGGTGGTTTCTATAATAATGATGGACAAATGAGGCTCAAATTGGTTCCAAAAAGAAAAATCTGAAGGTATCCAAACTTCTGGGTTTGGAAATTAAGCAGAAAGGCTCAAAATAACATGTTTTTTGTGGGATTTTCAGTGCTCTCTGGTTTTAGCTGGTTCTTAATTACAAAGAAAAAAAATTTCTCATGGAATTTATTATTTCTGCTTTGAGCCCTGGCATCAGTCAGAAACCACAAAACTCTGTGAGGATTTCAAAAGTTTGTGTGTGATTTTAAAAGCTCACTTTCAAAAAATAACCCATCAGGTTTCTGGGTAAAGATTAGAGCCACAGAAACACTCATTTGGATTTGATATAAAAAGCTAAGAATATTTTCATAAACCTGCATCTTAATTCCAGGATCAATTATGCCAAAGTGGGAGAAGGGACATTATTGTTAAAATCATATGTTTTCAAAAAAAAGTCCTCAGAAAATATGTCAGAACAAATGCAGTGGTTTTGTTTTACTGTAGTATCCTAGTTTGGTTTAATTTCTAAAGATATTATGAACCAGGGTAGTTTCAACAAACAGGCCGCGTTTTTTGCAAACAGATCCCCAACTCAGGAATGTCTCAGCAACTGTGTGTGCAACCTCTTGTGTACATGAACTCCCACGAAACAAAACTGAAAGGCTCACTACCTCACTATGAAGATTTGCCTCATACTTTCACTAAAACTTTCTCTTTGCCTGTGTTTTTTTCCTGGCAAACCATATGCAGTATAAATTCAAGCACTCCATGCAAACTAAAAACCACTGAAGCAAGTCTTTTTAGATGATGAACCTCTTTTCCCAAATTTTCATTGAATCTTGTCATGGCTGTTTTCTAACCCCCAAATTTCTGAAAATCTGTTGGGACAGTGGAGATAAAAGTTTAAAAAAAACAACAACAACAACAAAAAAACCCACCAACCAAAATCCAAACAGCCAAAAAATATACAATTTACTTTGCTAACACAAACACTAGGGTACCCCACAGTGAAGAGCTGTGAAAAATTGATAACATCAGATATGTGGGAGGCAAATAGTACCTTAGTGGATGTGAAATAGAAACCAATCAGTGTTTCTTTTGTTGGACCTTCTGGGGGGTTTTATAGTTATAAAAATATTATAGTTCAATTAAATAAAGATTTTTTTTATAGTGTTCTGTCTCCAGTTCCACCTTTAAGCCACTTTTAAAGGAAATCCTTAAGCAAAACACCTTATTCCAGGGATACTTATCCTATGCAGTTCCCTCCCAGTCATCAGTTATACACGACAGATAACCACCATTTTAAGAACCGTCATGAGGCTTCATATTAAAGACTTTGCATGTGAGAGTTAAGGTGAAAATAGTAGGAGATGGCCCATACAGGAGAACATGTGCATGTCTCCTTTTCTTCACAAACAAATGAAATATGAAAGAATTACAGAGCACAGTGAGGCCACATGAGTATTTGAGCAACTGTATACAACCAGCTAAAACTAGCTGCATATGAATACTGGCAGTTTGAGACTAGCTTCTGAAAAACAGAACATGATAGGGGCCAAAGCAAAGCTCCCGGACTACTTAGACTGATATTGTTTGATTCCCAACTAGTGGTATGTTGAGACATTTTAGTCCTGCCCTTAAGATCTTAAAGGAGATATAGACAAGGCAAAGGATGAAATAAAATAAATATTTTTTTCACTTAACAGATGGGGAACTGCAGCAAGAATAAATATGGTTTTTCTTACAGCATATTACAAGGTAAGGCAAGCTACTGCAGGGTATGAGGTGTGTTTTTCCTTTAGAATGTGTCATAATTACTTTTTTCTCCATTTTTCTATGTTTGTTTGACAACTTCCTCGCAGTTGCCAGACAACAATGCATTTCTATTTGAAGTAGCAAAGTAAGGTGGGAAATAATTTCCTCATGCTATTTCTGCATTGCTTGTAAAGCTAAGGCTTCCTAGATACAAACTGCACTGCATAGGCTGGGAAGTGAATACAAGCTCATATACAATCATTTCACGCCTCAGTTCTGCTTGATTTTTCATGCTGTTTGAATCCTAATTTAAGTGTGAAGTTCACTTAATTTGAATTTGGACTTTGGGAGTGCTTTTAAAGAATGTGTTTGTGTTTTGATTTGTTATTTAATCCTTTCATCCAAGGGTAATGACAAAAATCAGGACTGAACTGAATGACCAGTTACAGAAAAAGCAGTTTCTTCCTCATTGCCTTCATCCTTACTTCATTAAACTGTATCCTTTCCTTGTTTGAGCCACTAGCACAACTCTTCTTTTACCACTTTTATTCCATGCAGGGTACATGTGGCTAAAATGCCAGATCCCAAGAAGTGATCTCAATGAAATGCAGACTTCAGAAATTGCAAATTTATCTCTAAATCTAACTGCAGTACTCTGTTAAAAAGAACTTAATAAAATAATGAACTCCTGAAATCCAGAAGTTGTCGATCAAATAATATCTTATGTATTTCTGCAGAGCAAGGATAAATAAAATTTACGTGGCCATCAGAAAAAAGAAATCAAGAGTTTTGGAATAAATATAAGTTCTCTCATCATCTCTAATTGTCACTTGCTGTAGATGTCAAACTAACAGAGTAGCAGAATCTAATTTCCTTGTTTGATTCACCATGAAATTAAACTGAACCGACAATTTTTATTTTCACCTAGCAAATTCATCCAGCACTATTTAAATCTTGCTAATCAAGTACTGTTATCTGCTGCACACACTCATCTTTCCTACCACACCTCTGATTTGCAGTATCCCACATCCACAGCTTCCTCTGACAGGCTGGCATTGGATTACATTTGCAGTCTTGGAAGGTGTAAAGGAATGCATGGACATAGTTAGCAAAGCCGCCAGCAAATGTATAAAGTCATAGAGCTACTGCTGAAAGGTGATGGGCAGGATGGAAATACAGAAGTGTTAGAAATATGGAAAACAAAACAAGTGTGCAGACAAAATCTCTAAAATTATATTTGAATGTGTAATAACCAAAGCTAATATTTTTCTTCATAAGTAAGTAGTTTATTATCATTAATACTCTGCTAGTCAAAAATATAGGAAGCAATTGTTGATATCTAAAATGTCCCATATCCCATAGTGTGTCAAACATTATTCTATACCAATTTCATTATAGCTATAAACGTAATGAATTTGAGGTCAGAATACATATAAGAGTATTTCTTAGCTGGGTGAGCTGTAGACCCAGCTGTGATAGCTCTGGTGGTAACAACTCAAGTCATCTATAAAGAAATGGGTCTGGTCATCCATAACTTATACTTCCCCTCAATATATAACCCAGAATTTAAAGTCAACTAAATACTCTAGTGGTCGCATCCCTCTCAAAAACAGGAGGGGACTGCATAGATATGAAAGGTATTTAACCTCTTGCACTTCCCTGTAAATTAAAGCTTCTCTCCTTTTGACATTGAGAGCAGGTGTGATGTATGCTGTAAATAGTGACAAGGAGACTGTGTGTACTTCTCTGTAATCTCTCAAAATATGATTATGCTGAGGAGCATAATGCGGAGGCCTGTTTCCTCCTTCCTAGGAAGAGAAGGACAGAAGGCACACACAGAGCAGCAGAGAGCAAAATATTTCTTCCTCATCTCCTCTTTGCCACAACGCGGTTACCCGTGAGAGGAGGGAGTGGCAGGTCGCTGAGCTGTAATTCCTTCTTTGCAGCTCCCTGGGGTGTGACAGCACATTGCAGACTGTCCTTAGGGCAGGACCTAGCTCAGCCACTTTGTTTTAGCAGCTGCCTTCTTGGCAACTTTTTTTCCAGGGACAAAATGTTTTCTTGTGGAAAAAAATCTGCAAAGAAGTTAGAGGGAGGGAAAGGCATCAAAGGGAGTATTTAAATATTCTTTTTCCCCATTAGAGCAACACAGCTATACTATTTCAGCTCACTTAAAGTGCAATTTTGCTTTACTCTGTTTCTCCCCACCCAGCAGCTTTCTTCTGTTAGAAACAGCCTGACACCCTCAAGCTTCCCTTCTAATGAGGTAAATCAGCTAAATGTTAAAGAGTCAATGCAATAATAATGTTTGACAGAGAATTTATATTAGACCACAGAGAAAAGTGACAGCTTTCTTTCAAGGCTGAAGAATTCATTCCCTTGAATCAATCCAGAAGTTACAAATACAGTTTCATAATTATGCTGCCTGTAATCAAAGTGCCATTCCAAATAGATAATTGGGTCCAAAATATGTCATGGAGATAGGCTTGACTATTTTGAGACAAGACTTTTTCACGTTTTTGAGAGGTGCATATTCTCCCTCCCAACCTGCATTCAAGCTCTTATTAGCTTCACACACTTCCCATTCATTCTTACCTGTCTTCTTTACAACTTTTTTTCCTCTGGCAAAGAAAACAATTCACCTCAGCTCAACAAGCTAAGAACATTTTTTTCCTCCAAGGCTGCCAAATTGTTTCATGGATCGTCCAGCTCAGACCACAAGAGTCTGTTGTTTCCAACATCTCCTAACTGCAATGATTTCCGTTCCAGGAACCTTTCCATTGCCTTCTGTCCTTCTCCTTCAACTTTCTGTGCATCTGTTCCATATCTTTGGGGAATCCAAGTCCTCACATGGCAATGCAACAAAAGGGACCTTCTTATAGATTATTTTATTTTAAGCAACATTTGTGTATTTAACCAATCTCACCAGAATTTCAATTTTATATTCCAGTTATTAAACTGTTTAACTACTACCAAGTACTAAAGTTAACACAACATGCTGTATAACTGCCATTGTTTTCCAGTAATATGACTTTTTAGTCATTCTGTTATTACCTCAAAATAACATACCTTATTTTGTCCTAACTAGACCTTCTGTCATAAAAACACTGTATGACTTTGAAGCTGAAACAGAATGAAAAGTGTACTTTTATCCTGTACTTCAAAATCATTATATTTTCTTTTATTAGAAATGACATAATATATCTACATTAACACAAGAAACGCATATTTTATTCCTTTATGAACATTTTTTTCCTGCTGAGTAAATGAATGCAGTGCCTTGGAAAGAGAAGATACTATGCATCATATTAATGCCTAGTGGAACTCCTTTGAAGATTATGAAGTTAAACCAAGGATGAACTTGGCCCCATATGCACACAAAAAACAGTCAGATTGCCAGACAGTTAGACCAGCAGAAATATTTTATGGTGGAAGCCAAGAGCAGCTAATGAGAAAAAGACAATGGTTTATTTTGGAAAAAAAAAGTCTTATGCTTTAGCTTGTAGTCTCCTGAGAGTGAACAACATTATTTGTTTCTTCAATGGAATTAAAATTTTGCAAGTTATTAAGAATAGAAAAAGGTTAAACAAATTAAATTCTGTGTTAAAAAAAAAAATGCAACCGAAGTATAACATGAGAGCTTTGATCCCTGTAGTACCAGTGTCAGGGAAGCAGTCCTCTCTTGAACCGGACAGTGCAAGAAGACAGATACATCTAGAACTATCCAATGATAATGGACAGTGAGCTGGCAAAGTGAAAAGGTGCATGTAGGTACAAACCACACTAGATCCTGAAATACGACATGCTTCAAGCAGCATAAGCAGGCTCCACCATATCTTAACTCAGCACACTAGAAGACACTAAAAATTCAAATCTTGCAAGCCAAAATACACCGTCCTTTTTTACCAAAATGCTTCCAACTAATTCCATATGACAGTTTTCCAAGAAGGGTTGACAGACTTGTGTGCATGAATTTCCTCTTACAGGATTTGAATAATCAACAACACACAATCACACTGTCCTACAATAAAAAGTTGCTTAAGAATTTAACACTGCATGGAGCTTATTCAGAGCAAGGGAGATGATTCTCTCTCTCTACTTTGCTCTCATGAGACCTCTCTGGATTACTGTGTCCAGTTTTAGGGCTCCGAGTATAAGAAAAACATAGACATGTTGGAGCGGGTCCAGAGGGGGGCCATGAAAATTATCAGAGGGTTAAAACTCCTCTCCTATGATGAAAGGCTGGGAGAGCTGGGGCTGTTCAGTCTGGAGAAGAGGAGGGTCAGGGGAGATCATACTGCAGCTTTTCAATATAGAAAGGGCCTTATAAGAAGGATGAAGACAGACTTTTTACCAGTAGTGACAGGACAAAGGGCAGTGGCAGATTTAGACGGGATACAAGGAAGAGATTGGTGAGACACTGGAACAGTTTCCCAGAGAAGCTGGGGAAGCCCCACCATTGGAAGAATTCATAGTCAGGTTGGACATGGCTTTGAGCAACCTGATCTGGTGAAAAATGTCCTTGCCCACAGCAGTGGGGTTGGATTAGATGGTCTTTAAAGGTGTCTTCTAATCCAAACCATTCTGTGATTCTATGATTAATGTAAGTAAGTACTGCTACATCAGTGATGTCCTATATGGTCCATAGTGTTTGAATTTCTTAAGAAGAAACAAATAAAAATTCTCTCTTCCATGTAATGGGAAGTGAGGTTACCTGAATGGATATTACCTTACAAAAATAGAGGGGAAAAGTGGAGAAAGGTGGCAGGAAACTATAAGTGGGAGAACGGCAGGAAAGAATTCCTGAAAACAGTTGTATTCCCTGATGTTACTGAGAATGTTAGCAATTAATTTTTCACAGTGTTTAAAAAAAACAAAATCTTTCAAGCACTCTTTTCTTTTTCCTACGTACAGAGTATATTCTTTTGAGATAATTTTGGCACTGGAGATAATGCCCATGTTTTATGTTGTTACCGCACATAAAAACCTTTAAAAGAAAGTAAAGGAGGAAAATCCTAATAAAAAGGGCAGTAATCTTTACACTTCCTATGGATGGCTATTACTGAAATAAAAATACATACTTGGCACTTTAGGAAAACTTAATAACATGGTTTATGTAATCTTTTCCTTAGAGATCCAGTAAGGTCATGTTGATTCAAAACAGTTCTTGATGGATAAAAACCCTCAAGAAGCCTTGCATTGTGAGTCATGTGATTAAAGGGAAAAGGAAAAAATGTTGATTGCATTTTTTTCTGTCAGGAGCACCTTAATAACAAACACAGAACTTAAATGGAGTGTGCAGATTGCATCAAACACAACTGGGCTGCAGAATTCTTGCAATTAACCCAACAAATTTGTTGCTCTGCCTTAAGGCCTTAATTACAGTGCCACTAACTAGCAGGCCTTGAGCTGTAATTCCAAGATACAGGAAGGTATTCCTGTCTTCCCATAGGTTAATCCTGTTTCTTCTTTGTTTGTTGGGTTGGTTTTTGTTTGTTTCTTTTTTTCCTTTTTTTTTTCAGGGGTAGGGTGTTGTTTTGTTGTTTTGTTTTGTTTTTTAATGTGGATCCATTCCATTAGCCATTGTACAATGTTGTCCCAATAGCTTTTGGTCTAACACACAGGAAAACATAGTTGGAGGGGAACTTTTGAAACTGTCTTCGCCTCTCAAGAGCACTTAAAGTTTATCATTAAAACACAGCCTTTCATTTTTATTGCAGAAACTCACATTTAGAGTATCAGGACTCATGTATAAAAACATTATTCCAAAGTGAAACACAGTGCCTTCTTGGACTCAGAATCACATATAGCTATTTAAACTTTCTATCAGAGACAAGCTTTGCAGCATGTATATGTTATATGTGAACAAGGCAAAAAGGGTATTTAAGTCACCATTCATTGCAATACTCAAAAGAAGAGTATGTATATGTTGATACTATGCCTTGCCTCAAAATGATTTTCAGTCATACATAAGAAGTGTAGTGCCTGATTCAGGGTTTCAAACACATTTTTGCAGTGTGAAAGATTGTCCAAACAATATTCAGCTGACAGTATTTCTTTAAGCATCAAAATTTAATTAGTTGGCTATGCTCATAAAACAGAATGCCTGGCATGATGTACAACATGAAGGAGCATGTCTTTAAAGAAGAGTTCCAACCTTGAATATTTCCAGTGTTTGTGCACGATTTGATAGCTGTAACTAAACAAAAATGTGAATTCAAACTTAGAAGTGGATTAGGAAAAACTGACTTCAAAACAAACCCCAGCATTTTGTGAATAGGTATTAAAGAGTACACAAGGGTATTTTAAAATGTCTGTCGCTCTTCATATATTCAAACTTCCTGAGTATTTTAAACTACCTCTTCCCCCTTGTAGTTCTGCTAGGCCCTGTTTTCAACAGAGCATAAGAAACTGAGGGAACTTATAAACCTTTGCACTCACACAGCAGAGAGGAAGGGAGGAGAAACAGAACAGCTATCCATCACATCCATAAGAGGCTGATGTTGCTTTTTCATGGGAAGCATAACTGTCACACAATAGGACAGGCACTAAGATGAAGCTTACTATCCTAAAACACACAGAAATATATCCTACCATGTTCTACTTAATGACTGTTTTGCAGATAAAGACATTACAACAATCTTTGTGAAAAAAAGCTCAAGAATATACACCCGTATGAAATGACAACTGAGTTACCAGAATGATCAGAAATATTATTTCACTAAATAAAATAACGGTAACGGCTTATCTAAGAACTCAAAACCCACCCATTACAGTCTTGTCATAACCTCGAAGTATACATCTTGAGTCATTCTGGTGTTGTCCCCAGAGCCCATTGCATGGACTGCAACCATTTCTCAACCTCCTTTGGGATAACAGACTTCAGAAAATATAGTACTAAGCAATTTTATCCAGAAAAGGTGGGTTTTGCTGAGTGCACAAAATTAACTGAATACTAAATAGTCATGTAAATTGATCTCTGAATTTTTTTCTCAGTTTTTTTCTCAGCATACCTTCTCTGATAAAAGCAAAAATAACAGTAAAACTTTAGCTGAAAGCAAGTACCATAGAATGCCTGTTTCCGGTTATTCCTCAGCCAGGAACACTACAATAGTCACACAAATTACCTCACTGTTCACAGCAGGAATGGTCAACTTTCCCTGAGATCGGTTCATGTCTTCTGATTATACAAAATGCCTATAATCTAATAATGGTGTAACAGTAGGAAGAGTCCTGGGAAAATTAATGCTTTCTTTAGCATGGTCTTGTTACCTGGGTGTCATAAAAACCCTGAACTGTTGGCATCAGTCCCTCATTTACAGTTCTAACATTGCTTAAGGATAATGAAAAACCATACATAAACTTGTAAATGATTAACAAGACAAAGGCCTTTTAAATGGACATTATATGTGAGCTAAGTGGGGGGTGAAGCCTTCAGTAATTGTTCATATTTCATGGGGATTTGGCTTTTCATAAATTCATCTCAGTGTCATCTTTCATACATATTACAGTATTGGTTCATTAAAATTCTTGATGCAGTGCTGAACCTGGTCAGAATGAAATGGGGCTGACAAACTTCATGTCTGCCACACAGATAACCAGACCTTATGAAGGTGAAATTAGTTTTCAGGATCTGTACTATTCACTTGATTGATTCCGTCTTAGAAGTCATATGACTTAATGTTTCCTGCATGGGCTGCCACTGTCATGCAAACATGACCTGATAACACATTGTCAGGAGCGCTCCAGAGAGCTAACAGCAATCTAACATCTTTCTACTGAGTGTGAAGTTCCATCCGAAATGTGCATATTTGATAAGCAGTTCCTCTTCTTCTATCTGTCCTTTTCATTTTCAGAAAGTTAATCTTCTCTGCTCCACTGATTCCTCTGTTGAAACGAGCTGACTTGGAAATGCAGCAGGTGGCCTCATATGAGAGTATGTGGGCTGGCTGAGCCCTCAGGGACAGACAGGTTTCACCACCACTCCTGGACAGTGGCACGGATTGGAGCAGCAGTATGATGTGCTGCTCAATCCCTTTCAAGTGATTCAGGAGATTCATTCGAGTCCATTCAAGGAGATGGACTTTCAGGTATCAGGATAAAAATACCCCTCAACTCAGTTTTATTACTGTTTTGTCCTTAGGTTTGGGTTCAGGTACAGGATATAAACCATTTTTTCTCTTGAAGAGATATTCTTAGCAGGTGTCCCAAGCTATGTATGAAATATATTTTTCCTACATAACTTCCATACATAATCTCAGTACATTCCAGAACAATTTCAGGCATTGACAAGTTTCATGGATGACCACAGCAGTGCTTTGTTACACCTCTAGCCCTCTAGCAGTTTGCTGTCTGAGAGCCTGACCCCACAATGTCAAGGACAACCTTAGCTTTCATAAAACACCAAATCTGTACAATAATATTAGCCATCTCTGCTAGTTATATTGAAATAAAACAAAAAGTTATCATATCAGTTTCAGCATTTACACACCCAAATGTCAAACCACAGCACTTTGTGGGGGCTACAATTTACTACTCATTCATTGATGTCTCCAGCACAAACTACTCTTGAATTTAATGCAGTAATAATGTATTTTTTATGTGAGAAAGGTCTCCACAAAGCATCTCAGGAGGTATACTTGGTATCTCAGAATCCCCCATGTAGCAGTGTAAAAAGTCAGATGTTACCCCTACTCCTGCTCCTGAAAATGGGCTGCTAGAAGAAACTCCAGGTAGCTGCCCTGTGTTAGAGAAACCAAATCCTGGGTCAGCTTTAACACAGCTCAGGAGCTCTGGCCCTATTAGTCTCCCTCAAGAGGTGAGGAAACTTCCCCTGATTGCTGCAGCTATTTGACAACAACTGTGTATTTAACGTCCAGATTTGCAGCTATTCAAAATATTAATTTTATTTTCTAAACATGTAATAGGGTTAAAAAAAAAGAAGAGGAAGGATGAAAGATGAGTATTTTATTTCCAATCTAAAGGGCTGATATGGCAGCTTAAGTGAATCTGATGACCTTGGTGGAAACACTAGATAACACAACATAATACGACACGCCATGGAAGTGATTACAATTGTACTGTTTAAACTTTATTAATAATGTTTCAGAAATTAACCTTGAGCACTGTTAAACTTTTTATTATTTCAAATATAGCAGAAGTAAAGTTTTTTCAAAACATGTTTTGGCATACAGTAATATTCTCACATTTGTTTTCTCATGACAATGCAATGTCACTGGAGTGAGTGACAGTTTTCTGCCTTGTGAGCTGTGTGCTTCCAAACAGGAAGACAGGAAGAAGTTGCCCAGCACTCACATTTTTCCTCCCAAACATCTGTTGTCAGCGTTTTACCTCCTCCAAGAGTTTGATGCAAACCATCACATTAAATAAGTGGAATGCTTCTCCACCTCGACTCTCAAAGAAGAGAGCAATCTACACAGAGGCTGAAGAACATAACTGTATGCCACATGCACTGTACAAAATCCTCTCTTACACATTTACAGATCTGCTAAATTTTATAAAATGAACAGCTGTGCTGTGCTGAGTCCAGTTGAGATGTAACAGGAAGCAAGAGTTGCCTTTCTAAGCATTTGAAAAGGGGAGGAAATGAAAGAAAGAAACAATGATACTTTAATCCAGGCTAGCATATAGCAGTGACTTGACAGTGAGATCAGTGAACTCACTTAAAATTATTTTGAAGCTACCCTGAGGAAAAAATAAAATGAAAAAAAAGAGACAGAAAAGCTGAGCTAAAAAGTAAAACAAGTATTTCAGCTGCAAAGCCAACCTCCCCATTAATCACACTAGCTGAAAGAGCCACAATACTGTCCCCAAAAATTCCCCTTGAAATGGCCATGGTACAACGGTCTACACCCAGCTAGATTAACTAGGCCTTCTTTGTAATCATACAGATTATTTTTGACAGACTACTGGATTTTCCACATCCATATGCAGAAATACCACATAAAAGAGTGTATTTGACCACAACTTGTCTGTGGTGTTTAAATTTCAGTTCCCCATAACAGAACAAAGTCCAACTGCTACTGAAATTTAGCCCTTCCTAATTAAAAAAATAAAATTATGCCAGGAGAAGGTGACAACTCCTAAAACCAAATTTCTAGCCATGTTTCAAAGCTGTAACTCCTAGAATGTCATGTTATGTATTAGGGATCAACAGGTAAAATACAGGTTAGACAACTAAAATACTTTGTGAGCCCAGTGCTCAGGGACATTCAAACTCCTCTGGATCAGTTTATCTATTCTAAACAGAATAGCATCAACATAACACTCAGGAGACAAAGGAATTGGAGCACTGGCTAAAGGCAGAAGCACCAGACACTGCTGATTGAGCTATGATATATGATTAATCTCCTGCCACAGTAATCAGGTCCTGATGGTCCTGATAACACCATTCTCACCACTGCAAATTATTATTTCTCTTCTGATATGATTTCAAAACCTGATTTAGTTTTTTAGAGATCTCTAACACATTTACACTGTATGTTGGCTCATGTTAGAACTTTGGGGTTTAGCCACATGTACAATGTTCATACCTGTATGGTACAGGAACTCAGGAGGTCGTCTAGGTTAAGCATGGCAAAGCAAAACCTCTTTTATATCTAAATATATTTCAGCTTGTCTTAAACTAGCTCACACATTATAAATTTCTTCTGTATTGTGTTGTTACAGGGCTATTTCTGGTTTGGATTTCGGAGATTTCCTAGAAGACAAAGGCATATACAAGACACTGCAAGTTTTCAGTTTCTGCAGCACTTACCTGCAATTTCACAACTTTCCAATACCTACTAAAGTTCTTTATAAATTCTCTACAGAGTCTTAATTTGTTAGTGAATAGCTGTAAATCAGAAATTAATATCACTATTTTAACTACTTATGGACCAGGCCTGGTTGGTCTTCCAGTGGTATTTACAGAATTGATAAATCTTGATTTCAGTTAATAGAAGCATCATTAGACTTTCAGAAATCAATGCTGGAAATACATTGGCTGTATTTATCATAGTCTCATAAATTTCTACTTATTTGTATATTTTTTTTTGTGAACATGTGTTTCCCTTTTCATTTGAATGCCTGGATTTTACTCTACTTGGAGATACAAATGGTGCTTCAATTGCACAAGTGTCACCTAAAGGTCACAGGTACCCCAGGAGTGCTGTCCTATATATCCATTTTTTCAAGCACTCAACATTTTGGCTAGCTTGGACGTGGCACTTAGGCACAGGCATAACATTAAACACATAAGTAGGTCCATTGTACATAAGCAATGGGCTAAATCATTCTCAAAGCAGAGAATGCTTAGTACACAGATTTCCATCCTAATTGGGCAAAGCCATGCCTCATTTGTTTTGGATTTTTTTCCCCAGTAACATGGTCTTATTATGGCACGTAAGTATTTTCAAGGTTTGATTGTAATTCATTTCCCGTCTCATGAGAAGAATGCTGCTGAGTTTTAAATGAACCCTTGCAGCTTGACCAGAAACTCACTGTCGTTATTATCTTCTACACCCAAAGTATTTCTCCAGCCACACTTACCCCTTCCTTCGCATAGAAATTTAAATACTTTTTCTCCCCATGTGCTATTCAGGTTGTTTTTCTGATAAGCCACTAAATGACAAGATGCCAAAATGCTTATTGCATTATCCTGAGAGCAATGTTACAGTCTTCCTAGTTTAGGAATTACTTTTCCCAAGGGCGCAGGGGAACCTGCGTAGGAAAAGTCAGAACAAAAAAGAAAGAGGTTTGTTCTGTTGAGTTGCCTTTCTCACAGTGTTCACAATGACTGAGTTCTGGTTTTAACTTTACCAGGAAAGCTTCTCAAGCTACTTTGGCAACAAGTGCATCAAAGAACTACAAGAAGTAGGTTGAAATATCAAGTATTTCATTTAGGATGCAAAGCCACTAAAAAAAGTGTTTCTTATCCTGTGAACTTTATAATGATCTACATATAGACCTCAAAGAGATTTCACTAACAGCTTCGCTTTGTAACTGGCTGCAAAAGCGATACCATGTGATCAATACATTAAGCACATTTTAGTATCCGTTTGAGCTTCCCCAACTAAAGGAAGATATAAGAATTGACATACAAAAGTATTGATTATAAAAGTTATGTCATGCCACAGCTTGATATGTTTTTCCCTCTTTCTTTTCCTTCTCCCCATTCTATATTTAAATATATATACAGTACAGAAATATATTAATGTGTGTAGATACACACAAATATATGAGTGCACACAAAAACGTACGTGCAAAAGGAAAGGCTCAGTGAAAATGCCTGTGTCCATCAGAGCTTTTATTTGCTTTGTTTTTATGACTCTTACTTGGGAGGGAGATTCAAGTAAATGCAAACACACAGAAATGATGCACTGGCAGCATTAACTTGAGTCAAACATTGAGAAGGTAGAGCTATGCAAGCTTCTCTAAATGTTTCTGCCAACCTACTTCAGTTTTGACCTATTGACCTATTGATATGCATTCAGCAATTTTTCTGTAAAAAACTAGACTGTGTGGACTACCCAGCCTGGACTGCACTGGCCTAAAGGGCTTTGTCATTTACATAACAAAGACTGCAAAAGCTAACTCTTAGTTTCTCACACAGGAAAATACGATATGTGTAGAAGTATGTAAAGCATGTAGAAGTAATAGAAGACTCTTCCTGTTGGGCACAAGTCTGGTAAGACAGAAACAGGAAAGAGGAGCAAGTGAAAGAATAATATAGATTTTTATTTTCATGTCAACCAACTGCAGTCTGGTTGTATTTGGAGGCAGTAAATGGCAGGCAAGAATTATTCATTGACTGTTGTGGTTAGTTTGGTTTGGAGATGAACTCACTGCAATTGCAGAATTTGTACTGGTCTGCCACAGGTATGTATATGAGTGGTAGGAAACACACAAATACATTAGAAAGGGAAATACCTTCAAACTGTTGTTAGATTAACTTGATAACCCCTCAGAAACAGCAATGTGCATAGTTAATTGTGGCAATAAAGTATGTGAAATTAACTTGTGTGCACTATGAGTATGAAGATTATAGACTTTATCAGCCTAGATACTTCAAAGGCACAATAAACTCACACTTCTTGTTTTATCCTCACTGTTACTCAATGGCTCCAACAACAGAACCAAAAGCTTTTGATAATAAGAAGTGGTGTGGCCTCCTTTCAAGGCATGGCCTCGGTACTTCCTAGGATTTCATGGACCATCTGCAAGGGAAACAGACATTGTATTGATCTCCAAAAAGGCTGAATGAGCTTGAGCACAAAGGAGCTCAAACCCTGTCACTGTGTCAAACTCTGGCAAGCTCTTCTTTACACAAGTAGGTTTGGTCAAACAAGCAATCGCTTCAGTGCAGCAGATGCAAACCATGAGAGAGAGGGAGGAAAAATTGGGTGTTTTCCTGCTTTTTCTTAAGGTGTGCAGAGTTGTGTGACTGCCTAGTAAGCTACCTGGCTTTGCTTAAGCCCTTGGACACTTTGTTCTCAGAAAGCCTACAGCTACCTGGTTTTGACCAATATTTTTATGCTGGAAAGTGCCAGCTGCTGGCGGCTGTGATGTGGCTGGAGGACTTCCTTTGCTACACCCACTTCACTAGCCAAAGCCCGTTTTATTCCATGGCTGTGGCAGATTTGCTATGCTAGATGCATATTTGCTGCCCAGGGGCACTCAAGGGATTAATGAGTAGTTTTGTAGCCAGCCCAACCCAAGAATCCCATGAATAATCAATGGTACTTGAGGCTCTTCAGGTAATTGAATTGCAAACCTAGTAATAACTAGAGATGTATCAGCAGCAGAATTATGCTTATGCCTGCCTCTAAATGTACAGGCTAATGAAAAAACCCACTGATTGTAGGGATTATTTATCTACTTCTCTACCTATATTAAAAAAGGAGTCTCTATAAATTTATGAATCTGATTAATGGTCATCTTCCCTGAGTTACCCTCTAATAGTGTCTAAACCATGTGATTCTGGTACACCCACTGGCAAGATTAAGAAAGAGCTAGAACACAGTAAGATCATATATGTATTTTTTAAAGTTGGAAGGAAAAATTAACACTGGAAAACTAACTAGAGTTAGTCATGGGTAAGCAGATAAACAGTGTCACATGTGTAAACATTTCTGTACAGGATCATCTCTAATTAAATCTTTTACAATTAGTTCTCTTGTGGGCAGAGGAAAGCAGCACCAAGTGCAAAGTCAGACTTCCTCTTTACATAAAATATAAGACTAGAGAACAGGTGAGTGTTACTGGTTGACGATTAGGGTGAAGAGGGATTTTCTAATGTATAATTCAAATCAGTAATGAGAATCAATGGGGTTTTTTTTCCTCCATGAGCAATGACATCAAAAGATCAAATAGTTAAATCAAAACAGCAAAGAGTTTGCTATCACAAACAGAAACAAACAAGAAGGAAGAAAATTCATCACAATTATCTGTATATTTAACTACTGAAGTAGCAAATGTGGCTTACCCAAAAGTTAAAGAATTGTTAGGGGTAGGACATCATCTCTGGAAGTGGCAGAGTTAAGATTTTACCACAGACCTTTCCACATTTCTTTCAAGCGCCAGTGCAGTTGTCACAAGGCAACTGTTTTTCCTCTTGTTAATCTCTTGATTATTTCCAGAAGCAACAACTGGTGTTACTTTTGCCATCTTCTCTGTCTGGCAACCAATGATAGGATCCATGGGAATGGCAGAAAGATGTGCCAGGGGAGGTTTAGTTTGGGTATTAGGAAAAGGTTTTTCACCCAGAGGGTGGTGGAGCACTGGAACAGGCTCCCCGGGGAGGTAGTCATAACACCAAGCCTCACCATATTCAAGAAGCATTTCAACAAAGCCCTCAGAGACATTGTGTGATTTTTGGAGCTGTCCTATGCAGGGTCAGGACTTGAACTAGATGATTCTTGTGGGTCCCTTCTGACTCAGGACACTCTATGATTCTATGATTCTAAGAAGGGATGCTTCCCAAACCTGTATCTCCAGTGGTTTGTTTCCATCTTCTTGCCACAGGATTCTCCCTTCGAACAGGTAAAGCAACAGTTACATGTGGTTTAACCTAGCATTTGCCACACTAAAGGGGACAGAAACATATCAGAGCACAGGAGGCATGAGGAAGTAAAGGGGCATCTGTTTTCTTTGTGGATCTGTTGCCAAGAATATTTCTATGACATCAGAAACATATCTGCTTTACATAATTTTTGTTGTCCTTCAGAATATTCCTGATCACTCAAGTATGTGAATTGCTGCTTCAACTGTCTGTAAGGGTACACCACAGCTGAAGAGATGGATATCTCAGAGGAGGTAGGGGAGTGGAATAAGAACGATAATTGTCTTTACCCATTATTCAAGTCAATTACTAGTTGTGCTTACAAGGCAAAATTAACAACCTCATTGGAGAATTCACCTTGGCAGATAACAACAGAAAAGCTGTAATTGACTAGACTATGTTATTAGTAATAGCAAGTATAAAAAGGGTACCTCCTCATCAACCCAGCTCATCAGCCTCAGCAGGCCTTTCTCTTTTCTGCCCTTATGTACTAAGTGTTACTCCTGTGACACACTATGTTTTTCTGTAATTCAGTTCATTGATTATGCTGGGTTTCCTCCTACTTCCTCAGAGATAACAAAACTCTAAGAAACAATGACCTCACAACATTTTTTCTTCACACAAGATCTCTTTTCCATTATTTTTCTTTCAAAAGGTGGAGACTTCTA